>NW_024423319.1:62743343-62761758 GCF_017311325.1 Ursus maritimus
ACAGACGGAGTGAAGAGAAGGGCCACATGCACCCCAATGTTCATAGCAGCATTGACCATAATAGCCAAATCGTGGAAGGAACCGAGATGCCCTTCAACAGATGACTGGATTAAGAAGATGTGGTCCATATATACAATGGAATATTACTCAGCTATCAGAAAGAACGAGTTCTCAACATTTGCTGCAACATGGACGGCACTGGAGGAGATAATGCTAAGTGAAATAAGTCAAGCAGAGAAAGACAATTATCATATGGTTTTTCTCATCTATGGAACATAAGAACTAGGAATTTCGGTAGGAGAAGAAAGGGGTAAAGAAGGGGGGGTAATCAGAAGGGGGAATGAAGCATGAGAGACTATGGACTCTGAGAAACAAACTGAGGGCTTCAGAGGGGAGGGGGTGGGGAATGGGATAGGCTGGTGATGGGTAGTAAGGAGGGCACGTATTGCATGGTCACTGGGTGTTATATGCAACTAACGAATCATCGAACTTTACATCAAAAAGTAGGGATGTACTGTATGGTGACTAACATAATATAATAAAAAATATTATAATAATAAAAAAGTAGTCCAATTGGGTAAATAAATGGTTTCAGTAGCTTTGTAGCTCCATAAGAGAAATACATCAACAACAAAACTTACTTGTGGTAATGTTGGAGAGCTACATGTAAAAGAATGAAACTGGACTACTTTCTAACACTATACACAAAAAGAAACTTGAAATGGACTAAAGACCTAAACGTGAGACATGAAAACATAAAAATCCTAGAATAAAACACAGGCAATAATTTTCTGACATCAGCCATAGTAAACTTTTTCTAGATATGTCTCCTAAGGCAAGGGAAACAACAGCAAAAATAAACTATTGGGACTACATCAAAATTAAAAATTTACACAGCAAATAAATCCATCAACAAGACAAAAAGACAACCTACTGAATGGGAGAAGATATTTGCAAATGATATATCCAGTAAGGGGTTAACATCCAAAATATAAAAAGAACTCATACAGCTCAACATCAAAAAAAAATCTGATTAAAACATCAGCAGAGGACCTCAATAGACATTTTTTCAAAGAATACATAAAGATGGCCAACAGACACAACAAAAGATGCTCGACATCACTAATTATCAGGGAAATGCAAACCAAAGACACAAGAAGATACCAGCTCATGCCTGTTAGAATAGCTAGAAGGAAGAGGACAAGAAACAACAAACATTGGTGAGGTTGTGGAGAAAAAGGAACCCTTGTGCACTGTCAGTGGGAATGTAAATTGGTATAGCCACTGTGGAAAACAGCATGGAGGTTCCTCAAAAAATTAAAAATAGAAATACTGAATGATCCAATATTTCCATTATTGGGTATTTACCCAGGGAAATTTAAAACACTGACTTGAAAAGATATATGCACTCCCATGTTTACTGCAGCTTTATTTACAATAGCCAAGACATGGAAGCAACCCAAGTGTCCATCAGTTGAAGAATGGATAAGGAAGATGTGGTATATACACACAATGGAAAATCACAGAACCATAAAAAAGGATGAGATTGTGCAATTTGAGACAACATGGAATGACCTGGAGGGTAGTATGCTAAGTGAAGTCAGAATGAGAAAGACAAATAGCATATGATTCCACTCATAAATGGAATCTTAATAATGAATAAACAAACAACAAAGAACAAACTGATGGTTGCCAGAGGGAGGGGGTTGAACAAAATATGTGAAAAGGAGAGGGAGATACAGGCCAGTTATAGAATGAATAAGTCATGGGAATAAAAAGCAGAGCATAAGGAATACAGTTAATGATACTGTAATAGTGATGTAAGGGGACAGATGGTAGCTATATTTGTGGTGAATAGAGCATAATGTGTAAACTTAGCAAATCACTAAGTCGTACTCCTGAAACTAATGTAACATTGTACGTTAACTAGACTTAAATTTTTAAAAAAATTAAACTTGCTTGTGAATGCCAAGAGAAGAGATGCTAAGGCCTTTGAAACACTCCGTCTGAGAAAGGAAATATTCAGTTATTATTACAGAAATCTGGATTATTTCAGGAGCCACCTTGGCCCATCTAACCATCCTTATGTGGCATGTTTGTACAGGAAGGAAAGTAATCAAAAAGGCCTCAAGACTGACACAGCTGAGTAAAAGTGAACTGACATATGTATTTGCAATCTGGAAAGTCTGCCTCAGTGTTGGTTGAAAAAAAGATGGTAATATTTCTCTATCAGTTCTTGAATCATGGCAGCCAACAAAGATGTTACAGCCAACAAAGATGTCTGCCTGAGCTATGTTACAAATAAACACTGCTGTGGATTTTCTGGATACACAGTACATCAGAAGCAGCGTGACATACAGACTGGCAAACAAACCCAACAAAATAATGATGTTTGTAGAAAGTAGGACTAGATACTGGATATATTTGAATGCCAAGTGCCTTTGGAAGTATGTTTCTATGGTCTTTATTTGTAAAAGCACTAAATTGAACAGGTTTCCTTTAATGAAGCAGGAAAAAAAGTGATTTAAGAGGATATGTAAAACAAAAACTTAGTCATTTAACACTGGTTTGGTTCAAGTAATTCAATGTTCTAGCAGGCTAGCATGCTGATATCTTTCTCATGATTAGACCTGGTTTCATAGTAGGTCATGATGCCATGTGAAATTACAACTTATTTATGGTAGCAATTGGTGGTAAAGGCAAAATCTGCCTTCTATTTCAATACTTTCTATAAAAAGATTGATGCCCTTTTTTATGTTTGAGTTTACTTCTCTGATTATTTAGCCTAAGCAAAAAATTAGAAGAAATTTTCCTGCTCAAATAGGTGTGTATATATCAGTATCACAGGAAAGACCTTTGAACAGTTGTATGGTAGAGGAAGGATAAGCTTCCTACTGGTTAATTTAAAAAAAATGGAAATCTTTACAATAAAGTCCCTTCATGCAAAATGAACAAATGGAAAGAAAACCAGAAACTGAATGATTCTCTCTTCCTCTCAGCAGAAGCACTGGTCAGAGTTAATAACTGGTTCTTCTATAATAACAGCCCCAACATAATTGTTCACACTGGGACTCTTCATATTTGAAAGTAGCATGCATAAAACATCTTCTCTGCTAATCTGAATTCTCCTTTATGTTATTTAACAATATCTAACTCCATGGGACTAGCATAAGCCTTGTGTGAGGCTGATATTCACAACATCATTGAGATACTAAGCCTTTTCATGAGGAATACATAAAACATTGAAACAACTCAGCAACCCATCTCTCCTGTCTCGATATTTATCCCTCCCTTCTCCTCCCTCCCTATCCCTCTTAGACCCTCCTCTCATTCATATAGTTGGAGATGTTTGTGAGGAGATAGTGAATATTAACTTTGACAGTGATGTGTCTTGTTAAATAGAAGGCAAATTGGAGGTTCTGAGCTAATGCAAAACCTGAAGAGAAGTATGTGAGGGAATTTAAAAGTAAGCTACATAAACTTCTTATATCTCTGATAAGCATCTCAAGATTCTAGGCTGCTAAGATTTACCAACTATGTTTGGTGATATTTGCCACTAAGAGTTCCATCCCTGGAACATGCATGCAGTTTGTTCCTCATATCAAAGCTGCTTAAAATTATAATTCCCAAGCCTGGATATGCCAGGCCCTAGAACAAGAGGGACAGAGCCTTGTGTCAGCCAATGGACAAATGCAGCTTCCATGGTTTGGACAAAAGAACTGTGGAAACCTGAGAGGCTGGCAGCAGGGGAAATTGAACAAGGGGTACAGGAGTCCTCTGCATCAACTCTGTAACTTCTCTATAAACCTAAGATTGCTCCAAAATAAAAAGTTATTTTTAAAAAAATCCTTCCCAAGGGTTTTTTTTTTTGTTACAAATATTTTTTTCTTGTGATGAGCTCTTTTAAGATTTACTCTTTTAGCAACTTTCAAATACACAACACAGTATTATTAACTATACTAACCTTATACCCTTAGGCCTTATGCATTTTATAACTAGAAGTTTGTACCTTTTGACCAACTTTACTCATTTTGTTCACCCCCTGCCTCTGGAAACCACCAGTCTGTTTTCTGTAACTATGAGTTTGCTTTTTTTTTTAGATTCTAAATATAAGTGAGATTACACAGTATTTGTCTTTCTCTATCTGACTTATCCTACCTAGCATAATGCCCTCAAATGGCAGGTTTTCCTTCTTTTTTATGGCTGAATAATATTCACTTGTGTATAGATTTTATACACACACATGTGCACCTTATTCATTTATCCATGTTGTTTTCATGTCTTGCCTATTGTACAGAGTACAGCAATGAACATATGTGTACAGATAAGTTTTTGAGTTAGTATTTTCTTTCCCTTTGTGTGAATACCCAGAAGTGAGTTTGCTGAATCATATAGTGGTTCTACTTTTTTGAGAAAACTTCATACTGCTTTTCATAGTGCCTGCACCAAATTACATTTCCACCAACAATGCACATTGTTCCCTTTTCCCAACATCTTTACCAACACTCATTATTTCTCACCTTTATGAGGAAAGCCATTTTAACATGTGTCTGGTGATATCTAATTGTGCTTTTGATTTGCATCTATCTGATGATAAGTGATTTTGACCATCTTTTCATGCTCCTGTTGGTCAGCTGCCTATCTTTAAAAAAAATTCTATTTAGATCCTTTGCCTATTTTTATGCTTTTTAATTTTTTAATATTTTATTTATTTATTTTACAGAAAGAATGTGTGAGCAAGGAGTGGGGGAGAGAGAGAGAAAGAGGGAGAGAAAGAATCTCAAGCAGACTACACACTGAGCACAGAGCCCAAGGCAGGGCTTGATCCCATGACCCTGAGATCATGACCTGAGCAGAAACCAAGTGGTCATTTAACCAACTGAGCCACCCAGGGACCCCATCCTGTGCCTATTTTTAATTGGATTATTTGTTTTGTTCCCAAGACTTATGACTAAGTGAGAACTTTCACAGGAATCACAAATTCAAATGTCTTCAAGTTCCAGAAAGCCAATCTAAATGAGTGATAGCCTATTTGAAGGACGGCTTATAATCAGCATCAGCCTATTATAGCCATTATATAGAACTGCCATACCTTTCACTATTTCAATATCTAGAAGTCAGAATTTTAGGTCAGATTACTCAAATTTCTAATGTGGGCAATTAAAACTTTTTTATTTGGTGTTTTGTTTTGATACCTGTAGACCAAAACCCAACAACCACGTTGCAAATTTTGGATTAAGTCTTACAAAGTTCACACTCAGCAAACAATCACTGTCATTTTTAGACACATCATAAGATGTGTATATAACAAAGTATATACATTTTTTATACTTCTTAATTTGTTATATTAGTCACCATACAGTGCATCACCACTTTTTTTTTTTAAGATTTTATTTATTTATTCGACAGAGATAGAGACAGCCAGCGAGAGAGGGAACACAGGCAGGGGGAGTGGGAGAGGAAGAAACAGGCTCATAGCGGAGGAGCCTGATGTGGGGCTCGATCCCAGAACGCCGGGATCACGCCCTGAGCCGAAGGCAGACGCTCAACCGCTGTGCCACCCAGGCGCCCCGCATCACCACTTTTTGATGCAATGTTCCATTATTCATTATTTGCATATAACACCCAGTGCACCATGCAATACATGCCCTCCTTAATACCCATCACCGGCCTATACCATTCCCCCACTCCCCTCCCCTCTGAAGCCCTCAGTTTGTTTCCCAGAGTCCACAGTCTTTCATGGTCCATTCCCCCTTCTGTTTACCCTGCCTTCATTCTTCCCTTCCTTCTCCTACCGATCTTCCTGCTATTTCATATGTTCCATAAATGAGTGAAACCATATGATAATTGTCTTTCTCTGCTTGACTTATTTCACTTAGCATAATCTCCTCCAGTCCTGTCTATGTTGCTGCAAATGTTGGGTAATCATTCTTTCTGATGGCTGAGTGCTATTCCATTGTATATATGGACCACAACTTCTTAATCCAGTCATCTGTTAAGGGCATCTTGGATCCTTCCACAATTTAGCTATTGTGGACAATGCTGCTATGAACATTGGGGTGCATATGGCATGCTGTCTTTGTGATCACAGCTTTGTAGTACAACTTGAAATCCACATTACTGAATTGCTCTAGAACTTCTAGTAGTTTGTGGGTGGATTCTTTCGGGTTTTCCATATAGAGTGTCATGTCATCTGTGAAGAGAGACAGCTTGACTTCTTCTTTGCCGATTTGGATACCTTTTATCCCTTTTTGTTGTCTGATTGCTGTTGCAAGGACTTCTAGTACTATGGTGAACAATAATGGTGAGAGTGGGCATCCTTGTTGTGTTCCTGATCTTAAGGGAAAGGCTTTCAGCTTTTCCCCATTGAGAATGATATTTGCTGTAGGCTTATTTATAGATGGATTTATGAAATTGAGGAATGTATCCTCTATCCCTACACTCTGAAGGGTTTTAATCAGGAAAGGATATTGTATTTTGCCAAATGTTTTTTCTGCATCAGTTGAGAGGATTATACAGTTCTTCAATCTTTTCTTGTTGATATGGTCTATCACACTGATGCATTTGTGAATGTTGAACCACCCTTGCATCCCAGGGATGAATCCCACTTGGTCATGAGGGATAATCCTTTTAATGTACTGTTGGATCCTATTAGCTAGGATCTTGTTGAGAATTTTGGCGTCCATATTCATCAGGGAAATTGGTCTGTAATTCTCCTTTTTGATGGGGTCTTTGCCTGGTTTGGGGATCCAGGTAATACTGGCCTCATAGAATGAGTTTGGAAGTTTTCCTTCTGTTTCTCTTTTTTGAAACAGCTTCAGTAGAACAGGTATTATTTCTTCTTTGAATGTTTGGTATGATTCCCCAGGGAATCCATCACGCCCTGGAGTCTTGTTTTTTGGGAAGTTTTTGATCACTGCTTCAATCTATTCATAATTAATTGGTGTGTTTAAATAATCAATCTCTTCCTGTTTCAGTCTTGGTAGATTATAGGCTTTCAGGAAGGCATCCATTTCTTCCAAGTTGTTTAATTGATTGGCATAAAGCTGTTGATAATAGTTTCTAATGATCCTTCCCATTTCATTGGTGTTGGTTGTGACCTCTCCCCATTCATTCATAATTTTATTAATTTGTGTCCATTCTGTATTCTTTTGAATAAGTCTGGCCAGTGGCTTATTGACCTTATTTATTTTTTCAAAAAACCAGCTTCTAGTTCTGTTGATCTGCTCTACTGTGCTCTTGGTTTCTAATTCATTGATCTCTGCTCTAACCTTGATCACCTGCCTTCTTGTGTGTGAGTTAGGCCTGTTCTTCTGTTCCAGCTCCAGCTTCGTGAGGTGAGAATATGAAAACTGCATTTTAGATTTCTCTATTCCTTTGAGTGAGGCGTGGATGGCTATGTATTTTTCCCTTAAGACCATGTTTGCAGTGTCCCATAGGTTTTGGACTGATGTGTTTTCATTTTCATTGGTCTCCAAAAATTGTTTAAACTGATTTTTAATTTCCTGGTTTACCCAATCATTTTTGAGCAGGATGATTCTTAGTTTCCAAGTGTTTGAGTTTCTTCCAAATTTTTCCTTGTGATTGAGTTCCAGTTTCAAAGCATTGTGGTCTGCGAATATGCCAGGAATAATCTCAATCTTTTGGTATCAGTTGAGACCTGTTTTGTGACCCAGTATATGGTCTATTCAGGAGAAAGTTCCATGTGCATTCGAAAAGAATGAGTATTCTGTTGCTCTGGGGTGTAGTGTTCTATCTATATCTATGAGGTCCATCTGGTCCAGTATGTCATTCAAAGCCTTGTTTCTTTGTTGATTTTCTGCTTAGGTGATCTGTCTATTGCTGATAGTGGAGAGTTGAGGTCCCCTACTATTAACGTATTATTATCTATATGTCTCTGTATTGTGGTTAAGAGTTGGCTTGTGTATCTAACTGCTCCCCTGTTGGGGGCATAGATATTTATAATTGTCATATCCACTTGCTGGATACATCCTTTCAGAATAATATAGTGTCCTTCTGTATCTCTAACTACAGTCTTTAGTTTAAAATCTAATCTGTCTGATATGAGAATTGCTACCCCAGCTTTCTTTTGAGGTTCATTGTCATGGAAAATGGTTTTCCATCCCTTCACATTCAGTCTGGATGTATCTTTAAGTTCAAGATGAGTCTCTTGTAGACAGCAAATGGATGGGACATGCCTTATTATCCAATCTGCAACCCTATGGCGTTTTGTGGGTGCATTTAGGCCATTCACATTGGGAGTGATTATTGAGAGAGATGATTTTAATGATGTCATGTTTCCTCTGAAGTCTTTGTTTCTATACATTGTAAATTTCTGTTCTGTATCACTGTTGGGGCATTTTTATTTTTATAGAACCCCCCCCTCAATATCTCCTGTAGGGCTGGTTTTGTGGTTACAAATTCGGTCAGTTTCTGTCGATCCTGGAAGGTCTTTATCTCTCCATCAATTCTGAATGACAGCCTTGCTGGATAAAGGATCCTTGGCTGCATGTTCCTCTCAGATAGAGTTTTGAAAATACCCTGCCAACCCTTTCTAGCCCGCCAGGTCTCTGTAGACAGGTCTAACGTTATTCTGATATTTTCCCCTCTGTACGTAAGGATTTTCTTCCCCCTGGCCACTCAATACTGTATCCTTGGATCTAATATTTGTGAATTGCACTATGACTTGATGCGGTGTAGGTCTGTTCTCATTGGCCTTGGGAGCTGTCCTCTCTGACTGTTGGACATGAATGCTTGTTTCCTTTGTCAGATTAGGGAAGTTCTCAGCTACAATTTGATCAAATATCTCTTCTAAACCTCTCTTTTTCCACCCCCTCGGGGATGCCAATGATTCTGACATTGGAATGTTTCATTGACTCAGAAATCTCCCATAATCTACAATCTTGAGGTTGGATTTTTTTGAGCCAAGTTTCTGTCTTAGCTTTATCTTCTACCATCCCATGCTCCAATTCACTAATTCGTTCTTCTGCCACATTTACCCTGGGTGTCAGAGCATCTAGTTTTGACTGCATTTGATCCCATAGCATTTTTAATTTCTGCCAGATTTGCTCTCATTTCCACCCTTAGAAATTCTATATTCTCGTTAATATTTTCATTAATATTTTTTTAAGCCTATGCATCATCTTGACCATTGTTACTCTGAACTCCATTTCTGATAATTTGGTTATATCCATATCCATCAGTTCTGTGGAAGAGGCCACAGACTCATTATCTTTTCTTTGCTTGGGAGGATTTCTCCTCCTTGTCATTCTGATGAGGAGAGGTTATGTGGTTGCCCAGAACTCATTATTGACCAGGACCCAGGCAGTGTGCACTTGTTTTATAGGGACCCTAGGGATGTGGGCTTCTTGATTTTTCAGCCTGCCTTCTGGGGGAGGGGCCTGCCACACTGATACTCAGGCAACCCTGTTTGTCCCCTGCAAGGGGGATAGGGATGGGCACAATGTGAGCTGGTATTTCCAGGCTTTTGTTCTCTGGCAGCTTTCCCTGGCAGTTTTCTGTGACTCTTCTGAGAGTCAGAGCAGCAGTGGCCATATCCTAGCCTCTGTCTCAGAACACAGAGATCGCAATCCACTCTCCACTGAGCTCCCTTGGCACTTTATCTCTGTTTCTGTCGGTGCTGTTAAAAACCCCACAGCGTCCTGGGTTGTGCCCCCCACAGCCGCTCTTCCAGCCCTCACTTCCAGGGCCGGCACATCTCTGTCCTTCGTGCTTCTAACACCACCATCCTCCCCCCAGTTCCCGCACGTGCTCCCGAGCTCCCTGTTTCAGTGTGGTTCCCCCGTGTTCCGGAGCGCCGATTTTCAATCTGGTCGCATGCACGTTCCCAGGCTCAGGGTCTCAGTCTGCTCTCTCACGGGTGCCAGTCCCTGAGTCCGGCCCGCTCCCCAATGCAGGTGGCTACTGCTTCCTGGCTCCCAAGCACATAGGCTCCCTCCCCCTTTCGTTTATCTTCCGATATCTGTGCACAGATTCACGGCTCCATGCTTCAACCTCATTCGCCTTCAACCTGTTCATTTGTTGAGATCCAGATGTATCTTCCTGCATCTCAGGCTGATTCCATAGGTGTTCAGCGTGGTCTAGTAGATATCCAGCTCAACTCGGGACCAGCTGAGAAAGGGTCACCTACTCCTCTGCTGTCTTTTCTCCTCCTTGCTAAAAGTGGTCATTTTTCTCTTCATAGAGTTTCTGCTACTCTTTTCTTCATTCTCCAGTTGCGTTCATAGGTATTCAGAATGGTTTGGTAGCTCTCTACCTGAATTCCTGGGACCAGACAAATTTAGGTCTCCTGCTTCTCCACCATCTGGGCTGAAGTAATTATTGATAGGTATGTATTTATTGTCATTCTATTCATTGGTTTTTAGTTGCTCTTGTAGTTCTTCTCTGTTCCTTTGTTCTCTTGCTCTCTTCCTTTGTAATTGCTGACTTTAATTAGTGTTATGACTGTTTTTTCTCTCTCTCTTTTCTTTTTGATATCTACTTTAGGTTTTCATTTGTGGTTACCATGAGGTTTACATATAACAGCCTATGTATATTGCAGGCAATATTAGGTTGATGGTCACTGGAATTCAAACACAGTCTAAAAGAAATTTATTTTAACTTCCCCCTCCAGGTTTTATGTATACCTTGTCATATTTACATGTTTATATTGTGAGTCCCCTTAACTAATTTTTTTAGATGTAAGTGATCTTATTACTTTGTCTTTTAACCTTCATTCTAGCTTTATAACTGAATGTTCTACCAACTGGTGCATGTTTGTTATTACTTACAAAATTTTTTCCTTCTTCTTACTTCTAATTATCACTTTTTTCCCCACTTAAAGAAATCCCTTTAATATTTCTTATAAAGCTGGTTTAATGGTAATTAGCTCCTTTAATTTCAAGGTTGTCTTTTGTGATCCACCTCTTTTTAAACAGAATAAGAAGTAAGAGATTTTTTTCTTGGGCATTTATTTGTCTTTACTTTTTAATCTTCCTGTCTTTTAGTATTTCATATCATACCCAGTGCCTTTATCTGTATTTCATTTGTAAGCTCCTTGAAGTAGAGACTATATCTTTTCATCAGTCTATGCCCATTACCTAATACATTTGCTTGCACATAATGGACATTTTATATATTTGATAATTTATACTGCATTGAAATCCTCTTTCCCCTTCTCAGTACCCTTGGAATTTATATAATCAGTTAAGGGATTCTTTCTGCTAGGTAGAACTTGTGCCATAATGAGGATCATTAGTGCTTTCACTCAAATTAGATATTGACAGAATTTTGTGTACTCTTACAGATTGCCCTGAGAGGGATATTTTTAGGAAGGTGGAACCTTTTGAACCACCCTTCAATCAAATCACCTGGGTTGTCACCAGAGGTACCAGAAAGCTTTTGAAATACTACCAAATCAGAATTTCATACACTGTTGTATTTAGGGAGCTTGAGGAAGATGCTTGCTTGAAAAAGAGAAGAGAAACTTGGAGATCCTGAAATCATATTCCTTACATGATTACTGCTCTGCCTACTTGTAGGGTCTAGCCTTGTTCCCAGGGGCTTTAGAGAAGCAACAATGGAACTGGCATTTTTAAAAAATGAATAAGCATCTTAACCAAGCTTAACAATTTCTGGATGAAAACAAATTCATAGATATCCTGATTTTTTTTTTATTCTCCCATAGCAATATTGACGACTGCCCTCTGACACCATCTAGATAATAAGAAGAAAAGAAGGGAAAGGACTGTAGGAGATAAGCAACATAAAGGACTCATGGGGAAATTGCTCCACGTCTGTGTAGTATAATGTGAGAGATGGCCCCCAAAGTCTCCTATGACTACAAATATCTTTCTGAGATTGACCAAAGTTCCTGAAGTTCAGTAGCATTCATTGTATAGGCTATGTAAAGGCATTAACTCTCTAGAACACTAGCGCTAAAATGCAAGGTTAACCAGGGAAGATAACCCATAAACACATTACTATCAGTTAAGTAATTATAATAGCCATCTACCCCCTTCTGCCTTCACTGGAAATGCCTTTACTGATGAGGACAATGGATGGAAGTTCCAATGATTTTCCATCTGACTTAATCAACCCTGACTTAACAAGGCTGGAAATGGAGATGTTAAATACTTTTAAAAAGTATGTTTACTGAACTGTATCATAATTTTGACTCCTTGACAGACTGTCTCTCTCACTGGTCTGTAAATTTGGTGCGGGCAAGGACAGGTTGGGTTTGTCTTGTATACTACTTCATTTTCATTGTCTAAACAGAGCAGGCCTTTATGCTATGTTAGTAAATGAATAAATGTTAGTGACTACATGAATGAAAAGTATGTATCATTCAGATTTAGCAGCATTCGGAGAACATTATAATTTGAGCACTGGCATAGACAAAGATGAAGATTGTAGGCCTTTATTAAAAAACATGGAATCTTGGTGGTGGAATCTCTTTTGTAGTCACTGAAATTTTATTTTCTTAGTTTTTTCCTGCAGTCTTAGTTACTCATGGTTACTGAAATGATGTAAGTGTATAATGCTTTTCTTCATTTGTAAATTTCCTGAAATTCTACTCTACAGAAATATTTCAGGTGAGGTGCTAACTTCTCAGAATGCATGCCAATGGTGTACTTAACAGGAATTTGTAAAGAGAGGTACTTCAGGAATAGCCCAGAATAGGGAGAGTTTGACATGGCAGTATTGAATTCAGTGCTACAATGGGTCTATAGTGCTTATCATCCTGTACTGTAATTATCTGTATACTTATCTCCTCAGTGGGACTTTGAGCCCCTGATTAGCAGGATAAGGTGTCATTTATCTTCATACCATTAATATTTTGCACATATTTTGTGACTGCCACATAAAATATACCTGGTGAAGATGTGATGAATAAATAATTAAGGAGTCTAAAGAGATGTTCTTCAACATTTGTTTATTTATCACAATTTACTGTGTGCCTATTATGTGCTTTGCATTACGACAGTCACTGGTAATAAGACTCTTTACTGTGTACAAGGGACCCATTGTTTGGAGAGGTATAAGTAATGAATAATTGTAAAATCATGAATAAGTGCAGTGGATAAACATACATGGCATATTACAGGAGCACAGAAAAGGTGTATTTAGCCGGGAGGAGTTAAGATGGCAGAGGAATAGGGGTCCCCTTTTTCAGCCGGTCCCCTGAGTCGAGATGGATAGGTACCAGACCAGCCTGAACATCCATGGAATCAGCCTGAGACGCAGGAAGATACACCTGGATCTCTACAAATGAACATCTCCAGTGCTGAGTATTGAGGTATGAATCGGGGAGCCGTGAATCCACGCACAGATATCGGAAGATAAACAAAAGGCAGAGGGAGCCTCCGCGTTCGGGCGCCAGGAAGCAGTAGCCACCTGCACGGGGGAGCGGGCAGACTCACGGACGTGCACCTGTGAGAAAACAGACTCAGACTGTGAGCCAGGGAATGCATGCGACCAGTCTGAAAACCGGAGCTCTGTAGCGCGGGGGTGGCTGGCGGCTGGCCGTGTTAGAAACACAAAGGACAGAGGCGTGCTGGCCCTGGAGTGAGGGCTGGTACGCCGGGTGTGGGGCGCATATCCCGGGACCCTGGGAGGTTTTTAGCAGCACCAACAGAAACAGAGTTAAACTGGTCAAGAGAGCATAGTGGACATGGTCTGAGATCCCTCTGTTCTGACACAGAGGCTGGGATACGGCTACTGCTGCTCTGACTCTCAGAAGAGGCACAGCAAACCACCAGGGAAAGCTGCCAGAGAACAAAAGCCTGGAAATACCAGCTCACAATCTGCCCATCCCCATGCCCCCTTGCAAGGGACAGGGAGACTCTACCCAAACAGGGTTGCCTGAGTATCGGCACAGCAAGCCCCTCCCCAGAAGGCAGGCTAAAAAATCAAGAAGCCCACATCCTTAAGGTCCCGATAAAACAAGTGCACACTGCCTGGGTCCTGGTCAATAATTTGGGCTCTGGGAAACCCTGCAACCTCTCCACATCAGAATGATGAGAAGGAGAAATCCCCCCCAGCAAAAAAAAGAAAATGAGTCTGTGGCCTCTGCCACAGAACTAATGGATATGGATATAACCAAATTATCAGAAATGGAGTTCAGAGTAACATTGGTCAAGATGATGTGTAGGCTTGAAAAAATATTAATGAGAATATAGAATCTCTAAGGGCAGAAATGAGAGTGAATCTGGCAGAAATTAATAATACTATGAATCAAATACAGTCAAAGCTAGATGCTCTGACGGGCAGGGTGAATGAGGCAGAAGGACGAATCAGCGAATTGGAGGATGGGTTAGTAGAAGAGAAAGCTAAGACAGAAACTTGGCTCAAAAAAATCCAATCTCAAGAATGTAGGTTACGGGAGATCACTGACTCAATGAAATGTTCCAATGTCAGAATCATCGGCATCCCCAAGGGGATGGAGAAAAACAGAGGTCTAGAGGAGATATTTGAACAAATTGTAGCTGAAAACTTCCCTAATCTAGCAAGGGAAACAAACATTCGTGTCCAAGAGGCAGAGAGGACCCCTCCCAAGCTCAACCACAACAAACCTATGCCACGTCACATCATAGTGCAATTCACAAATACTAGATCCAAGGATAAAGTATTGAAAGTGGCCAGGGCAAAGAAATTTCTCACGTCACAATCTATAGAAACAATGCCTTTACAGGCAACATGACATCATTAAAATCATATCTCTCAATAATCAGTCTCAATGTAAATGGCCTAAATGCTCCCATAAACGCCACAGGGTTGCAGATTGGATGAAAAGACATGCCCATCCATTTGCTGCCTACAAGAGACTCATCTTGAACCTAAAGATACATTCAGACTGAAAGTGAAGGGATGGAATACAATCTTTCATGCCAATAGACCTCAAAAGAAAGCTGGGGTACCAATTTTCATATCAGACAGATTGGATTTTAAACTAAAGACTATAGTTAGAGACACAGAAGGTCACTATATTATTCTTAAAGGATGTATCCAACAAGTGGATATGACAATTATAAATATCTATGCCACCAACAGGGTAGCAGCAAGATACACAAGCCAACTCTTAACCAGAATAAAAAGACATATAGATAAAAATACATTAATAGTAGGGGAACTCAACACTCCACTATCAGAAATAGACAGAACACCCATGCAGAAGATCAACAAAGAAACAAGGGCTTTGAATGCCATACTCGACAATTTGGACCTCATAGATATATATAGAACACTAAGCTCCAGAACAAAAGAATACTCATTCTATTCTAATGCGCATGGAACATTCTCAAGAATAGACCATGCTCTGGGTCACAAAACAAGTCTCAACCGGTACCAAAAGACTGAAATTATTTCCTGCATATTCTCAAACCACAATGCTTTGAAATTGGAACTAAACCACAAGGAAAAATTTGGAAGAAACTCAAACACTTGGAGACTAAGAACCATCATGCTCAAGAATGATTTGATAAACCAAGAAATCAAAAATCAATTTAAATAATTTAAAGAGACTAACGAGAATGAAAACACAGTGGTCCAAAACCTATGGGACACTGCAAAGGCATTCCTAAGGGAAAATACATAGCCATCCAAGCCTCACTCAAAAGAATAGAAAAATCTAAAATGCAGTTTTTATATTCTCACCTCAAGAAGCTGGAACAGTAACACAAGAACAGGCCTAATCCACACACAAGAAAGCAGTTGATCAAGATTAGAGCAGAGATCAATGAATTAGAAAGCAGGAGCACAGTGGAGGAGATCAACAGAACTAGAAGCTGGTTCTTTGAAAGAATTAATAAAATACGCAAACCACTGGCAAGACTTATCCAAAAGAATAGAGAAAGGACCCAAATTAATAAAATTATGAATGAAGAGGGAGAGGTCACAACCAACACCAATGAAATAGGAAGGATTATTAGAAACTTTTATCAACAGCTTTATGCCAATAAATTAAGCAGTCTGGAAGAGATGGAGGCCTTCCTGGAAACCTATAAACTAGCAAGACTGAAACAGGAAGAAATTGATTTTTAAACAGAACAATTAATTATGAAGAGATTGAAACAGTGATTAAAAACCTTCCAAAAAACTAAACCCCAGGGCCTGATGGATTTCCTGGGGAATTCTACCAAACATTCAAAGAAGAAATAATACCTATTCTCCTAAAGCTATTTCAAAAAACAGAATCAGAAGGAAAGCTACCAAACTCATTCTATGAGGCCAATATTACCTTGATCCCAAAACCAGGCAAAGACCCCATCAAAAAGGAGAATTATACACTGATTTCCCCAATGAATATGCATGCCAAAATTCTCAACAAGATCCGTGCTAATAGGATCCAGCAGTATATTAAAAGGATTATCCATCATAACCAAGTGGGATTCATCCCTGGGATGCAAGGGTGGTTCAACATTCACAAATGCATCAGTGTGATAGATCATATCAACAAGAAAAGATTCAAGAACTGTATAATCCTCTCAAGTGATGCAGAAAAAGCATCCTTTCCTTATTAAAACCCTTCAAAGTGTAGGGACAGAGGGTATATTTCTCAATTTCATAAAAACCATCTATGAAAAGCTTACAGGAAATATCATTCTCAATGGGGGAAAAGCTGGAAGCCTTTCCCTTAAGATCAGGAACATGACAAGGATGCCCACTCTCACCATTATTGTTTGACATAGTACTAGAAGTCCTTCCAACAGCAATCAGAGAACAAAAAGGGATAAAATGTATCCAAATCGGCAAAGAAGAAGTCAAACTGTCTCTCTTCACAGATGACATGACACTCTATATGGAAAACCCAAAAGATTCCACCTACAAACTACTAGAACTTATAGAGCAAATTAGTAATGTGGCGGGATACAAAATCAATGCCCAGAAATCAGTTGCATTTCTATACACGAACAATGAGACTGAAGAAAGAGAAATTAGGGAATCCATTCCATTTACAATAGCACCAAAAATCATACCTTATCTTGGAATTAACTTAACCAGAGACATAAAAGATCTATATTCTAGAAACTACAAATCACTCTTGAAAGACATTGAAGAAGATACAGAAAGATGGAAAAATATTCCATGCTCATGGATTGGAAGAATTAACATAGTTAAAATGTCTCTGCTACCTAGAGCAATCTACACTTTCAATGCCATCCCGATCAAAATGACAATGACATTTTTCAAAGAACTGGAACAAACAGCCGTTAAATTTGTGTGGAACCAGAAAAGGACACGAATTGCCAGGGAAGTGTTGAAAAGAAAAAACAAAGCTGGGGGCATCACAATGCCAGATTTCAAGTTGTACTACAAAGCTGTGATCACAAAGACAGCATGGTACTGGCACAAAAACAGACACATAGACCAATGGAACAGAATAGAGAACCCAGAAATGGACCCTCCACTCTTTGGGCAACTAGTCTTTGATAAACCAGGAAAGTGCATCCAGTGGAAAAAAGACAGTCTCTTCAATAAATGGTCCTGGGAAAATTGGACAGCTACATGCAAAAGAATGAAACTTGACCACTCTCTCACACGATACACAAAGATAAACTCCAAATGGATGAAAGACCTCGATGTGAGATAGGAATCCATCAAAATCCTAGAGGAGAGCATAGGCTGCAACCTCTATGACATTGGAATAGGAGAAGATATTTGCAAATGACACTACAGATAAAAGACTGGTATCCAAGATCTACAAAGAACTCCTCAAACTCAATACATGGGAAACAAATAATCAAATAAAAAAATGGGCAGAAGATATGAACAGATACTTTTCCAATGAAGACATACAAATGGCTAACAGACACATGAAAAAATGTTCAAAATCATTAGCTATCAGGGAAATTCAAATCAAAACCACCTTGAGATACCACCTTATGCCAGTTAGAATGGCAAAAATTGACAAGGCAGGAAACAACAAATGTTGGAGAAGATGTGGAGAAAGGGGATCCCTCTTACATTGTTGGTGGGAATGCAAGTTGCTACAGCCACTTTGGAATACAGTATGGAGGTCCCTTAAAAAGTGAAAAATTGAGCTACCCTATGATCCAGCAACTGCACTATTGGGTATTTACCCCAAAGATACAGACGTAGTGAAGAGAGGGCCATATGCACCCCAATGTTCATAGCAGCATTGTCCACAATAACTAAATCGTGGAAGGAGCCAAGATGCCCTTCAACAGATGACTGGATTAAGAAGATGTGGTCCATATATACAATGGAATATTACTCAGCTATCAGAAAGAACGATTACCCAACATTTGCAGCAACATGGACGGGACTAGAGGAGATTATGGTTAGTGAAGTAAGTCAAGCAGAGAAAGACAATTATCATATGGTTTCACTCATTTATGGAACATAAGAAATTGCAGGAAGATCAGTAGAAGGAAGGGAAGAAAGAAGGGGGGGG
>NW_024423319.1:62761768-62788119 GCF_017311325.1 Ursus maritimus
GGGGGGGGTAAACAGAAGGGGGAATGAACCATGAGGGACTGTGGACTCTGGGAAACAAACTGAGGGATTCAGAGGGGAGGAGGGTGGGGGATTGGGATAAGCCGGTGATGGGTATTAAGGAGGGGACATCTTGCATGGTGCACTGGGTGTTATATGCAAATAATGAATAATGGAACATTGCGTCAAGAACTGGTGATGTACTGTATGGTGACTAATATAACAAAATAAAAAATTATTTAAAAAATTTAAAAAATTAAAAATTAAAAAATAAAAGTTGAAAGAAACAGGTTTAAAAAATAATTAATTCAAATGTAAATGGTCTAAATGTTCTGATCAAAAGATATAGGGTATGGGGCGCCTGCATGGCTCAGTTGGTTAAGAGTCTGCTTTTGGTTCAGGTCTTGGTCCCAGGGTCCTGGGATGGGGCCTGCATCTGGGCTCCCTGCTCAGCAGGGAACTACTTATCCCTCTCCCTCTGACCCTCCCCTCTGCTCATGTGCTCTATCTCTCTCTTTCTCTCTCTCTCAAATACAAGTCCCCCTTCGAGGGATTTCAGACCTAAAAACACAAACAGACTGAAAGTAAATGGATCAAAAAAGATATTCCTACAAATGGAAAAAAAAGAAACTAATTTAGCAATAGTTGTATAGACCAAACAGACTTTAAAACAAAGACTATAGCCTACAAAAGACTCATATTAGACCTAAAGGCACATGAAGACTGAAAGTGAGGGGGTCTTGTGTTGTTTTTATCCTGTTTTGTTGTCAGGGTTGTACTGGCCTCATGGAATGGTTTTGAATGTGTTCCCTCTATTCCATTATTTGCAAGATTTTGATAAAGATTATCATTATTTTTTAAATGTTTGGTAGAATTCACCAATGAAGCCATGTGGTCTTGGGCTTTTCTGTGCTGGGAGATTTTTGAGTCCTAGTTCAATTCTTATTCTTGTTATTGGACTAAGAAGATTTCCTGTTTCCTGATTCAATCATGATAACTTGTGCGGTTTTAGGAATTATCTTAGTTTTTTTCTAAGTTATCTGATTAGTTAGTATATAATTGTTTATAGGAATCTGTTATACACTATGTATTTCTGTGGTTCTCTATTATATTGTTTTCTCCTCCATTTCTTTTTTATTATTAAATTCAGTCAGCCAAAGCATAGTACATCATTAGTTTCAGATGTAGTGATGATTTTTATCACACACACATATACATGATGGAATATTACTCAGCCAAAAAGAATGAAATCTTGCCATTTGCAATGAGATAGATGGAACTAGAGAGTATTATACTAAGCAAAATTAGTCATTCAGAGAAAGATAAATACCATATGATTTCACTCATATGTGGAATTAAGAAACAAAACAGATGAGCATGGGAGGAAAGAGGGAGAGAGAAGCAAACCAAGAAAAAGACTCCTAACTATAGAGAAAAAACTGATGGCTACCAGAGGGGAAGTAGCAGGATTAATAGGGAAGTAGCAGGATTAAATAGGTGATAGTGATTAAGGAGGGTGCTTGTTCTGATGAGCACTGGATGTTGTATATAAGTGGTGAATCACTAAATTGTACACCTGAAACTAATACTACACTGTATGTTAACTAACTTGAATTTAAATAAAATCTTTTTTAAAAAGATACAAGTTTTTGAAAACATGTGTGGAATTATATGGGCATAACTGTATGCAAACGTCATTGAAATTACACTCTGTATAAACCATCATTCAAGTATCATTTTTTTATTAAGATACAAGTTTTTCTAAGGTATGCATAGAATCATATAGGAATAGCCATATGTTTAACTCACTGAAACTACACCGTGTATAATGCATCATATAATTACCATGTTTCATTAAGAGACAAAAAAAAAAGAGCTAGGGAAAAAAATCAAAGCATGAAGCTATTAGAAGAAATAAACTAATAAAGATTGGAGCAAAATATATAATAGAGACTAAAACAACAGAAATGATCAATGAATCCAAGAACTGGTTCTTTCAAAAGACTAACAAATTGATAAACCTTTAGCCAAACTCATCAAGAATAAAAGAGAAAAGACTCAAATAAATAAAATCAAAGATGAAGGAAGAGAAATAACAACCAAAACCATGGAAATACAAATGATTAAAAGAATACTATGAAAAATTATATGTTGAAAAATTGGAAAACCTTGAAGAAATGGATAAATTTCTGGAATCATATAATCTTCCAAAACTGAATAAGGAAAAAAAACAAAATTTAAACAGATTTATTACAAGAATGAAATTAAATCAGTGATTAAAAACTTCCCACAAACAAAAGTCCACAACCAGATGAAATCACAGGTAAATTCTACCAAGCATTTAAAGACAGATTAATACTTATTCTACTCAAACTATTCCAAAAACTAGAAGATGAAAGAAATTTTCCATACATTCTACGAGAACAACATTACCTTGATACCAAAACCAGACAAACACACCACAAAAAAAAAAAACCACCAGCCAATATCCCTGATGAACATAGATGCAAAAATCCTCAACAAAATATTAGCAGACTACATTCAACAATACCTCAAAATGATTATTCACCAGGATCAAGTGGGATTTATTCTGAAGATGCAAGGATGGTTCAGTATGCATGCATTGTTAATCTGATACACCACATTAACAAAATGAAGGATAAAAGTCATGTGAACATTTCAAAAGATGCTGAAAAAATATTTGACAAACTTCAACATCTGTTTATGATAAAACTCCCAACAAAGTTAGTTTAGAGGGTACATATGTTAACATAATGCTGGCCATTAAGACAAACCTACAGTTAACATCATACTCAATGATGAAAAACTGAGAACTTTCCTCTAAGATCAGGAGCAAGAAAAGGATGTCCATTCTCACCACTTTTATTCAACATAGCCCTGGAAGTCCCAGCCACAGCAATCATAAAAGGAAAAGAAGTAAAATGCATTCAAAATGGTAAGAAAGAAGTAAACTGTCACTATTTGCAAATGGCACAATTCTATACACAAAACCCTAAAGATTTTTACAAGAAATAAATTTAAAGTAATAAATAAATTCAGTAATTTGCAGAATAGAAAGTTAATACACAGAAATTGATTACATATTTGTATACTAATAGGGAAGTAGCAGGAAGAAAAATTAAGAGAGCAATCTCACTTACAATTTAAACAAAAAGAATAAAATACTTAGGAATAAAATTAACCAAGGAGGAGAAAGACTCATATTCTGGGAGCTATAAAACAGTGATGAAAGAAGTTGAAGACAAGACAACAAATGGGAAGAAAGATTAGAAGACTTAATATTAACATGTCCATACTACCTAAAACAATCTACAGAGTCAATGCAATCCCTATCAAAATATGAACACATTTTTCACAGAATTAGAGCCAATAGTCTTAAAATTAGTATGGAACCACATAAGACCTCGAATAGTCAAATAGATCTTGAAAAAAGAAGAACAAAGTTGAAGGTATCACAATCACAGATTTCAAGATATACTACAAGCTACAATAATCAAAATAGTATGGTACTGGCACAAAAATAGATACATGGAGCAATAGAACAAATCCAGAATCCAGAAAAAAAATCCATGCATATATGGTCAATCAATCTATGACAAAAGAGGCAAAAATACACAATGGGAAAAAGACAGTCTCTTCAATAAATGATGCTGGGAAAACTTAACAAACACATGTAAAAGAATAAAATTGGACCACTTTCTAATGTCATACACAAAAATAAACTTAAATTGGATTAAAGACATAATTGTGAGACCCAAAACCATGAAATTCCTAGAAGAAAACATAGGCAGTGATCTCTTTGACATTGGCTCTAGCAACATTTTTCTATGTATTTCTCTTCAGGCAAGGGGAAGAAAAGCAAAAATAAACTGTTGGGACTACACCAAAATAACAAGCTTTTGACGTCAACGAAACAAAAGCAGCCTACTAAATGGGAGAAGATATTTAGAAATGATAAGTGTTAATACCCAAAATACAGAAAGAGCATATACAAATCAGCACACACAAAAAATCCAATAATCCAATTTAAAATTCGATAGACATATTTATAAAAAAGTATAGACGGCCTACAGATACAAGAATGGATGCTCATGATCACTAATCCTTAAGGAAATGCAAATTAAAAGCACAATGAAATCACCCTAAACCTGCCAGAATGCTAGTATTCAAAAGAAAAGAAATAACAAGTGTTGGTGAGGATATGGGGGAAAGACAGCCCTCACGCAATGCTGGCAGAATGTAAATCGCTGCAACCACTGTAGAAAACAGTGTGGTGGTTAATTAAAAATTTAAAAATAGAAATACCTTATGATCCAGTAATTCCACTACTTGGTATTTACTCAAAGAATATGAAAACACTAATTTGAAAAGATTTATGCATCTCTATATTGATTGCAGCAAAATAAAAGCAACCTAAATGTCCAACAATGGGTATTAAGGAGGGCACATATTGCATGGAGCACTGAGTGTTATATGCAAATAATAGACTTTAAAACAAAGACTGCAACAAGAGACAAAGAAGGGCACTATATCATAATTAAGGGGACAATCCAACAAGAACATCTAACAATTGTAGATATTTATGTACTCAACATGGGAGTGACCAAATACATAAAACAGTTAATAACATACATAAACGTACTGGGGCAGCACATGGGTGGCTGCCAGTTAAATGGCTGACTCTTGATTTTCACTCAGGTCATGATCTTGGGGTCATGAGACCAAGCCCCTCATCGGTCTCCATGCTGGGCATGGAGCTTGCTTGGGATTCTTTCTCTCCTCCCTCTACCCGTCCCCTCTCTAAAAAAGAGGAAAAGCATGTTTTTTTTTAATTTTTTATTATGTTATGTCACCATACAGTACATCATTAGTTTTTGACGTAGTGTTCCATGATTCATTGTTTGCGTTTAACACCCAGTTCTCCATGCAATACATGCCCTCCTTAATACCCATCACTGGCCCATTCCAATTCCCCATCCCCTCCCCTCTGAAGCTCTCAGTTTGTTTCCCAGAGTCCATAGTCTCTCATGGTTCATTCCCCCTTCTGCTTACCCCCCCCTTCACTCTACCCTTCCTTCTCCTACCAATCTCCCTGCTACTCCTTATGTTCCATAAATGAGTGAAACCATATGACAATTGTCTTTCTCTGCTTGACTTATTTCACTAAGCATAATCTCCTCCAGTCCCGTCCATGTTGCTACAAATGTTCGGTAATCATTCTTTCTGATGGCTGAATAATTTTCCATTGTATACATGGACCACATCTTCTTTATCCATTCGTCTGTTGAAGGTCATCTCCACTCCTTCCACAGTTTAGCTACTGTAGACAATGCTGCTATGAACATTGGGGTGCATGTGCCCCTTCTTTTTACTACATCTGTATCTTTGGGGTAAATACCCAGTAGTGCAATTGCTGGGTCATAGGGTAGCTCTATTTTTAACTTTTTGAGGAACCTCCACACTGTTTTCCAGAGTGGCTGTACCAACTTGCATTCCCACAAACAGTGTGAGAGGATTCCCCTTTCTCCACATCCTCTCCAACATTTGTTGTTTCTTGCCTTGTCAAGTTTTGTCATTCTAACTGGAGTAAGGTGGTATCTCAATGTGGTTTTGATTTGAATTTCCCTGATGGCTAGTGATGTTTAACATTTTTTCATGTGTCTGTTAGCCAATTTTATGTCTTCATTGGAAAAGTGTCAGTTCATATCTTCTGCCCATTTTTTGATTTGATTATTTGTTTCTTGGGTATTGAGTTTGAGAAGTTCTTTATAGATCTTGGATACCAACCTTTTATCTGTAGTGCCATTTGCAAATATCTTCTCCCATTCTGTGCATTGCCTTTTTGTTTTGATGACTGTGTCCGTTGCTGTGCAGAAACTTTTTATCCTGATGAAGTCCCACAAGTTCATTTTTGCTTTTGTTTCTCTTGCCTTTGCAGACGTGTCATGAAAGAAGTTGCGGTGGTCGATGTCAAAGAGGTTACAGCCTACGTTCTCCTCTAGGATTTTGATGGATTCATGTCTCACATTGAGGTCTTTCATCCATTTGGAGTTTATCTTTGTGTATGGTGTGAGAGAGTCGTCAAATTTCATTCTTGTGCATATAGCTGTCCAATTTTCCCAGCACCACTTACTGAAGAGACTGTCTTTTTTCCACTGGATGTTTTTTCCTGCTTTGTCAAATATTAGTTGACCATAGAGCTGAGGGTTGATTTCTGGAGTCTCTATTCTCTTCCACTGGTCTATGTGTCTGTTTTTGTGCCAGTGTCATGCTGTCTTGGTGATCACAGCTTTGTAGTACAGCCTGAAATCCGGCAACCTGATGCCCCCAGCTTGTTTTTCCTTTTCAACAATTCCTTGGTGATTCAGGGCCTTTTCTGGTTCCACACAAATTTAAGGGCTGTTTGTTCCAGTCCTTTGAAAAATGTCATTGGTATTTTGATCGAGATGGCATTGAAAGTGTAGATTGCTCTGGGTAGCTTAGGCATTTTAACTATGTTAATTCTTCCGATCCATGAGCATGGAATATTTTTCCATCTTTTTGTGTCTTCTTCAATGTCTTTCAAGAATGATTTGTAGTTTCTAGAACATAGATCCTTTATGTCTCTGGTTAAGTTTATTCAGAGATACCTTATGATTTTTGGTGCTATTGTAAATGGAATGGATTCCCTAATTTCTCTTTCTTCAGTCTCATTGTTCGTGTAGAGAAATGCAACTGATTTCTGAGCATTGATTTTGAATCCTACCATATTACTGAATTGTTCTATGAGTTCTAGTAATTTGGGGGTGGAGGCTTTTGGGTTTTCCATATAAAGTATCATGTCATATGAGAAGAGGGAGAGTTTGACTTCTTCTTTGCCAATTTGAATATCTTTTATTCTTTTTTTGCTTTCTGATTGCTGTTGCTAGTACATCTAGTACTATGTTGAACAATAATGGCAATAGTGGGCATCCTTGTCCTCTTCCTGATCTTAAGGGAAAGGCCTTCAGTTTTTCCCCATTGAGAATGATATTTGCTGTAGGCTTTTCATAGATGTTTTTTATGAAATCGAGGAATGTACCCTCTATCCCTACACTCTGAAGGGTTTTAATCAGGAAAGGATGCTGTATTTTGTCAAATGCTTTTTCTGCATCAATTGAGAAGATCATATGGCTCTTGACTCTTTTCTTGTTGATATGATCTCTCACAATGATCGATTTGGGAATATTGAATCACCCTTGCATTCCAGGAATAAGTCCAACCTGGTCATGATGGATAATCCTTTTAATGTACTGTTGGATCTTACTGGCTAGGATCCTGTGGAGAATTTTGGCATCTATAGTTATCAGGGATATTATTCTGTCACTCTCTTTTTTGGTGGGGTCTTTGTCTGGTTTGGGGATCAAGATAATACTGGGCTCATAGAACGAGTTTGGAAGTTTCCCTTCTGTTTCTATTTTTTTGAAACAGCTTCAGGAGAATAGGTATTATTTCTTCTTTGAATGTTTGGTAGAATTCCCCAGGGAATCCGTCAGGCCCTGGACTCTTGTTTTTGGGAATGTTTTTGATCACTGCTTCAATCTCTTCACGATTAATCAGTCTGTTTAAATAATCGATTTCTTCCTGTTTCTGTCTTGGTAATTTATAGGTTTCCAGGAAGGCATCCATTTCTTCCAGGTTGTTTAATTGATTGGCATAAAGTTGTTGATAAGTTTGTAATGATCCTTCCTATTTCATTGGTGCTGTTTGTGATCTCTCCCCTTTCATTCATAATTTTATTAATTTGGGTCCTTTCTCTATTCTTTTGAATAAGTCTGGCCAGTGGCTTATCGATCTTATTTATTCTTTCAAGGAACCAGCTTCTAGTTCTGTTGATCTGCTCTACTGTGCTCCTGGTTTCTAATTCATTGTTCTCTGCTCTAATCTTGATCACCTGCCTTCTCGTGTGTGGGTTACACCTGTTCTTCTGTTCCAGCTCCAGCTTCATAAGGTAAGAATATAAAGACTGCATTTTAGATTGTTCTATTTCTTTGATTGAGGCTTGGGTGGCTATGTATTTTCCCCTTAGGACAGCCTTTGCAGTGTCCCACAGGTTTTGGACTGATGTGTTTTAATTTTCATTGATCTCCAGAAATTGTTTAAACTGATTTTTAATTTCCTGGTTTACCCAATCATTCTTGAACAGGATGTTTCTTAGTTTCCAAGTGTTTGAGTTTCTTCCAAATTTTTCCTTGTGATTGAATGCCAATATCAAAGCATTGTGGTCTGAGAATATGCAGGGAATAATTTCAGTCTTTTGGTATCGGTTGAGACCTGTTTTGTGACCCAGTATATGGTCTATTCTGGAGAAAGTCCCATGTGCATTCGAAAAGAATAAGTATTCTGTTGTTCTAGGGTGTAATGTTCTGTATATATCTATAAGGTCCATCTGGTCCAGTGTGTCATTCAAAGCTCTTGTTTCTTTGTTGATCTTCTGCTTAGATGATCTGTCTATTGCTGAGAGTGGAGAGGTGAGGTCCCCTACTGCAGCAGCCCCTGGCCAAGAGCTTATGCTAAGGACATAATAGGAAAACATGTTTGTGACTCTGTGGGCTTTAGCATAAAAGTCAGAGCATGAGCTGTTGGGAACGCCTGGCTTGCTCAGGGTGGAATGCTGCCCTTACTGAAATCCCCTGAAATTCCCTCAGATAACGAGTGGCCAGGAACTCCTGGTCAGCTAAAGTGGACTGCCACCCCAACTGAAACCTGATTGCTCTTGACAATAGCCCACAGGGTCCTTAAAAACATGTTTAAGAATAGGCCTCACTTGCTGAATGTTACATCATCTAATCCCGCGACCTTTCCCATGATGTACTACTATTCACTAGGTTCACAAGACTCCCCTTGATTATCTTTGATCATTTACCACCAACAAATATACGAGGTGGGAGCTGTTTGGGCGGTCACAGTCTTTGTGGTCGTCCCCTGCACCCATGCTTTCTTTCACAGCTAACCTGTCTGTGCCTCATCCTTCTCCCGAATCACGCCGCGGCTCCGCGGGTGGTGTTGCAGCACCCTACTATTAATGTATTATTATCTATATGTCTCTTTATTCTGGTTAAGTGTTGGCTTGTGTATTTACCTACTCCTTTGTTGAGGGCATATTTATAATTGTTAGATCCTCTTGTTGGATACACCCTTTAAGAATAATATAGTGTCCTTCTGTATCTCTAACTACAGTCTTTAGTTTAAAATCTAATCTGTCTGATATAAGAATTGCTACCCCAGCCTTCTTTTGAGGTCCATTGGCATGAAAAATTGTTCTCCATCTCTTCACTTTCAGTCTGGATGTATCTTTAGGTTCAAAACGAGTCTCTTGTAGACAGCATATGGATGCGTCATGTCTTTTGATCCAATCTGCAACACTGTGGCATTTTATGGGCGCATTTAGGCCATTCATATTGAGAGTGATTATTGAGAGATGTGATTTTAATGATGTCATGCTGCCTGTGAACTCTTTGTTTCTATAGATTGTAAATTTCTGTTCTGTATCACTCTTGGGGTCTTTCTACTTTTATAGAATCCCCCTTAATATTTCTTGTAGGCCTGGCTTCGTGGTCACATATTCTTTCAGTTTCTGCCAGTGGTGGAAGCTCCTTGTCTCTCCATCAATTCTGAATGACAGCCTTGCTGGATAAAGAATCCTTGGCTGCATGTTCTTCTCACAGTGTGCTCTGAATACGTCTTGCCAGCTTTCTCTGGCTTGCCAGGTCTCTGTAGGCAGGTCTGATGTTATTCTGATGTTCCTCCCTCTGTAGGTGAAGATTCTCTTCCCCCTGGCCACTTTCAAGATTGTATCCTTGGCTCTAAGATTTGTGAATTGTACTATTATGTGACGTGGTGTTGGTCTGTCCTCATTGATCTTGCAAGGGGTCTTTTCTGCCTCTTGGACACAAATGCTTGTTTCCTTCACCAGATTAAGGAAGTTCTCAGCTACAGTTTGTTCAAATATCTTTTCTAGACCTCTCTCTTTCTCCATCCCCTCGGGGATGCCAATGATTCTTTTTCCTTCTTTGCTATCATCCCATCTTCCAACTCACTAATTCATTCTACTGTCTCATTTACCCTGGCCATCAAAGCATCCAGTTTAGACTGCATTTGATTCATAGCATTCTTAATTTTAGCCAGATTCATTCTCATTTCCACCCTTAGAAGTTCTATATTCTCATTAGTATTTTTGTCAATATTTTTTTCAAGCCTACACATCATCTTGACCATTGTTGCTCTGAACTCCTTTTCTGAAAATTTGGTTATATCCGTATCCATTAGTTCTGTGGCAGAGGCCATAGTCTCTGTTTCTTTCCTTTGTTGGGGGTTCGTCCTCCTTGTCATTCTGTTGAGGTGTGGTTGTGGGAATGTACAGAGCCCAAATTATTGACCAGGACCCAAGCAAGGTGCACCTATTTTATAGTGACCTTAGGGATGTGGGCTTCTTTTTTTTTTCAGCCTGCCTTCTGGGGGAGGGGCCTGCCGCACTGATACTCAGGCAACCCTGTTTGGGTAGAGTCGCCCTGTCCCCTGTTGGGGGGGGGATGGGCACAGTGCAAACCGGTTTTTCCAGGCTTTTGTTCTCTGGAGGCTTTCCCTGGTGGTTTTCTGTGACTCTTCTGAGAATCAGAGTAGCAGTGGCTGTATCCTAGCCTCTGTCTCAGAACAGAGAGATCGCAGTCTGCTTTTCACTGAACTCTCCTGGCTGCTGTAACTCTGTTTCTTTCAGTGCTGCTAAAAACTCCGCATCATCCTGGGTTGTGCACTCCACAGCCGTTCTCCCAGTCCTCGCTCCCAGGGCCAGTACATCTCTGTCCTTTGTGCTTCTAACACCGGCAGCTGCCCCCAGTTCCTGCATGTGCTCTCGAGCTCTTAGCTTAGGTCTGGTTTAAGCACTCCGGAGCTCCTGGTTTCAGACTTGTTCGAGTGCATGCTCTGGAACTCCTGGTTTCAGTCTGGTTTCCCGAGGGCTACCAGACCACCAGTCCGGCAGGCTCCCCAGGGCAGTCTACTGCTTCCAGGCGCCCAAGCATGGGGGCTCCCTCCCCCTTCTGTTTATCTTCAGATATCTGTGTGCATATTCATGGCTCCCTGCTTCGTACCTCAATACCCAGCACAGGAGACGTTCCTTTGTAGAGATCCAGATGTATCTTCCTATTTCTCAGGCTTATTTTGTTGGTGTTCAGGATGGTCTGGTAGATATCCAGTTCAATTCAGGCGAACAGCTGAAAAAAGGTCTCCTACTCCTCTGCCATCTTTTTCTCCTCCCCAGGAAAAGGTTTATATATTTTTTATGTTTTTTTATTATATTATGTTAGTCACCATACAGTACATAACTGGTTTTTTATGTAAAGTTAGATGATTCATTAGTTGCGTATAACACCTAGTGCACCATGCAATACGTGCCCTCCCCACCACCCATCACCAGCCTATCCCATTCCCCCACCCCCTCCAAAAAGGTTTTTAAAAATAACATACAATAGTAGTAGGGGAGTTTATCTGCACAGAATTGCCCCTATTTGAACAATCTGGCAGTTCCATAGAAAACACCACTCACAGGGCTTTCTTTATTTGATCTGACACAGAGCTTTCTCAGAACAGACTTTTTACCAGGTAATTTGTTAAGATAATTCAGTGGCAATTGTTTACTATTGCAGCTGCCTGAGGCATGGATAACAGGTGAAGCAAAATAGAAGCTAACCAAAAAAACTTCAAAAGGAAAACTAAAGAATGAGATACTCACAGTGGGTTTTGAAAATCTCTGATAGAGTTAGAAAATCTAAAACTTAACATGCACATTCAGAACTTTGTGCTTGCCCAAGAAAGACATGAGAAGGTCCTTACCTCTCTCATCTCTGGCTGACCTAGAGGCTCTATGCAAACAGAAAGTGAAGGCTAAGTCTGAGTTGTCTACTGCCTTTAAAAGCATTTAAGGCATGCTCCAACATACATACAAAGTCCCTTAGCAAAGACTCAGAGATTTATTGATGAATGATATGGAAAAAAATCTCTGTCAAATTGCTACCTGGCCACTAAACTAACTGAACTATACTTTTAGAAGCCACATATAGCAAAGAATACAGACATCACAGAATTAGTTCAATAGTCACTGAAAAGGAAAAATGCAAAACAAAAATAAAGTAACAACAGAAGAACTCAGGAAGAAGAATGAATCTGATTTCAACTTTTGCCACATTATATTATGAAAACGGCCAACTGTCATCAAAAGTTCTGAAATGAAAAAAAGCAAGAAATTATTACTGTACACAGTGAAAATAAAGAGGCAATAAAAACTGCCCCTGAGAAAGCTCAAATATTTGACTTAACCCTTAAAAATACTTTTAAATTAGGTTCCAGTTCAAGACAGTTATGTAGGAAGACCCTGAACTTACCCCCTCCGTAGAACACACCAAATTGCATCTATTTATAGAACAATTCCTCCTGAAGAACTGAGGGCTGACTGAACAGCTTCTAAACAACAAAAGATAGAAAGACAAAAAGGAACAGCAAAAGAGACAGACACATGGTAACAAAGGGAAACCCCACCCCCGGTGCTGCAAACTGCAGTGGAGAGAGATAGTACTGAGGGTCTGGGAATAGATTCTTCTGTCTTTGGACACAGAAAAAAAAGCACCACAGTTTAAAACAGCAACTAGCATATATAACAGACAACACTAGAACTTATTTGATAAAGATAGAGACAGCCAGAGAGAGAGGGAACACAAGCAGGGGGGAGTGGAAGAGGAAGAAGCAGGCTTCCAGCAGAGGAGTCTGATGTGGGGCTCGATCCCAGAACACCGGGATCACGCCCTGAGCCAAAGGCATACGCTTAATGACTGAGCCACCCAGGTGCCCCAATTCCCCCTCCATCTTAAAAGCCCAAAAAACTAGGGTCTCAATGCCATAGCTGGCTTGCTGTCTCAGCAAGCCCCTCATGGGCAAGTCCATACCAGCTCTCATCATACTGGGGCACAGAAAAAATGTTGCCGTTCAAAAGGGCAGAGGAGCTGGAAGAATGTTCTCTGAGTTAGAGAAATTGAAGAATAACATGGTTTACTCTCCCACTCCATCTTAAAACAAGACAGGAACAGGGTCTGGTTGCCACAGAAGGCTTCCTGCCTCAGTGTGCCCTGCATCCAAAAGCCCACACAAACCCTGGTCATGATGGGGCACAGAAAAACAGCTATGACTTAATAGAGCAACTACCATACAAAAAAGCCAGGCTTAGAGCTCTGCCAAACAGCAAAGGGAGTTGCTGGAATGCTCTCTGAATTGGAGGGACTGACAGACATGATCTACACTCCCCTCCCATCTTGAAAGCACAGACCAGTGAGCAAGGACCCTAACTAGCCTGTTGCCCCAGTGAGCACTGAGTCTGTAGTCCACACCAGCTCCAGCTATCCCACCAAGGTAGACACAGAGCAATCCACACTGGGATAACCCTGGTTAGCACTCACTACAGCTGCAACCTATGCACCAAGTTGACATAGGCACAAAGTACCCCAGAACTCACAAGGCCCATGTCACTTTGGCTTCGGATGGCTTGCTAGGACACCCCCAGTGCACGGTGCTCCAGAACTACCAAATGATATCTGCTTCAGATCCAGCTACCTTAGCAGTGTGTCCCCTGTACAGAGTGTCCAGGGAAACCCTGGCCCAAGCATGCATCAATTACAGCCACCCCACCAGGGCACTGCCTGTGTACAATATGCTGCAACAGTCCTCTCTGCCCTGGCCTTGACTCCAGGTACCTGGCCAGAGCACCTCCTGTGCTGAGCCCCTTGGGACACCCTGGCTTGCATCTAATTCAGACAGCAGAGTCTGGATTGCCCTGGGACAATCCAGCTTGCAACTACTTTACTTTCAACTGTCCTTCCAGGATATATTTTACATGGAGAGTGCAGAGACAGCACCACCCAAAGCCCACTTTACCTTTAGCTGTCCTACCAGGGCAACACTGTGCAGAGTGTCCAAGGACCTCCTGGCTTGCACCCTGCTTTAGCTCTAGCCACCACTTCAGGGGACCCTATCTGCAGACAGTCCTGGAACATGGCAGATTACATAAAACTTCAGCTTCAGCTATCTTTCTAAGATGTCTGAAGCATGCATACCACCTCAGCTGCAGCTATGCTGCCAGAGCACCCCAAGTGAGGAGCCCTCTGGGATCCCCCAACAAACACTCACTTCAGCTTTAGCTGTCCTGCCATGGTTCCCACTGAGTGGAAAGCCCTAGGAACTCCCAGTCCACACCATATGTGAGAGAAAGCCACCCTGCCAGGGCAACCTCTGCATGGAAAGCCATTGGACATGACAGATAACATCCACTTCAGCTTCAGGTATGTTGCCAAGGTGTCCTCTGTGTGTAGACCTTTGGGACACCTGGCTTGCATCCACTTTAGCCTTAGCTGTCTTGCCAGGGTACATGCCGCATGGAGAGCTCTAAGACCCGCAACCCGCACCAGCGAAATTTCCAGCCAGCCAGCAAAAGTTACTGAGCACACACAGTCTACATAGGGACAACCATAAACAGGACCATTCCTTCATGTTTAAGAGAGTTGGCTGTTCTGCCTAATCCATAGAAACACAGGGTAAAGCAAAAGGGAGACACAGGAATACACTCAAAAAAAGAAAAAAGACAAAACATTAGAAAAAAGAACTAAATGAAATGGAGATAAGAAATATGCCAGATAACGAATTTAAAGTAATGATTGTAAAGATGCTCACTGCTCACTGGGCTGAAGAGAGACTTTCTTTTTTTTTTTTTTAAGATTTTATTTGTTTATTTGACAGAGAGAGAGACAGCCAGTGAGAGAGGGAACATAAGCAGGGGAAGTGGGAGAGGAAGAAGCAGGATTCCAGCGAAGCATGGAGCCTGATGCAGGGCTCAATCCCAGGGACCTGGGATCACACCCTGAGCCAAAGGCAGACACCCGATGACTGAGCCACCCAGGCGCCCCATCAGTGAGACTTTCAATAAAGAAAAAAAAATATTTTTAGGAACCAATCAGAGCTGAATACAATAACTGAAATAAAAACACACTAAAGGAAATCAACAGCAGATTAATGAATGCAGAAGAATGTATCAGTGATCTGGATGACAGTGAAATGGAAAATACCCAAACTGAACAGAAAAAAAGGGAAAAGAATTTATAAAAAAGGATAGGTTAAGAAATCCCTTGGATACATCAAGTGAACAAGCATTCACATTATAAGGGTCCCAGAAGAAGAAGAGACAGAGAAATGGGAAGAAAACTTTTATGAAGATATAATACCTAAAAACTTCCCTAACTTAGAGAAGGAAATAGACACCCAAATTCAAGAAGCACAGGGTTCCAAATAAGATGAACACAAGGAAGTCCAAACCACAGCACATAATAATTAAAATGTTAAAGTTTAAATATAAAGAGAAAATTTTTAAAGCAGCAAGAGAGAAACAAAAAAAAATTATACACAAGGGTAACACTATAAGACGTACCAGCTTATTTTTCAGCAGAAACTTTGTAAGAAAGAAAGAAGTGGCATGATATATTCAAAGTATTGGAGGGGAAAAAATAATGACCAAGAATACCCTACCCTGAAAGATAATTATTCAGATTTGAAAGAGAGATAAACAGTTTTCCAGACACTAAAATATCAACACTAAAATAACCTTGCAAGAAATTTTAAAAGGACTTTTTAAGTGGAAAATAAATGGCCATAAGTAGACATAAGAAAATTAAGAATAAAAAGATGTAAATTATAACAAACATACATAAAACATGGAAAAGGGAGTAAAGAAAAAAAAACAATAGTTTTGTTTTTGTGGGGTTTTTTTTAGAATGTGTTTGAACTTAAATGACCATCAACTTAATATAAACTACTATATACTTAGGATGGTATATATGAACCTCATGGTAATTGCAAACTCAAAACCTATGACAGATACACAAAAACTAAAGAGAAAAAAAGCCAAGCACAATACCATAAAAACTCATCAGCTACAAAGAAAGAAAGCAAAAGAAAAGGATAGAACAGAGAAGAACTACAAAAACAACTAGAAAACAAATAACAAAATTATATTAAATACATACCTATCAATAATTACTTTAAGTGTAAATAACTTTAACGTTTCAATCAAAAGACAAAGTGGTGGAATAGATTTGAAAAAAAGAAACAAGACTGATCTATGTGCTGCTCAGAAGAGACTCACCTCAGAACTAAAGACATACGGACTGAAACTGAAGAGATGGAAAAACATTTATCATGCAAATGGGTAAAACAAAAAGTCACAGTAGCAATAATTATATCACATGAAATAGACTTTAAAACAAAGTCTTTAACAAGAGACAAAGAAGGACATTATATAATGGTAAAGGAATCAGCCCCACAAGGAGATATAACAATTGTAAATATCTATTCACCCAACACTGGAGCACCTAAATACATAAAGCAAATATTAACATATTAACAGAGGAATTGATGGTAATACAATAGTGGTAAGGAATTGTAACACTCCACTTACATCAATGGATAGGTCATCATGCAGAAAATCAATAAGGAAACAGTATCCTTGAATGACACATTAGACAGATGAACATAACAGATTTGTACAGAACATTCCACCCAAAAACAGCAGAATACACATTCTTTTCAAATGCCCATGGAACATTCTCCATAGTAGATGATAGGTTAGGGCACAAAACAGGCATCAAAATATTTTAGAAGACTGAAGTCATGCCATACATCTCTTATGACCACAATGATATAAAACTAAAAATCATTCACAAGAAAAAAACCACAAGTGCAGGATAAACATGGCACTAAGCAACCATTGGATCAATGAGGGAATCAAAGAAGGAATCAAAAAATACGTGAAAGAATATGAAAATACAAAGTTCCAAAATTTTTGGGACACAGGAAAAGCAGTACTAAGAGGGAAATATATAGTGATGCAGACCTACTTCAAAAAAGAAGAAAAAGCTCAAATAAAAATCTAATCTTACATATAAACAAATTAGAAAAAGAACAAATAAAACCCAAGGTGAACAGAATAAAGGAAATGATATAAGTCAGAGCAGAAATAAATGCATATATACTTTAAAAAATAGAAAAAAAATCAATAAAACGCAGAGCTTGTTATTTGAAAAGATAATCAAATTGATAAACCCTTAGCCAGACACTTCAAGAAAAAAAAAGAGAGGACTCAAATGGATAAAATCAGAAATGAATGAGGAGAAAAATAACTGACACCACAGAAATACAAAAAAATTATAACAGAATACTATGAAAAATTACATGCCAACAAACTGGAAAACATAGAAGAAACGTATAAATTTCTAGAAATATGTAATCTTCCAAAACTAAATAAGAAGCAAATAGAAAATCTTCCAAAACTGAATAAGAAGCAAATAGAAAATTTGCACAAAATGATTACTAGAAAGAACATAGAATCAGTAATCAAAAAAGTCCCGACAAACAGAAGTCTGGACCAGAGAACTTCATAGGTAAATGCTGCCACACATTTAAAGATTTAATACATATTCTCACCAAACTATTCCAAAAAAGAGAAAAGGAAGGAAAGCTTCCAAACACGTTCTATGATCAGCATGACTTTCATACCAAAACCAGACACGGACAGCACAAAAAAAAGAAAACTACAGACCAATATGTCTAATGAACATAAACATAATATTCTCAAGAAATTATTATAAAACCGCATTGAAAAACATATTAAAAGAATCATTCATCACGATCTGGTGAGATTTATCCAGAAATACAAGGATGGTTCAATATTCACAAGTCAATATCCTGATACTCCATATCAACAAAATAAAGAATAAAAATCATATGATCACCTCAATAGATGCAGAAAAAGCATTTGACAAAATTCAAAAATGATTCACGATAATAACGGTTAAAAAGGTGGGTTTAGAGGCAATGTATCTCAAGATATAAAGACCATATACAAAAACCCAGAGCCAAAATCATATTCAATAGTGAAAAATGGAGAAATGTACCTCTAAGATTAGGAATAAGACAAGTACGTCCATTCCCACCACTGTTATTCAACATAGAACTGGTAGTCCTAGCCACAGCAGTCAGAAAGAGAAATAAGCAAAAGAAATAAGAGGCAACCTCTGTCCCCTGTTTTTATCGAATTCTCTGTGTCTGTTTCTGTGTTTTAAGAAAAGCAGTTGTGCCTCCTGCTCTTGAAGGTAAAGGCTATATGAGGAAGACGTTCTGCGGTGCACTGCATTGCAGTGGCCCCTGTTTCCCAGGACCTGGTGCTTCAGGGAGTGTCTCCTATGTATGTAGCATGTACACTGCTGTGGAGTCCTGGCCACTTTTTCCTTCAGTCTAGTCATCTGCAGAGTCTCTTTTTGCCTGTTGTGGGCATTGTTTCATCCCCTGCCAGTCTGAGTGTGTTGTAATAAGGTGTGTACTGGTCTATTTGTGAAATGAAACCTGCCACTGTCCCCTCTGGAACTGAGGTCCCACAAAATGTGTGGGTCAGGAGATGAGGTTTTGGTGGGTTTTGTGCTGGTCTGCTTTGGGGGGGGGGGCTCACAGCACTGGGATTGAGGTAAGTACGCCTGGGAAGGGTGAATCTGCCCAAGCTCAGGGAGGCAGATCTTGGGGTAAGCAAGTTATGTAGTGAGTGTGAGCACCACGCAGGTTGCCGCAGGTGGCTGTGTAGTTATGCTGCATGCAAGGGAGAGAAATGGAGTCTGTCAGTTCCTCTTTTCCTGGAGGGGTCACCTAGTGATGCCTGCCTCATTAGGCCACGCTCAGAGATAAGTAAATAAGTCTCCCTCCCCTGAAGCTTTTCAAACTGCTGCTTCCATGCTGTATCTCTGCTGGCTGTTTGTCATGCTGTCTCTTTTTAAGGCAGGGACTCCATTTCCCAATGCCCTCTGGGCTCTCCCAGAGCCAAGCCTCCTGATTTTTAAAATTCCAGGCTTTAAGTCTTGCTGGTTGTAAGAACTCACAAAATTTGGCCCTTCTTGCTTTCAAAGCCAAATATTATGGGGATTCATCTTCCCCCATGAAAGCTTTCCATTGTAGTCTTTCACCTTTCTCTGAGCCACAAGCTCCCTCCCCACCATGGATGGCCATGATCTCTTTCGCTCCCAAGCTGCATCTCTATCCTTCCTGCCTCCTTTGTTGTGACCTCTTCTCTATTTTTATTTGTGGAGTTTGTTCTCCAGTCTTTGGGTCATTTTCTGGTTATTTATGCTGATGTGAATGTTACTTTGTTGTATCCATGGGACAAGGCAAACTTAGGGTCCTTCTACTCCAGCATCTTCCCAGCCTCTTTTTTAATTTTAGTGTATTTTTATGGTAAAATTATTTGTTTATCCAAAATTCAAATTCAACTAGGCATTCTCTATTTTAGCTGGTAATCGTATGACCACTGCTTAATCTGTTGCTCAATTTGTAATGCAAAGTAACAGGGGATACAGGGGTCTCTGGGAACCCCCACACTGAGACTCTTCCTCAGTCTCAAAGGTAAATAATTCCAAAGTGGTAAGCTATGATTCAGCTTCCAGTTAGATTAGTAAGCATTGTTCATTTCTGTCCCATGTAGCTAGGGCTCTCCTCAGACAGTAATCCCCCACATATTCTCATTATAAAGAAATTGGGGGATACAGATGGTATAAAGGTGTAAAGAAGAAAATAAAAGCCACCCAGAAAGGTCAACTCCTGAGGGTCTTGGGAAGACGGTGGAGTAGGAGGACCCTGAACTCATGCCATCCCGCATTTTCAACTAGATACCATCCACATCCAAGTCAATAATCCACAGAGTGACCTGAAGACTGGAAGAACAAACTCCACAATGAACTATAGAGTAGAAGCTGCATCTGAAAGGTTAGGAAATTCAGAAAGGTGGAGGAAGGCTGACTGCAGGAGGGAGGGAACTGTGCACATAGAGAGGACAGAGAAATGGGCCCTCGCATCAGGGAGCTCACATGGGGAAATCACGCATAACACACGGCTTTAAAAACCAGAGGGGCTGAACTCCATCAGTTTGTAAGGCCAGTGGGACTTGGAACCTGGAGCTTAAAAGCCAACTGACTCAGCACTGGGTGAGCTGGGAGGGCCAGTGGATAGCTGGGTCACCACCCTTAAAGAGACAGCAGCCCGTGCAGAGAGGAAACAGAAACGGTGTTATACACAACTAATGAATCATTGAACAGCACATCAAAAACTAATGATGTACTATATGTTGGCTAATTGAACATAACTTTAAAAAAAAAGAAAAGAAAAAGAAACAGCAGTTTACACAATGCCAGGGGCAAATGGGAGACATTCATACTGATTTTGGAGTGTGTTATGGGCTTCTCTGGGAATGACAGGGTCGACAGGTGCCATGTTCCTCCCCCACCCCCAGTATAAACATAGAACCACCTGTGTGAGGCAGCACTGCACAGACACTTGCTACCTAACCTGATAGCAGTGCACCATGCCCAAGATTTCTCCTGAGGACTTGCCCGCTCTAAGCCAGCTAACCTCAGCCCTGGGCTTAGGGCAAATTTTGTTAGAGCCATGCATTAGCACCACCCAGCTGCTAGTTGTACCACTGCCACTGCACATCATACACATCCCCCACATGATGCCCAGACATGTGCCCCTAGCCACCATTGCATGCTGCATCTGGCAACATGCTTCCAGCCACCTTCGCACACCACACCAAGCCATGCGTCACCAGCTGCCCTGGCATGGAGCCCCCACCCACTGCAGTGCTTCAGGGGATCCAGAAAAAGACTAGTAGTCTGGTGCAAGTTTTGCTGACACCACTGCCCAACTCCCACATCCCTGATGGGTACTATCCCTCAGACCTGGCCTGCCCAAGGCTCACTAAAACCTCAGAGAGCAGGCATAGCCTACACCAGACAGAAAGACAGTGCAGATGACTGCACTGAAAGTAATTGACCCAGACACAACAGAAGGGCATAAGCAACACACATAGAACACTCCTGCAGTGTCAGATTCTGGTGAACAGGAGACACTGCACTGCGGGGCACTCCAGGACCTCTTGTTCATAAAGTCATGACTTTCAAGAGCAGAAGACACAGCTGACATTCTTAACACACAGAAACAGACACAGAGAGGCAGACACATGAGGAGACAGAGAAATTTACTCAGAGATCTGAACAAAACAGATATAAGTAACATGTCTGATAGAAGATTTAAAGGAATGATCATAAGGATACTCACTGGACATGAGAAAAGTGTGGAAGACGTGAGTGAGACCTTTAACACAGAGATAAGGAATAACATCAGAGATAAAGGACACAATAAAAGAAATGAGACACACACTTGATGGAATGAATAGCAGGATGGAAGAAACAGAAGAATGGGTTAGTGACCTAGAAGACTGAGTAATGGAAAGGAACAAAGCTGAACAAAAGAGAGAGAAAAGCATTACTCAAAATGAGAATAGACTTAGGGAATGCAGTGATTCCATCAGATATAATAACATTTGTATTATGGAGGTCCCAGAAGAAGAAGAGAGAGAAAAGGGGGCAGAAAATTTATTTGAAAAAATAATAGCTGAAAATTTCCCTAATCTGGGAAAGGAAACAGATATCCAGATCCAGGAGGCAGAGAAACCCCAACAAAATCAACAAAAGCAGACCCACACCAAGACATACTGTAATTAAATCTGTAAAATGTAGTGATAAAGAAAATATGTTAAAAGCAACAAGACAAAGAACCCATTAACTTTCAAGGGAAAACCCATAAGGCTAGCGGGAGATTTTTCTCCTTTTTCCCCCTTTTTTCCCAAGTTTTTATTTAAATTCCAGTTAGTTAATATATAGTGTAATATTAGTTTCAGGAGTAGAATTTTGAGATTCATCACTTACATGTAATACCCAGTGCTCATCACAAGTGCCTTCCTTAATACCCATCACCCATTTGACCAACCCTCCTGCCCACCTCCCCTCCAGCAGTCCTTAATTTGTTCTCCATAGTTAAGAGTCTGTTTTATCGTTTGCCTCTCTATTTTTCCCCATGTCCATCTGTTTTGTTTCTTAAATTCCACATATGAGTGAAATCATATGGTATTTGTCTTTCTCTGACTGGCTTATTTTGCTTAGCATAATAGGCTCTAGTGCCATCCATGTCTTTGCAAATGGAAAGATTTCATTCTCTTTGATGGCTGAGTAATATTCCACTGTATATATACCACCTCTTCTTGATCCATTCATCAGTCAATGGACATTGAGGCTGTTTCCATAATTTGACTATTGTTGATAATACTGATATAACATCGGGGTGTATGTTTCCCTTTGAATTACTCTTTTTGTATCCTTTGGGTCAATACCTAATACTGCAATTGCTGGATCATAAGACACCAATTTGCATTCCCACGAACAGTGTAAGAGGTTTCCCCTTTCTCCACATCCTTGCCAACATCCGTTGTTTCTTGTGTTGTTAATTCTAGCCATTCTAACACGGGTGAGGTGATACCTTGTTAAAGTTTTGATTTGTGATGGGTAGTAAGGAGGGCACGTATTGCATGGTGCACTGGGTGTTATACACAACTAATGAATTATTGAGCCTTACATCAGAAACTGGGGATGTACTGCATGGTGACTAACATAATATAATAAAAAATCATTAAAAAAAAGAAGAGGAAAAAAAAGTTTTGATTTGTATTTCCCTGATGATGAGGGATGCTGAACATCTTTTCATGTGTCTGTTAGCCATCTGTATGTCTTCTTTGGAAAAATGTCTATCCATGTCTTCTACCCATTTCTTAACTGAATTATTTGTTTTTTGGGTGTTGAGGTCATAAGTTCTGTGAAAATTTAATTATACCATGCCTTGGTGTAGCTCTATTTGGGTTCAACCTATTTGGTATCTTTTGGGCCTAATAGATGTAGATGTTCATTTCTTTCCCCAAGTACGCTCCCTCCCCCATAATTGCTGGCAGCCTCTGATTTTTTTACTGTCTCCATAGTTTCTCCTTTTTCAATTTTCAATTGCCTTTGCCAATATTATATAGTCAATCATATAATATGTAGTCTTTCAGATTGGGCTTTTCACTGATTAATATGTGCTTCATTACATCCATGTCTTTTCATGGCTTAATACCTTGTTTCTTTTTATTGCTGGATAATACTCCATTTTCTGGATGTATCACAATTTTATTTATCCAGTCACCTACTGAAAGATATTTTGGTTGTTTTTATGTTTTAAAAATTATGAATAAAACTACTGTAAACATTCCTGTACAGGTTTTTGCGTGAACATATGTTTTCAACTTATTTGAGTAAATACCAAGGAACACAACTGGATTTCATGGTATGAGTATGTTTAGTTTTGTCAGATACTGCCACTGTATTCCAACTTGGTTATATTATTTTGCATTTGCACCAGCAAAGAATGAAGGTTCCTTTTGATCCAGATCTTTGCCAGAATTTGTTGTTGTCAGTGTCCTGACTTTAAATCATTTTAATAGTTGTGTAGCAGTGTCTTATTATTGTTTTAATTTGCAATTCCTTAATGACGTATGATTTTGAGCATCTTTTCATATGGTTGTTTTCCATCTGTGTATCTTCTTTTTTTAGCATTAAATATATAATTGATAATGAAGTATAATTGATAGGCAAAATATTGCACATTTAATATGTGCATCTTGATGAGCTTGGGCATATGCATATACCCAAGTTACCACTACCATATCCAAGGTAATAGACAAAACCATCAACAGGTGGATTTTTTGACATTTATGGAAAATGTTATAGTTTGTGGCTCAAATACTGTCATGTTTACAGGTTCATAACCAAAAACAAAGAGTGGGAACACTGAGCATTAGTTATTTTTACCAGTGCATTCCCTCCACCAACTTTCTACAAATAGAAACATCTTAATATCAAAGATAATATGCCTTGTTGTAATTCCATTCTTTTATGTAATTTATAAAATCTTGAATTTAACTATGTCCATCTTTCTTTGTGCCATCAAGTCATTCTTCCTTGTTTTAACTTCCACCAAAAATATTTTCTTTTATGTTCATATTTATAACTGCTTCAAAATATTTCACTTCCCCCAGGACAGTGAACCAAAGCAAGATCACATGGAAAGATCTGCCACAAATGTAATCATTTAGAGAAAAAAAGGAGAAGTAGCTTTCAAATATGTCCAGTTGCTCAACTGATATGCACGACATTTAATTTGGCCACTAGAATTTTTTATGTATGTTTTTAACAGAAAGATTCATTACCTTCTAAATCTTATGCAAATGCAATATACAATGCTTGGTGTCGTTTTGTAAAAAAAAAAAAAATCCAGAGGAAAGATATTTTAACACTTAGGTTGAATGAAGGAGACTGTTGGTTGGCTTTCTTTTTCTAGGACCTCTTTCATCAGCACTAAAACTAGAACCATAATATATAGCAAATAAATGTCTTGGTTGGTCTTGCCTACCCATTTAGTACCTTCTACTCCCTAACCTAAGGTTGAATATAAACTGAGCCATGAATTCATGATGACACATCTCTCTATATAAGGAGAAGGGACCTGAAAAACCCATTCATTCTGAGACTAGGGACTAAAAGATAGTTCTCCTTAAGAGACTATATTTTTAAAATTGTAAGGAGGGCAACATGTTATCTAATGTTTAAGTTGGAAATGGTAGAAATTCAAGTTTAGGATGCAGTCTTTTTTCAACTTTTCCAAATCTTAACACATAAGAGAGAAATACAAATAAAGTCATGTGGAAATTCATAGAAGAAAGAAGTTGTTTATTGGTTTTGGTTTGTTAGCAGCCAGAGAATATGCTAGTTTAAAGAAGTCTTTATGGAGAATTAGATCAGGACTACAATGAATAGACAAGTCTTTACCATGTAGAAATGAAAGGGATGACATAAAAATTAAAATAGTGTGAGAAAAAGCTCAAGAGCTGAAAGTCCTATTTGCCTTCCAAAGAACAGCAAGTAGCTCAATTTGGATACAATAAAAAAGAAAGGGGGGTAAGAATAAGGGAGATAAGAATGGCAGGAACACAGGAATAAGAGCAAGGTCATGGAGGGCTCTAAAGGCCAGGCTAAGGAATCAAGATTCCATTCAGTAAGGAACTAGAAAGAGACATTGAGAATTTTTGAATCAGAGAATATCATGATCAGAGATGTTTTATTTAGATTAATCTAACTGAACTTCTCAAGACCCCAACCTCTTTGCTGAATAAAGTTTTGTTAAGAGGTATAAGGTAAAGCTTCATGACCTGAATTTTCACTCAGATTATTTTTAACTCAGGGTTTCCTGGCAATTCTAAAAATCCAAAGGTGAGGTTTTCTTCTATTGGTAGCAGGTGTTTTTTTGAGAGAGAGAGAAAGGGAAGGTTTTTTGTTTTTTTATTTTTTAAAGATTTTTGTTTATTCACTTGAGAGAAAGCATGAGCAGGGTGAGGGGTAGAGGGAGAAGCAGACTCACCACTGAGCAGGGAGCCTGATGCAGGGCTCAACCCCAGGACTCCAGGAATATGTCCTGAGCCAAAAGCAGACACTTAACTGACTGACCCACCCAAGTGTCCCAAAAAGTTAGGTTTAACTCACACAGAAGTATATTTAGGCCTGAAATAACTAGATGATAACCTCTACTATTCTGTGTTACTCAGACTATGAAAGCTTAAGTAAGGATAACTTACCTATAAGTAAAAATAGAGTAGTAGACAATTAAAAACATTGTTTTGGGAGTGAGATAGACTTATACTAAACAAAACTGTGGTATGAGGAGAAGCAATATCAGCATCACTGGGGAATTTCTTAGAAATGCAAAATATAAGGCTCCACATTATATCTACTGACTCATAATTTCAATTTTTAAAAGACCACAAGGTGAAGACATATACATAAAACACAGATGGAGTAAAAATTTAGTGCTTTTAGAATGTGCTCAAATTTAACTGACCATCAGCATCAACTTAATACACACTGCTCTATGCATAAGATGTGATATATGGGGGGGGTGGCTGAGGAGTAGGGGAACCAATTTCAACAGGTCCCCTGAATTGAGCTGGATATCTACCAGACCATTCTGAACACCCACGAAATCAGCCTGAGAGGTAAGAAGATATATCAGTATCTCTAAAAAACAGAATATCTCTGGCGGTTGGTCTTGTGGTATGAAACAGGGAGCTGTGATTCTGCGGGCAGATACCAGAATATAAATGGAAGGGGAGGGAGCCTCCATGAACTTGCACCAGGAAGGCAGAAGCCTCCCACGCTGGGGACCGGGCAGACTCACAGACTGGTAGCAGTGGGGAAGGACTTTAGAGCAGGCCCCAAGACAGAAACCTGGAGCTACAGGGGTGTGCATGCAAACGGGGGGGGGGGGGG
>NW_024423319.1:62788129-62795779 GCF_017311325.1 Ursus maritimus
GGGGGGGGGGGGGGCTGGCGGTTTTAGAAGCACAAAGGGCTGAGACATGCCCAACCCTAGGAGCTAGGGCTGGGAGAGCTGCTGTGGAGTGCACAACCCAGGATGCTGCAGGGTTTTAGCAGCACAGACAGAAATGGAGACAGTGTGGCCTAGAGAGCTCAGTGAAGAGCAGACTGCAATCTCTCTGTTCTGAGACAGAGGTTTGGATACGGTCATGTCTGCTCTGACTCTCCATATAGATGCAGAAAGCTTCCAGGGAAAACCACCAGAGAACAAAAGCCCCAGAAAACTGGTTTTCACTGAACCCATCCCTCCCCACAGGAGGCAGGGTTGACTGAGTCACAGCGAGGCAGGCCCCTCCCCCAGAAGACAGGCCAGATGAACAAGAGGCCCACAACCCTAAGGTCCCTATAAAACAGGTGCATCTTCCTTGGATTGTGGTCAATAATTTGGACTCTACATTTCTGCAACCACCACTCAACAGAATGACTAAGAGGAGTAACCCCAACAAGGAAAGAATCAAAGACTGGGGCCTCTGCCACAGAACTAATGGATACTAATATAACCAAGATGTCAAATATAGAATTCAGAGTAACAGTTATCAAGGCAATATCTAGGCTTGAGAAAAATATTAATGACAATATAGAATCTCTAAGGGCAGAAATGACAGTTAATTAGGCCAAATTTAAAAATGTTATGAATGACATACAGTCTAAACTGGATGCTCCAACTGCCAGGATAAACAAGGCTGAAGAACAAAATTGTGAGCTAGAGGATAAGATGATAGAAAAGAAGAAAAACAAGGTGGCATGGGAAAAATAAATTAGAAGATGAGGAAACAAACAGAGAGATTAGTGACTCAATGAAGCATTCCGATATCAAAATTATTGGGATCCCTGAAGGGGTGGACAGAGAGAGAGGTCTAGAAGGTATTATTTGAGCAAATTGTAGCTGAGAACTTCCCTACTCTGGGGAAAGAAACAAGCATTCATGTCCAAGAGACAGAGAGGACTTCGCCTAAGATCAATGAGAACAGACTGACACCACAACGTACAACAGTACAATTTGCAAATCTTAGACCCAAGGAAACAATCTTCAAAGTAGCTAAGGGGTAGATATTTCTTACGTACAGAGGGAGGAACATCAGAATAATGTCAGACCCGTCCAGAGAGACCTGACAAGACAGAAAGGGCTGGCAAGACATATTCAGGGTACTAAAAGAGAAAAACATACAGCCAAGGATTCTTTATCCAGCAAGGCTGTCATTCAGAATGGATGGAAAGACAAGGAGCTTCCAACACTGGCAGAAACTGAAAGAATATGTGACCACCAAGCCAGCCCTGCAAGAAATATTAAGGGGGTTCTATAAAAGGAGAAACACCCAAAGAGTGGTATAGAACAGAAATTTACAGAGACAATCTATAGAAATAAGGACTTCACAGGCAACATGATGACATTAAAATCATCCGCTCAATAATCACCCTCAATGTGAATGGCCTAAATACTCCCATAAAATAAAACAGGGATATAGATTGGATAAAAAGACATGATACATCCATATTCTGTCTACAAGAGACTCATTTTAAACCTAAAGATACAACCAGACTGGAAGTGAAAGGATGGAGAACCATTCTTCATGCCAACAGACCTCAAAAGAAAGTCTGGGTAGCAATTCTCATATCAGACCAATTAGATTTTAAGCTAAAGACTAGTTAGAGATACAGAAGGACACTATTTAATTCTTAAAGGCTCTATCGAACAAGAGGATGTAACAATTATAAATTTCTACACCCCCAACATAGGAGCAGCCAACTACATAAGCCAACTGTTAACCAAAATAAAAAGACATATTGATAATAGTAGGGGACCTCAACACTACTTTCAGCGATAGACAGATCATCTAAGCAGATGATCAACTAAGAAACAAGAGCTTTGAATGACACCCTGGACCAGATGGACCTCATAGATATATACAGAACATTCCACCCTAAAACAACAGAATACTCATTCTTCTCGAGCACATATGGAACTTTCTCCAGAATAGACCACATACTGGGTCACAAATCAGATCTCAACCAATACCAAAAGATTGAGATTATTCCCTGCATATTCTCAGACTACAATGCTTTGAAACTGGAACTCAATCACAGAAAAAAAAATTGGAAGGAATTCAAACACTTGGCTAAAGACCATCCTGCTTAAGAATGTTTGGGTCAACCAGGAAATCAAAGAAGAACTTAAACAATTTATGGAAACCAACAAGAATGAAAACACATCGGTTCAAGACCTATGGATTACCACAAAGGCGGTCATAAGGGGGAAATACACAGCCATCCAAGTGTCACCAAAAAAACTAAAGAAATCTAGAATACACAATCTAGATTTACACCTTAAAGAATTGGTGGAAATACACAGCCATCCAAGCCTCACCCAAAATATAGAAAAATCTAGAATACACAATCTAATTTACACCTTAAAGAACTGGAGAGGGAACAAGAAAGAAAGCCTAAGCCATGTACAAGAAAATAATTAACATTAAAGCAGAGATCAGTGAATTAGAAACCAGGAGAACAGTAGAGCAGATCAAACAAAATAGAAGCTTGTTCTTTGAAAGAATTAATAAGATCAATAAACCACTGGCCAAACTTATCCAAAAGAAAAGAGAAAGGACCCAAATTAATAAAATTAAGAATGAAAGGGGAGTGATCAAGACTAATACTAAGGAAACAGAAATAATTTTCAGAAATTATTAACAACAACTAAATGCCAGTAAATTAAGCAACCTGGAAGAAATGGATGCCTTCCTGGAAACTTATACACTACCAAGACTGAAACACGAAGAAATGGACAACCTGAATAGGCCAATAACCAGCAATGAGATTGAAGCAGTGATCAAAAATCTCCCAAAAAACAAGAGTCCAGGGCCTGATGGAGTCCTTGGGGAATTCTACCAAACATTCAAAGAATAAATAATACCTATTCTCCTGAAGCTGTTACAAAAAATAGAAACAGAAGGAAAACTTCCAAACTCGATCTATGAGGCCAACATTAGCTTGATCCCCAAAACAGGCAAAGACCCCAGCAAAAAGGAGAGTGACAGAACAATATCCCTGATAACTATAGAGGCCAAAATTCTCCACAGGATCCTAGCCAGTAAGATCCAACAGTACATTAAAAGGATTATCCATCATGACCAGGTTAGATTTATTCCTGGGATGCAAGGGTCATTCAATATTCCCAAATTAATCAGTGTGATAGAACACATTAATAAGAGAAAGGACAAGAATCCTATGGTCCTCTCAATTGATGCAGAAAAAGTATTTGACAAAACACAGCATCCTTTCCTGATTAAAACTCTTCCAAGTGTAAGGATAGAGGGTACATTTCTCAATTTCATAAAAACCATCTATGAAAAGCCCATGGCAAATATCATTCTCAATTGGGAAAAGCTGAAAGTCTTTACCTTAAGATCAGGAACACGACAAGAATGCTCAATCTCATCACTATTGCTAACATACTACTAGAAGTCCTAGCAAAAGCAGTCAGACAACAGAAAGAAATAAAAGTTATCCAAATGGGCAAAAAAGATGTCGAACACTCTCTCTTCGCAGATGACATGATACTTCAAGTGGAAAACCCAAAAGACTCCACACCAAAACTGATAGAGGTCATACAGCAATTCAGCAACGTGGCAGGATACAAAATCAATGCACAGAAATCAGTTGTTTTCCTATACACTAACAATGTAACTGTAGAAAGAGAAATTAGGGAATTGATTACATTTACAATAGCACCAAAAACCATAAGGTACCTAGGAATAAACCAAAGAGGTAAAAGATCTATATTCTAGAAACCACAGAACACTTATGAAAGAAATTGAGGACACAAAAAGATGGAAAAACCCAACATGGGAACACCTAAATACATAAAGCAACTATTCACAGACATAAAAGAGGAAAGTGACAGTAATGCACTAATAGCAGAGGACTTCAACAACATTTACATCAATGGAAAGATCAACAAGGCAGAAAATCAACAAAGAAACAGTGGCTTTGATGACACATTGGACCAGATAGACCTAATAGATATATCTGGAACATTCCATCCCCAAACATCAAAATACACATTCAAGTGTACCTAAGGAGATCAGAGAAAAGATGGCGGAGGAGTAGGGGACCCCTTTCTCAGCTGGTCCCCTGAGTCGACCTGGATATCTACCAGACCAACCTGACAACCCACAGAATCAGCCTGAGATGCAGGAATATACATCTGGATCTCTACAAACGAACATCTCCAGCGCTGAATATTGAGGTATGGAGCGGGGAGCCATGAATCAGAGAGCGGAAGATAAACGGAAAGGGGAGGGAGCCACCGTGCTCAGGCACTGGGAAGCAGTAGTCACCTGAACTGGGGCGGCGGCCAGACCCACTGACCAACACCCGCAAGAAAGCAGACTGAGACCGTGAGCCTGGGAACATGCGTGCGACCAGACTAAAAACCAGCACTCTGGAGCATTCACGAACCACACTGAAACAGAGAGCTCGGGAGCACACGTGAGAACTGGGGGGCGGCTGGCGATGTTAGAAGCACAAAGGACAGACGTGCTGGCCCTGGAAGTGAGGGCTGGGAGAGCGACTGTGGGGCACACAACGCAGGACACTGCGGAGGTTTTAGCAGCACTGACAGAAACAGAGTTAAAGTGGCCAAGAGAGCTCAGTGGAGAGCAGACTGCGATCCCTTTGTTCTGAGACAGAAGCTAGGTATGGACACTGCTGCTCTGACTCTCAGAAGAGGCACAGAAAACTGCCAGGGAAAGCCACCAGAGAACAAAAGCCCAGAAATACCAGCTCACATTGTGCCCATCCCCATCCCCCCTCACAGGGACAGGGCTACTCTACCCAAACAGGGTTGCCTGAAAATCAGTGTGGCAGGCCCCTCCCTCAGAAGTCAGGCTGAAAAAAAAAGAAGCCCACATCCCTAAGGTCCCTATAAAACAAGTGCACACTGCCTGGATCCTACTCAATAATTTGGGCTCTGTGCATCCCCGCAACCCCTCCTCATCAGAATGATGAGGAAGAGAAAGCCTCAGCAAAGGAAGGAGACAGAGACTGTGTCCTCTGCCACAGAAATGATGGATATGGTTATAACCAAATTGTCAGAAATGGAGTTCAGAGTAACAATGGTCAAGATGATGTGTAGGCTTGAAAAAAATATTAATGAGAATATAGAATTTCTAAAGGCAGAAATGAGAGCTAATCTTGCAGAAATTAAAAATGTTATGAATCAAATGCAGTGTAACCTAGATGCTCTGGTGGCCAGAGTAAATGAGGCAGAAGAATGAAGTAGTGAATTGGAGGCTGGGATGGTAGAAGAGAAAGTTAAAACAGAAACTTGGCTCAAAAAATCCAATCTCAAGAATGTAAGAATACGGGATATTGCTGACTCAATGAAACGTTCCATTGTCAGAATCATTGGCATCCCCAAGGAGTTGGAGAAAGAGAGGTCTAGATGAGATATTTGAACAAATTGTAGCAGAAAACTTCCCTAAACTGGCAAGGAAACAAGCATTTGTGTCCAAGAGGCAGAGAGGACCCCTCCCAAATTCAACCACAACAAACCTACGCTACGTCACGCCATAGTGCAATTTGCAAATATTAGATCCAAGGATACAGTATTGAGAGTGGCCAGGGCAAAGAGATTCCTTACGTACAGAGGTAAAAATATCAGAATAACGTCAGACCTGTCTACACAGACTAGGCAAGATAGGAAGGGTTGGCAGGTATTTTCAAAGCTCTATCTGAGAAGAACATGCAGCCAAGTATCCTTTATCCAGCAAGCCTGGCATTCAGAATTGATGGAAAGATAAAGACTTTCCAGGATCGGCAGAACCTGACTGAATTCGTAACCACCAAACCAGCCCTACTGGAGATAATAAGGGGGGGTTCTATAAAAGTAAAAAGGCCCCAAGAGTGATACAGAACAGAAATTTACAATCTATAGAAACAAAGACTTCACATACAACATGACATCATTAAAATCATCTCTCAATAATCATTCTCAATGTGAATGGCCTAAATGCTCGCATAAATTGCTGTAGGGTTGCAGATTGGATAAAAAGGCATGACCCATCCACTTGCTGTCTACAAGAGATTCATTTTGAACCTAAAGTTACACCCAGACTGAATGTGAAGGGATGGAAAACCATTTTTCATGCCAATGGACTTCAAAAGAAAGCTGGGGTAGCAATTCTTATATCCGACAGATTGGATTTTAAACTAAAGACTGTAATTAGAGATACAGAAGGACACTATATTATTCTGAAAGGGTATATCCAACAAGTGGATATGACAATTTTAAATATCTATGCACCCAATAGGGGAGAAGCTAGATACACAAGCCTACTCTTAACCAGAACAAAGAGAAATATAGATAATAATATGGTAAGAGTAGGGGATCTCAACACTCTACTCTCAGAAATAGACAGATCACCTAAGCAGAAAATCAACAAAGAAACAAGAGCTTTGAATGACATACTAGACCAGATGGACCTCATAGATATATACAGAACACTACACCCCAGAACAACAGAATACTCATTCATTTCAACTGCACATGGAACTTTCTCAAGAAGATCATATACTGGGTCACAAAACAGGTCTCAACCGATAAGAAAAATTGAAATTATTCCCTGCATATTCTCAGACCACAAAGCTTTGAAATTGGAACTCAATCACAAGGAAAACTCTGGAAGAAACTCAAACACTTGGAAACTGAGAACCATCCTGCTCAAGAATGATTGGGTAAACCAGGAAATTAAAAATCAGTTTAAACAATTTAAGGAGACCAAAGAAAATGAAAACACAATGGTCCAAAACCTATGGGACACTACAAAGGCAGTCCTAAGGAGGAAAATACATAACCATCCAAGCCTCACTCAAAAGAATAGAAAAATCTAATATGCAGTTTTTATATTCTCACCTCAAGATGCTGGAGCTGGAACAGAAGAACAGGCCTAACCCACTCACTACAAGGCAGGTAATCAAGATTAGAGCAGAGATCAATGAATTAGAAACCAGGAACACAGTAGAGCAGATCAACAGAACTACAAGCTGGTCCTTGAAAGAATAAATAAGATCGATAAGCCACTGGCCAGACTTATTCAAAAGAATAGAGAAAGGACCCAAATTACTAAAATTATGAATGAAAGGGGAGAGATCACAACCAACACCAGTGAAATAGGAAGGATCCTTAGAAACTTTTATCAACAGCTTTATGCCAATCAATTAAGCAATCTGGAGGAGATGGAGGCCTTCCTGGAAACCTATAAACTACCAAGACTGAAACAGGAAGAAATTGATTATTTAAACACACCAATTACTTATGAATAGATTGAAGCAGTGATCAAAAACCTCCCCAAAAACTAGAGTCCAGGTCCTGACAGATTCCCTGGGGAATTGTACCAAACATTCAAAGAAGACATAACACCTATTCACCTGAAGCTGTTTTAAAAAACAGAAATACACAGCTAATGAATCATCGAGCCTTACATCGGAAACCGGGGATGTACTGTATGGTGACTAACATAATATAATAAAAAATCATTATATAAACAAATAAATAAATAAATAAATAAATAAATAAATAAATAAA
>NW_024423319.1:62795789-62830865 GCF_017311325.1 Ursus maritimus
AAATAAATAAATAAATAAATAAATAAATAAATAAATAAAAAACAGAAACAGAAGGAAAACTACCAAACTCATTCTATGAGGCCAGTATTACCTTGATCCCAAAACCAGGCAAAGACCCCATCAAAAAGGAGAATTACAGAACAATATCCTGATGAATATGGATGCCAAAATTTTCAACAAGATCCTTGCTAATAGGCTCCAACAGTACATTAAAAGGATTACTCATCACGATGAAGTGGGATTCATCCCTGGGATGCAAGAGTGGTTCAACATTCACAAACCTATCAGGGTCTTAGATTTTATCCAGAAAGAAAAATTCAAAAGTCATTTGATTCTCTCAATAGATTCAGAAAAAGCATTTGACAAAATACAGCATCCTTTCCTGATTGAAACCCTTCAAAGTGTAGGGATAGAGGGTACATTCCTCAATTTCATAAAAACCATCTACAAAAAGCCTACAGCAAATATCATTCTCAATGGGGAAAAGCTGAAAGACTTTCCCTTAAGATCAGGAACATGGCAAGGATGCCCACTCTTGCCATTATTATTCAACATAGTACTAGAAGTCCTTGCAACAGCAATCAGACAACAAAAAGGGATAAAAGGTATCCAAATCAGCAAAGAAGAAGTCAAACTGGCTCTCTTCGCAGATGACATGATACTCTATATCAAAAACCCAAAAGACTGCACCCCCAAACTACTAGAACTTATAGAGCAATTCAGTAATGTGGCAGGATACAAAATCAATGCTCAGAAATCAGTTACATTTCTATACACGAGCAATGAGACTGAAGAAAGAGAAATTAGGGAATCCATTCCATTTACAATACCACCAAAAATCATACGTTACCTTGGAATTAACTTAACCAGAGACATAAAGGATCTATGTTCTAGAAACTACAGATCACTCTTGAAAGACTTTGAAGAAGACACTAAAGGATGGAAAAATATTCCATGCTCATGGATTGGAAGAATTAACATAGTTAAAATGCCTAAGCTACCCAGAGCAATCTACATTTTCAATGCCATCTCAATCAAAATACCAATGACATTTTTCAAAGAACTAGAACAAACAGCCCTTAAATTTGTGTGGAACCAGAAAAGGCCTCGAATCGCCAAGGAATTGCTGAAAAGGAAAAACAAAGCTGCAGGCATCATGTTGCCAGATTTCAAGCTATACAACAAAGCTGTGATCACCAAAACAGCATGGTACTGGCACAAAAACAGACACATAGACCAATGGAACAGAATAGAGAATCCAGAAATGGACCCTCAGCTCTGGGCAACTAATCTTTGACAAAGCAGGAAAACACATCCAGTGGAAAAAAGACAGTCTCTTCAATAAACGGTGCTGGGAAAATTGAACAGCTATGTAAAAGAATGAAACTTGACCACTCTTTCACACCATACACAAAGATAAACTCCAAATATATGAAAGACCTCAATGTGAGACAGGAATCCATCATAATCGTAGAGGAGAACATAGGCTGCAACTTCTTGACATCGGCCACAGCAACTTCTTTCATGAGACATCTCCAAAGGCAAGAGAAAGAAAAGAAAAAATGAACTTGTGGGACTTCATCAAGATAAAAAGCTTCTGCACAGCCAAGGAAATAGTCAAAAAACTAAGAGGCAGCCCACGGAATGGGAGAAGATATTTGCGAATGACACTACAGATAAAAGACTGGTATCCAAGATCCACAAAGAACTCAAATTCAATACATGAGAAACAAATAATTAAATCAAAAAATGGGCAGAAGTTATGAACACTTTTCCAATTAAGACATACAAATGGCTAAGAGACACATGAAAAAAATGTTCAAAATCATTAGCCATCATGGAAATAGAAATCAAAATGACATTGAGATACCGTCTTATGCCAGTTAGAATGGCAAAAATTGACAAGGCAAGAAACAACAAATGTTGGAGAGGATGTGGAGAAAAGCAATTCCTCTTCCACTGTTGGTGGGAATTCAAGTTGGTACAGCCACTTTGGAATACAGTGTGGAGGTCCCTTAAAAAGTGAAAAATTGAGCTACCCTATGATCCATCAATTGCACTACTGGGTATTTACCCCAAAGATACAGTCGTAGTGAAGAGAACGGTCATATGCACCCCAATGTTCATAGCAGCATTTTCCACAACAGCTAAATCATGGAAGGAGCCAAGATGCCCTTCAACAGATGACTGGATTAAGAAGATGTGCTCCATATATACAATGGAATATTGCTCAGCCATCAAAAAGAATGATTTCTCAATCTTTGCAGCCTCAAGGATGGGACTGGAGGAGATAATGCTAAGTGAAATAAGTCAAGCAGAGAAAGATGATTATCATATCGTCACTCATTTATGGCACATAAGAAATAGCAGGAAGATCGGTAGGAGAAGAAAGGGAAGAAGGAAACAGGGGTAAACAGAAAGGGGAATGAACCATGAGAGACTATGGACTCTGGGAAACAAACTGAGGGCTTCAGAGGGGGAGAGGTGGGGGATTAGGATAGGCTGGTGATGGGTATTAAGGAGGGCACGTATTGTATGGTGCAATGGGTGTTATATGCAAGTAATGAATCATGGAACATTACATCAAAAACTAGGGATGCACTCTATGGTGACTAACATAACATAATAAAATATTATTATAAAAAATATGAAAAATTAAAAAAAAAAGTGTACCTAAGACGTTCTCCAGAATAGATCACAACTTATGCCACAAAACAAGTCACAATAAATTCAAAAGATTAAAATCATATCATGTATCTATTCTGACCATGACGGTATGAAACTGGAAGCCAATCACAAGAAAAAAATCTGGAACGAACATAGATACAGAGGTAAATAACACATTGAATTGGTCAACAAGGAAATCAAATAGGAAATACAAAAATACATGGAGACAAATAAACATAAACACAATGGTCCAAAATGTTTGGGATTCAACAAAAGCTGTTCTAAGAAGCAAGACTATAATACAGGCCTAACTCAAGAGGTAAAAAAAAACCCCACCAAACCCTCAAATAAATAACCTAACCTTATACTTAAATGTCCTAAAAAAAGAACCCCCCCAAAAAAAACCCAGCGGCAGGAGGAAAGGAATAATAAAAATTAGAGTAGAAATAAATGAAATAGTGACTAAAAAAATGGAGCAGATAAATGAAAACAGGAGCTGTTTCTTTAAAAAGATCAACAAAATTAATAAACTTTTAGCCAGATTCATCAAAAAAAGAGAGTACCCAAATAAAATCAGAAATGAAGGAGGAGAAATAACAACCAACAACAGAGATATAAAAATAATTATAACAGAATATTATGGAAAAAATTATATGCCTACAAATTGGACAAGCTAAAAGAATTGAATAAATTCCTAGAAATATGTAACTTTCCAAAACTAAATTAGGAAGAAATAGAAAACTGAACAAACTGTTTATGAGCAATGAAATCGATTCAGTAATCAAAAACCACCCACCAAACAAAAGTCCAGAACCAGATGTCTTAACAGGTGAATTCTACCAAACATATAAAGGAGAGTTAATTCTCACACTATTCCAAAAATAGAAAATGAAGGAAAACTTCCAAATTCATTCTGAGGCCAGAATTACCCTGATGTAAAAACCAGAAAAAGACACTCAAAAAAGAAAACTAGAGGTCAATATCAGTGATGAACACAAATGCAACCATCCACAAAAAATATTAAAAAACTGAATCAAACAATGTGTAAAAAAACTATTCACCACAATCAAGTGGGATTCATTCCAGGGATGCAAGTGTGGGTCAATATTCACAAATCAATAAATCATCACATTAATAAGAGAAAAGATGTAAACCATACAATTATCTCAATAGACACAGAAAAAACATTTGACAAACTACAATACTCATCCATGATAAAAACTCTCAACAAAGTAGGTTTAGAGGAAATATACCTCAACATAATAAAGTCCATATGTGAAAAACTCACAGCTAACATCATACTTAATGCTGAAAAACTGAGAGCTTTCACTCTAAGTTTAGGAACAGACAAGGGTGTCCACACTTAATACTTTTATTCAATATAGGGCTAGAAGTCCCATAGCAATCAAATAAGAAGAAGAAATAAAAGGCATCTAAATTGGTAAGGAAGAAGTAAAATTTCCACTATTTGCAGATGGCATATTAGTATATATAAAAAATCCTAAAGACTCCAACAAAAAAACTACTAGAAGTGATAAATGAATTCAGTAAAGTCACAGGATACAAAACTAATATACAGAAATCTGTTGCATTTCTATACATTAATAATAAAGTGGCAGGAAAGATATTAAGAAAACTATCCCATATATAATTGCACCAAAAGAATAAAATACCTAGGAATAAACATAACGAAGAAGGTGAAAGATGTACTCTGAAAACTATAAAACACTGATGGAAGAAAATGAAGATTACACAAAGAAATTGAAAGGTATTCCATACACATGGATTGGAAGAACAAATACTGTTAAAATGTCTATACTACACAAAGCAATCCACAGATTTAGTGCAACTTCCATGAAAATACCAAGAACATTTTTCACAGAACTAGAAAACAATTCTAAAATTTGTATGAAATGTGCAAAAGACCCTGAATAAGCAAGGCTATCTTGCAAAAAGAGCAAAGCTGGAAGCATCACAATCCCAGATTTTAAGACATAATAAAGGCTGTAGTAATCAAAACAGTATGGTACTGGCACAAAAAATAGACACGTAGATCAATGGAACAGAATAGAGTGCCCAGAAACAAACCCACAATTATATGGTCAATTAATCAGTGACAGAGTGGACAGGAATATGCAATAGGAAAGACAGTTTTTTTCAAAAAGTAGCATTGGGAAAACTGGACAGCTACATTCAAAAGAATGAAACTGGACCACATTCTTACACCATACACAAAAGTAAACTCAAAATGGATTAAAGACCTAAATGTGGGAACTAAAAACAAAACTCCTAGAAAAAGACACAGGCAATAATTTCTTGGACATAGGCTGTACAAAAATTCCTCTAGATGTTTCCTGAGGCAAGGGACACAAAAACAAAAATACACTACTAAACTACATCAAAATAAAGTTTTGCACAGTGAAGAAAGCTATCAATAAAACAAAAAGTCAAATTAATGAATGGGAGAATATATTTGCAACTATGTATCAAATAAGAAGTTAATATCCAAGATATACAAAGAACATATACAACTCAACACCAGAACAACACATAATCCTGTTTAAAAATGGGCAAACTGAATAGACATTTTTCCAAAGACATACAAATGGCCTACAGACACAGGAAAAGATGCTCAACATCACTACTCATCAGGGAAATGCAAATCAAAACCACACTGAATATCACTTTACACCTGTCAGAATAGCTAAAATAAAAAACACAAGAAATAACAAGTGTTGGCAAGGATGTGGAGAAAAAGGAAACCTTGCACTGGTGTAGCTGTGGAAAAGTATGGAGCTTCCTCAAAAAATTAAATAGAAAAGACAGGAAGATGGCAGTGGAGTAGAAGGACCCAAGGCTCACCTCGTTCCAGGAATAAAACTAAGTAACTATCCAATCATCCTAAATACCCTTCAGAAATCAACTGGAGGACTGACAGAACAAATTCAACTAAAGGGAGAGAAGATGCCATATCAAAGAATGTGGGAAGTGTGGAGTCATGGTTTGGGAGAGAAACTGTATCCTGACTGCTATGGAGGGGAGGGAGTAGTGGTCGCTGAAAAGGGGGTGAAAGAGAGAGCAAGAAGCACACAGAGAGATGCACAAGGAGAGTATATCCCCATAACCACTGGTTTGGAAAATAAGAGGGGCTGAATTTCATGAGTTCTTACAACAAGGGGCTTAAACCCTGAGATTTTAAAGGGCAGCAGGCTTGGCTGAGATAGAGCCTGGAGGGCACTCTGTTGAGAAGGAAGGCAAACAATCCATGGGCATAGTGTGGAAACAGCAATCTGAAGAGTGCCTGGAGCAGAGAGTGTGGAGATTATTTGCTCTTCTTGGAGCATGTTCCATAAAGGCAGCATTGATGGAGATACCTCTCCAAGATCAAAGGATCAGACCAGTGGTATTTCCCTCCCTTGCCCCTCAGCATAAACAGAGATGCCTGCAGGAAGCAGCTCAGCAGGGACACTGACTGCCTAAATTGTTTACACCAAGCCCCACACCCCTGCACTCTGGTGGGACTGCCCTTCTCAGTCAAGCTTGCCTCAGTCCCTGCACATTGGGCCCTTCCCCTGGAAGACCAGCACAAACCCCTACCACACCACATCTCCCAACCAGAAAGTTTTCCCAGGCTTCAGTTTCAGTGAAAGTGGTGACAGGTCTCATTTCACAGGCAGAAAAACACACTTAGTTAAAATGCATCACATTGAGGCCAGAGACCAAATAATGCCCACAGCAGGCAAGGAGAGCCTCTGCAGATGACTAGCCTGAAGGACAGAGCAGCCAGAACACAGCATCAGAGCACACACAACACACACTGGAGGAAGTTCCTGTAGCACCAGGTCCTGGGCACTACATGACCTCTTTCTCATAAGGCCAATACTTTCGGGAGCAGGAGATATAACTGGCTTTTCTAACACAGAGAAGAAGGCAGAGACTTAGACAAAATGAGAAGCCAGAGGAATTTATCCCAAATGAAAGAACAAGATAAGGTCATGGTCAGAGATCTAAGCAAAACAAATATAAGCAACATGTCTGATGGAGAATTTAAACCAACAATCATAAGTATACTCACTGGGCTTGAGGAAAGAATGGAAGCATCAGTGAAACCTCTACCACAGAGATAAAAGAGGTAAAAATTAATCAGAGATGAAGAACGTAATAAATGAGATTAAAAACACACCTGATACAATGAGTAGCTGGATGGAAGAAGGAAAGGAATGAATTAATGACCTAGAAGACCAAGTATTGTAAAGCAATGAAGCTGAACAAAAGAGAGAAAGAACAATTAAACAACACGATAATAGACTTGGGGAACTCGGTGACTGCATCAAACATAATAACATTCGCATTATAGGAGTCCCAGAAGAAGAAGAGAGAGAAAAGGGCAGACAATTCATGAGAAGAAAGAATAGCTGAAAACTTCCCTAATCTGGGGAAGGAAACATACATCCAGATCCAGGAGAAAAAAAAGAACTCACATCAAAATCAACAGAAGTAGATCCACACCAAGACAAACTGTAACTAAATTGTCAAAATATAATGATAAAGAAAAAATTTTTAAAGTAGAAAAATAAGAGAAGTCCTTAACTTACAAGGAAAGAGCCATAAGGCCAGCTGAAGATTTCTCAACAAAAACACGGCAAGCCAAAAGGGAATGACATGACATATTGAATGTGCTGAATGGGAAAAATCTTCAGCTAAGGATCTTCTATCCAGCAAGGCAATTATTCAGGATGGAAGGACAGATAAAGTGTTTCTCAGACAAACAAAACTCTACAGGAAGTAAAGAGCTTCTACAAGAAATATTACAGGGGATTCTTTGAGTAGAAAGGAGAGACCAAAAGTGACAGAATAAAGGCAGGAAAAACAAAAGCAGTAAAAATGAATATTTCTTTGAAAAGTCAAGGAATTCATGAAAAAAAGGATATAAAACATAATAACATATACATAAAACATGGAGAGGAGAAAGAAAAGGTTTAAATTTAAACAACCATCAAATTAATATATACTGCTATTTGCAGAAGTTGTATACAAATCTAATGGTAACCATATATCGAAAGCCACTAATAAACATGCAAAGAATAGAGAGAAATCCAAATATATCACTAAAGAAAATCAACAAACCATAAGAGAGAAAAACAAGAATGGATTAGAAAAAAATCTTCAGAAACAGTCACAAAACAAATAATAAAATGACAATAAATACTATCTATCAATAATTACTTTGAATGTAAATGGCACTAAAATCAAAAGACAGATTGGTGACAGAGTGGATAAAAAAACTAAAGCCATGTATAGGCTGCCTACAAGAGAATCATTTAAGACCTAAAGACACCTGCAGATTGAAAGTGAGAGAAGGGAAAAACTTCTATCATGCAAATGAATGTCAAAAGAAAGTTGAAGTAGCAATACTTATATCCAACAAAATAGAATTTATTTATTTTTCATTATGTTCAGTTAGCCACTGTATAGTACATCATTAGTTTTTGATGTAGTGTTCAATGATTCATTAGTTATGTATAACAGTGCATATCACAACACATGCCCTCCTAAATACCCATCACCCTATTACCCTTCCCCCCACCCTCCTCCACTCTGAAACCCTCAGTTTGTTTCCCAAAGTCCATAGTCTGTCATGGTTCATCTCCCTCTCTGATTTCTCCCCGTTCAGTTTTCCCTCCCTTCCCTTATGGTCCTCCTTACTATTGTTTATGTTCCACATATGAGTGAAACCATATAATAATTGTTTTTCTCTGCTTGACTTACATCATTTAGCGTAATCCCCTCCAGTTCCATCCATGTTGATGCAAATGGTGGGTAATCGTCCTTTCTGATAGCTGAGTAATATTCCATTGTATATATGGACCACAACTTCTTTAGCTATTCATCTGTTGAAGGGCATCTCAGCTCCTTCCACAGTTTGGCTATTGTGGACATTGCTGCTATGAACATTGGGGTGCATGTGCCCCTTCTTTTTACTACATCTGTATCTTTGGGGTAAATACCCGGTAGTGCAATTGCTGGGTCGTAGGGTAGCTCTATTTTTAACATCTTGAGGAATCTCCATACTATTTTCCAGAGTGGCTATAATAACTTGCATTCCCACCAACAGTGTAAGAGGGTTCCCCTTTCTCCACATCCTCGCCAACATTTGTTGTTCCCCATTTTTCTTACTTTTCCTATTGTATTTGGTGTAAGGTGGTATCTCATTGTGGTTTTGATTTGAATTTCCCTGATGGCTAATGATGTTGAACATTTTTTCATGTATCTGTTTGCCATTTGTATGTCTTCTTTGGAGAAGTGTCTGTTTATGTCTTCTGCCCATTTTTTGACTGGGTTATTTGTTCTTTGAGGGTTGAATTTGCGATGTTCTTTAAAGATCCTGGATATCAGCCCTTTATCTGTAGTGTCATTTTCAAATATCTTCTCCCATTCTGTGGGTTTCCTCTTTGTTTTGTTGACTGTTTCCTTTGCTGTGCAGAAGCTTTTTATCTTGATGAAGTTCTAAAACTTCCTTTTTGCTTTTGTTTCCCTTGCCATTGGAGACGTGTCTTGAAAGAAGTTGCTTTGGCCAAGGTTGAAGAGGTTCTCTTCCCTATGTTCTCCTCTAGGATTTTGATGGATTCCTGTCTCACATTGAGGTCTTTCATCCATTTTTTAAAGATTTTTATTTATTTATTTGACAGAAAGAGAGACAGCCAGTGAGAGAGGGAACACAAGCAGGGAGAGTGGGAGAGGAAGAAGCAGGCTCCCAGCAGAGCAGGGAGCTCGATGTGGGGCTCGATCCCAGGACTCTGGGATCATGCCCTGAGCCAAAGGCAGACACTTAACAACTGAGCCACCCAGGCGTCCCCCTCTTTCATCCATTTTGAGTTTATCCTTGTGTATGGTGTAAGGGAATGGTTCAGTCTCGTTCTTCTATATGTAGCTGTCCAATTTCCCCCACACCACTTATTGAAGAGACTTTTTTCCATTGGATATTTTTTCCTGGTTCATCAAAGATTAGTTGACCATAGAGTTGCGGGTCCATTTCTGGAGTCTCTATTCTGTTCCATTGACCTATGTGTCTGTTTTTGTGCCAGTACCATGCTGTTTTGAGGAACGCAGCTTTGCAATAAAGCTTGAAGTCAGGCAACGTGATGCCCCCACCTTTGTTTTTCTTTTTCATCATTCCCTTGGTGCTTTGGGATCTTTTCTGGTTCCATACAAATTTTAGGCTTGTTTTGATCCTCTCAATTCATGCAGAAAAAGCATTTGAAAAAAATACAACATCTGTTCCTGAGTAAAACCCTTCAGAGCATTGGGATAGAGGGAACATTCCTCAATATCATAAAAACCATCTATGAAAAGCCCACAATGTCTTTCATTCTCAATGGGAAAAACCTGAGAACTTTTCCCTTAAGGTCAGGAACATTACAGGGATGCCCACTCTCACCGCTATTGTTCAACATAGTGCTAGAGTCCTAGCCTCAGCAATCAGACAACAAAAAGAAGTAAAAAGCATAAATTGGCAAAGAAGAAGTCAAACTCTCTCCCTTCACAGATGACATGATACTTTATGTGGAAAACCCAAAATTACTAAAACTCATGCAGCAATTCAGCAATGTGGCAGGATACATAATCAATGCACAGAAATCAGTTGCTTTTCTATACATTAACAGTGTAACTGCAGAAAGAGAAATTAAGGAATTGATTCCATTCACAATAGGAAAAAAAAACCATAAGATGCCTTGGAATAAGCCTAACCAATGAGGTAAAGGATCTATACTCTAGAAACTACAGAACACTTATGAAAGAAATTGAGGAAGACACAAAAAGATGGAAAAACATTCCATGCTCATGGATTGGAAGAATAAACATTGTTAAAATGTCTATCCTGCCCAGAGCACTTTATACTTTCAATGCCATCCTTATTAAAACACCATTGCTGTTTTTCAACAAAATAGATTTTAAAACAAAGATTTTAACAAGAGACAAAGAAGGGCACTATGTAGTAATAAAGGGGACAATCCAATAAGAAGACATAACAACTGTAAATATTTAGGATCCAACATAAGAGCACTGAAATATGTAAAACAATAACAAGCATAAAGATCTAATTGATAGTACAGTAATAGGGGACTTTAACACCCCACTTACAACAATGGACAAATCATCTAAACAGAAAATCAACAGGGAAACAATGGCTTTGCACGACACACTACACCAGATGAATTTAAGAGATGTAATCAGAACACACCATCCTAAAACAGCAGAATACACATTCTTCTCAAGTGTACATGGAACGTTCTCCAGAACATACCATGTATTAGCCCCAAACAAGCCTCAACAATTCAAAAATATCAAACTCATACTATGCATCATTTCTTTTATTTAAGATTTATTTTGACTAACATAATATAATAAAAATCATTATAAAAAAAGATTTATTTATTTGAAAGAGAGAGAGAGCAAGACTGTGAGTGAGGGGAGGAGCAGAAGGAGAGAATCTTCAAGCAGACTCTCCACTGAGTGTGGAGCCTAGTACAGAGTTTGATCTCGTAGTCCGTGAGATCACGACCTGAACTGAAACCAAGAGTCAGATGCTTAACTGACTGAGCCACCCAGTCACCCCTCATGCATCATTTCTGACCACAATGATATGAAACAATAAGTCAACCACAAGAAAAAATATGGAAAGACCAAAGTACATGGAGGTTAAATAATATACTACTAAAAAATGAACAAGTCAACTAGGAAACAAAAAAAGAAATAAAAAAGTACATGGAAACAAATGAAAATGAAAACACAATGGTCCACAACCTTTAGGAAGTAGCAAAAGTGGTTCTAAGAGGGAAGTTGATACCAATATAGGCCAACTACCTCAAGAAGAAAGAAAAATCTCAAACAATCTAACCTTACATCTAAAGCAGCTAGAAAAAGAACAGCAAACGGAACTTAAAACCAGCAGAAGGAAGGAGATAATAAAGATTGGAGCAGAAATAAATGATATAGAAACTTGAAATCAATAGAACAGATCAATAAAACCAGGACCTCCTTTCTTAGAAAAAATCAATAAAATTGATCAACCTCTAGCCAGAATTATCAAGAAAAAGAGAGAACAAACTCAAATAAATAAAGTCACAAATGAAAGAGGAGAAAAAAACAACACCACAGAAATACAACAGTTTTGAGATAATATTATATCAAGCTATATGCCAACAAACTGGACAACCTGGAAGAAATGGATAAATTCCTAGAAAAATATTCACTACCAAAATTGAAACAGGAAGAAAAGCAAAATTTGAATCAACTGATAACCAGAGAAGGAATTGAATCAGTAATCCAAAAACTCCCAACAAACAAAAGCTCAGGACCAGACGGCTTCACAAACAAATTCTACCAAACATTTAAAGAAGAGTTAATACTTATTCTTCTCAAACTACTCCCAAAAAATGGAAAGGAAAGGACTTCCAAACTCATTCTCTGAGATTAGCTTTACCTTGAAAAAAAAAGCACCACAAAAAAAAAGAGAGAGAGAGAGAGAGAGAACTACAGACCAACACCCCTAATGACCATAGATGGACAAATCCTCAACAAAATACTAGCAAATAGAATTCAACTATACATTTAAATAACCATTCACCATGATCAAGTGGGATTTATTCCTCGGTTGCAAGAGTAGTTCATTATTTGCAAATCAATCAATGTGATACATCACATCAATAAAGAAAATAATAAGAACCATATGATCATTTCAATTAATGTAGAAAAAGCATTGACGAAGTACAACATCCATGCATGATAAAAATCCTCATCAAAGTAGGTTTAGAAGGAACATACCTCAACATAATAAATGCTATATATGAAAAACCCACAGCTAACATCATCCTTAATAAGGAAATACTGAGAGCTTTTCCTCTAAGATCAGGAACAAGACAAGATGTCTATTTTCACCACTTTTATTCAACATAATACTAGAAGCAGCACAGCAATCAGACAACAAAAAGGGGGGAAAAGAATCCAAATCAAGAAGAAGTAAAACTTTCATTCTCTACAGATGACATGAGTATACATAGAAAACACAAGACTCCACCAAAAAATGATAGAACTGGTAAACTAATTTAGTAAAGTCACAGGAATGCAAAATCAATATAAAGAAATCTTTCATTTCTATACAACCAATAATGAAACTGCAAAAAGATAAATTAAGAAAACAATACCATCTACAATTGCACCAAAAGTAATAAGATGCCTAGGAAAACGCCTAACCAAAGAGGAGAAGAATGTGTATACTGAAAAATACAAAATACTGGTGAAAGAAATTGAAGAGGACACAAAGAAATGGAAAGACATTCCATGCTCATGGATCAGGGAAAAAAATATGGTTAACAGGTCTATACTATCCAAAGTAACCTACATGTTTAATGCAATCCTTATCAAAACACAACATTTTCACAGAACTAGAACAATTTTTAAATTTGTATGGAACCCCAAAAGGCCCCAAATAGCCAAAGCAATCTTGAAAAAGAAGAACAAAACTGGAAATGTCATAATCCCAGATTTGAAGATAAACTACAAAGCTGTAGTGATCAAAACAGTATGGTCCTGGCACAAAAATAGGCACATAGATCAATAGAACAGAATAGACTATCCAGAAATGAACCCAGGATTATGTGATCAATTAATCTATGACAAAGGAGGCAAGAATGTACAATAAGAAAAAGACAGTTTCTTCAATAAATGGTGCTGGGAGAACTGGGCAGCTACATGTACAAGAGCAAAACTAGACCACTTTTTTTAGACCAAACACAAAATTAAAGTCAAAATAGATTAAAGACCTAAATGTGAGACCTGAAACCATAAAACTCCTAGAAGAAAACTGGCAGTAATTTCTTTGACATCAGCTGTAGCAATATTTTTCTAGATATGTCTCCTCAAGCGAGGGAAACAAAAGCAAAAATAAACTACTGGGACTACACGAAAATCTATTGCACAGCATAGAAAACAATCACCAAAACAAAAAGACAACTTACTGAATGGGAGAAGATATTTGTAAATGATGTTTCCAGTAAGAAGTTAATATACAAAATATATAAAACCTTATATAACTCAACACCAAAAAACGTGAACAATGCAAATAAAAAATAGGAAAGGACCTGAGTAGACACTTTTCCAAAGAAGACTTGCAGATGGCAACAGAGACATGAAAAGATGCTCAACATCACTAATCATCAGAAAAATGCAAATCAAAACCACAATTAGATGGTACCTCATACCCATCAGAATGACTGGAATCAAAAAGACAAGAAATAACAAGTGTTGGTGAGTGTGTGGTGGAAAGGGAATCCTTGTGGACTCTTGGTGGGATTGTAAATTAGTGAAACCACTGTGGAAAACAGTATGGAAGTTCCTCAAAAAATTAAAAATAGCAATACCATATGATCCAATAATTCCAGCATTGTGAATATACCCAAGGAAAATGTAAACAGTAATTCAAAAAGATATCTGCATCCCTATGTTTATTGCAACATTATTTATAATAGCCAAGATATGGAAGCAACCTATGTGTCCCCTCAATAGATGAATGGATAAGGAAGATGTGGTTTATATATGCAATAGTATGTTATGCAGCCGTAAAAAGGATGAGATTGAGCCATTTGTGACAACATAGATGGACCTAGAGGGTGTTATGGTAGGTGAAATAACTCAGAGTAAGAAAGACAAATACTATATGATTCCATTCTTAAGTGGAACCAAAAAAAAAAAAAAGAAAAACCTGAATAAACAAATAAAAAGCAGAATCAGACCTGCAAATACAAAGAACAAATTGATGGTTGCCTGGGCGTATGGGGTGGGGACTGGGCAAAATGTATGAAGGGGAGTGTGAGATACGGGCTTCCGGTTATGGAATGAATAGGTCAGAGAAATAAAAGCACAGCATAAGGAATCTAGTCAATGATATTGCAACAGTGATGTGCCAGGACATATGGTAGCTACACTTGTGAACATAGTGTAAGTTGTACACCTTAAACTAATGTAACATTGTGTGTCAAGTACACTCAAGTTAAAAAAGAAGAAGGACTTTCAATGCAAGCAAACCTGAAAGAATTCATCACTAGAAGTTCTTCCCCTCAATAAATATGAAATATGATCTTTCAGGCTAAAATGAAAAAAAACTGAACAGTAATTCCAATCTACATAAAGAAATATGGAGGACCAGTGAAGGTAAGTGTATATATAAATAAAATGACAGAAGTTCTAATGGCACATGATGTGATGAACACTGGGTGTTATATGCAACTGATAAATTATTGAACACTACATCTGAAACTAATGATATTCTATATGTTGACTAATTGAATTTAAATAGTAAAATAAAATAAGATTTGTAGGTAGCATATAAAAAATAAATAAAAATAAAAATAAATGCCTATATAAAAAACAAAGGAATAAATCAGTAATCTAACCTAACACCTGAAGACATTAGAAGAAGAGAAAATTAAACCCAAAACAAGCAGAAAGAAGTAAAATGTAAACATTATATCACAAATAAATGAAAGAGAGAACAGAAAACAATAGAGAAAATCAATGGAGCCAAAAGGTGTTCCTTTTAAGAGATTAAAAAAATTGACAAACCTTAAGTCATTCTGATCAAGAAAAAAAAACTCAACTTATTAAAATTAAGAATAAAATAGAGAACATTTACTACTGTTCCTACAGAAATAAAGATGATTATAAAAGAATAGTGTAAACAACTATAATCCAACAAATTAGATAATATGGATAAAATGAACAAATCCCTGAACAGATACAAACAACTAAAACTGACTCAAGAAGAAATAGAAAATATGAATGAGCCTATAATAATGAGATAAAAATTAGTAATTTTTACAACGTCCCACAAAGAATTAACCCAGGACCAAATAGTTCCACTGGTGATTTTTAACAGATGTTTAAAGAATTCTGCACACACTCTTTCAAAACTAGAAAAAGAAGGAACACTTTTCATTATATGAATTCAATATTACCCTAATACCAAAGCCAAATGAAGATATCACAAAAAAACTGCTCACTAGTATCCCTTATGACTATAGATGTAAAATTCCTTAGCAAAACACTAACAAACAAAGTCTAGTCATACATGAAAAGAAATATATAATGTTAACAAGTAGGATTTATCCTGGGAGAGTGAATTTGATTCAACACTTAAAAACCAATTAATGTAACACATCATATTAACAGAATAAAGGCCAAACCACATGATCCTCTCAGTAGATGCAAAAAAGGCATTTGACTAAATCTACCATGATTTCGTGACAGAAACACTTAAACTAGGAATAGAAGAAAATTTCCTCAAACTGTTTAGGGAAATATAAACCAAAAAAAAAAAAAAGAAAGAAAGAAAGAAAAGAAAAAACCCCACAATTGACATCATACTTGTTGGTAAAAGCTTGAAAGTTTTACCCCTAAAATCAGGACTAAGACAAGCATGTTTACTCTCCTAACTTATATTCATCATTTTACTGGAAGTTCTAGCCTTGGGCAAATAGGTAAGAAAATGGAAAAAAAATCACACACCAGAATGGAAAAGAGGAAGTCAAAATATCTACATTTGCAAATAATATAATCATATACACAATCCTAAGGAATCTTCCCCAGATTATTAGAAATAATAAATGAGGTCAGCTAAGTAGCAGGATACATCAGTATACAAAAATTTGCTGTAATTCTACACAAGGTCAATAAGCTATCCAGAACAAAATTAAGACAGCTTCATATAAAGTAGCATCAAAAAGCCCAAATACTTATGAATAAATTAAACAAAAGAAGTGTAAAACATAAACCCTGAAAACTTCAAAAAAATCATTGAAGGAAATCAGAGACCTAAATAAATAGAAACACATTCCGTGTTCATAGATCAGAAGATTTATTAAGATGGCAAATGGAACTTCCTAAATAGACCTACAGATTCAATAAAATCTCTATCAAAGGCAACCACTGGTTTTTTGGTGTTTTGGGATTTTTTGCAGAAATTGACGATTTGATCCTAAAATTCAAATGGAAATGCAGGGACCTGGAAAAACCAAAACAATATTGGAAAAATACAGAATCAAAGAACTCACATGTGTCAACTTCAAAACCTATTACAAAGCTACAGTAATCATGCTTATGTGGTACTGGAATAAGGATAGACATATAAATCAATGGAATAGAATTGGGAGTCCAGAAATAAGCCCATACATTTATGGTCAATTGGTTATTGACAAACATATCCAAAGAATTCAATTGGGAAAGAATAGTCTTTCCAACACATGTGTTGAGACAACTGAATATTCATATGCAAAGGAATAAAGTTGTCTTTTCATGCATCTCAGCCATCTGGATGTGTTCTTTGGAAAACCTTCTATTCATGTTTTCTGCCTACTTTTTAATTGGATTATTCATTTTTGGGTGTTTAGTTGTATAAGTTCTTTACATATTTTGGATACTAACCCTTTATGAAGTATGTCATTTGTATATCTTCTCCTGTTTCATTGGTTGCCTTTTAGTGTTGTTGAACCATTCTTTGCCTAAGCAGAAGCTTTTTATTTCAATGAAGTCCCAATAGTTTATTTTTGCTTTTGTTTCCCCTGCCTCAGGAGACATATCTAGAAAGAAGTTGCTATGGCTGATGTCAAAGAGATTACTGGCTGTGCTCTCCTCTAGGATTTTTATGGTTTCATGTCTTACATTTAGATCTTTAATCCATTTTCAATTTATTTTTCTCTGTAGTGTAAAAAAAGTGGTCTAGTTTCATTTTTTGCCTGTTGCTGTCCAGTTTTCCAAACACCATTTGTTAAAGAAACTGTCTTTTCTTCCATTGGATATTCTTTCCTGCTTCATCAAAAATTAGTTGACCATATAGTTATGGGTCCATTCCTGGGCTTTCTATTCTGTTCCATTGATCTATGTGTCTATTTTTGTGCCGGTACCATACTGTCTTGATCACTGCAGCTTTGTAATGTAACTTCAAGTCTGGAATTGTGATGCCTCCAGATTTGCTTTTTCTTTTTCAAGGTTGCTTTGGCTATTCAGGGTCTTTTGTGTTTCCATACAAATTCTAGGATTGTTTGTTCATTCTAGCCCTGTGAGAAATGCTGTTGGTATTTTGGTGGGGATTGCATTAAACATGTCAATTGCTTTGGGTAGTATAAACATTTAAACAATATTTGTTCTTCTAATCCATGAGCATGGAATGTCTTTCCATTTATTTGTGTCCTCTTCAATTTCTTTCATTGGTGTTTTATACTTTACAGAGTACAGTTTCAACATCACTGATCATCAGGGAAATACAAATCAAAACTACAAAGAGATATCATCTCACACCTGTCAGAATGGCTAAAATCAACACCACTAGAAACAACAGGTGTTGACAAGGAAATGGAGAAAGGCGAACCCTCTTGCACTGTTGGTGGGAATGCAAATTCATGAAGCCTCTCTGGAAAACAGTATGGAGGTTCCCCAAAAAGTTAAAAATAGAAGTACCTTATGATCCAGCATTTGCACTCTAAATGTGTACCCAAAGAATACAAAAATACTAATGCAAAGGGATACCTGCACCTCAATGTTTATAGCAGCATTATCTACAACAGCCTAATTATGGAAACAGCACAAAGGTCCATCAAATGATGAACAGATAAGGAAGATGTGATACACACACACACACACACACACACACACACACAATGGAATATTACTCAGCCATAAAAATTAATGTAATCTTGCCATTTGCAGTGACATGGATGGAGCTAGACAGTATTATGCTAGGTGAAATAAGTCAATCAAAGAAAAACAAATACCATATTATTTCATTCATATGTGGAATTTAAGAAACAAAACAAATGAGGGGCGCCTGGGTGGCGCAGTCATTAAGCATCTGCCTTCGGCTCAGGGCGTGATCCCAGCATTCTGGGATCGAGCCCCACATCAGGCTCCTGTGCTAAGAGCCTGCTTCTTCCTCTCCCACTACCCCTGCTTGTGTTCCCTCTCTCGCTGGCTGTCTCTGTCAAATAAATAAAACAAAATCTTAAAAAAAAAAAGAAACAAAACAAATGAGCAAAGGGGAAACAGAGAGAGAGAAGCAAACAGACAGATTCTTAACTAACAGAACAAACCGATCGTTACCAGAGGGGAGTGGGGTGGTGGAATGGGTTAAATAAGTGAAGGGGATTAAGGAGTACACTTGTTGTAATAAGCACAGGGTGATGTATGGAAGTGTTGAATCTGTATATTTTATACCTGAAATTAGTATTACACTGTATGTTAATAAGCCGGAATTTAAATGAAAACTTTTTAAAAATTCAAAAAAAGAATAAAGTTGTATTCTTACCTCACACTATATACAAAAATTAACTCAAAAATAATCAGACCTTTAAATATAAGAGCTAAAATTATAAACAGTCTTAGCAGAAATCATAAGAAAAATTCATAAGCTTGGTTTTCTCAATGGTTTTTTAAAAAGATATATTTATTATTTTTTTTTAAATAGAGCACGAGTGGGAGGTGCAGACAGAGGAATAGAGAATCTCAGGTAGACTCTGTGCTGAGTGTGGAACTTGACACAGGGCTCTATCTCATGACCCTGAAATCATGAGCTGAGCCAAAGCCAGGAGTTGGACACTTAACGACTGTGCCACCTAGGTGCCCTGTCAATGTTTTTTTTTTTAAATATGTAAAAAATATATGCCCTCCTTAATACCCATCAATGGGCTAACCCAACCCCCTCACCTCCTCTCCTCTAAACTGTCTGATCATGTTGTCTGCCCATTTCTTGACTTGCTTGTTTGTTTTTTGGGTGTTGAGTTTGAGAAGTTCTTTATAGATCTTGGATACCAGCCCTTTATCTGTAGTGTCATTTGCAAATATCTTCTCCCATTCTGTGGGTTGCCTCTTTGTTTTGTTGACTGTTTCCTTGGCTGTGCAGAAGCTTTTTATCTTGATGAAGTCCCAAAAGTTCATTTTCACTTTTGTTTCCCTTGCTTTTGGAGATGTGTTTTGAAAGAAGTCACTGTGGCCAATGTCGAAGAGGTTACTGCCTATGTTCCTCTCTAGGATTTTGATGAATACCTGTCTCACATCGAGGTCTTTCACCCATTTAGAGTTTATCTTTGTGTATGGTGTAAGAGAATGGTGGAGTTTCATTCTTCTGTATATAGCTGTCCAATTTTCCCAGAACCATTGATTGAAGAGACTGTCTTTTTTCCATTGGATGTTTTTTCCTGCTTTGTTGAAGATTAGTTGACTATAGAGTTGAGGGTCCATATCAGGGCTCTTTATTCTGTTCCATTGATCTATGTGTTTGTTTTTGTGCCAGTAGCATGCTGTCATGGTGATCACAGCTTTGTAATATAGCTTGAAATCAGGCAATGTGATGCCCCCAGCTTTGTTTTCCAAAGAAGACATACAAATGGCTAACAGACACATGAAAAAATGTTCAACATCATTAGCCATCAGGGAAATTCAAATCAAAACCACATTGAGATACCACCTTAAGCCAGTTAGAATGGCAAAAATTGACAAGGCAAGAAACAACAAATGTCGGAGAGGATGTGGAGAAAGGGGAACCCTCTTGCACTATTGATGGGAATGCAAGTTGGTACAGGCACTTGGAAAACAGTGTGGAGGTTCCTCAAAAAGTTAAAAATAGAGCTACCTTATGACCCAGCAATTGCCCTACTGGGTATTCACCCCAAAGTTACAGATGTAGTGAAAAGAAGGGCCATATGCACCCCAATGTTCATAGCAGCATTGTTCACAATAGCTAAGTGGGGGAAGTAGCCAAGATGCCCTTCAACAGATGAATGGATTAAGAAGATGTGGTCCGTATATACAATGGAATATTACTCAGCCATCAGAAAGGGTGATTACCTGCCATTTGCATGGAAATGGATGGAACTGGAGGAGATTATGCTAAGTGAAATAAGTCAAGCAGAGAAAGACAATTATTTTATGGTTTCACTTATTTGTGGAACATAAGGAATAGCGGGGAGTACATTAGGAGAAGGAAGGGAAAAATGAAGGGCGGGAAATCAGAGGGGGAGACGAACCTTGAGAGACTGTGGTCTCCAGGAAACAAACTGAGGGTTTTAGAGGGGAGGGTGGTGGAAGGATGTGTTTGTCCAGTGATGAGTATTAAGGAGGGCATGTATTGCATGTTGCACTGGGTGTTATACAGAAACAATGAATCATGGAACACTATATCAAAAACCAATGAAGTACAGTATGGTGACTGATATATCATAATAAAAATAATAATAATCTTACCTATTCAAAATCTAAAAAGAAAAGCACAAATCAAATTTAAGAAATAGAGTTTTTTCATCCTTTAAGTGACAGGTTATTCTAGAACTTTCCAAAGTAGGAAAGGATACTTTAGAAGACCTAAATGCAAATGAGAATTATTTTCTTCCTGTTCCACTCCCAAAGATAATAGCTTCTGAATAAATTGCATAATGTTCAAGTTCCTTCAGAAAGTTAGACTTGGCACTGCACCTATAATCGAAAATGAAATCCTTATTAATGGCACAATTGGCCTTGCTTACCAGGAAAGAGGTTGCATCTTAGAAGTTTAAAGTTTCCCGAAGGGGACATTAGTGAAAAAGCTCTCAGATTTAAAGGAAACTAATATCAGAGTAAAAACAATGTGAAACAAATCTGAGAATCCTCAGAATTTTTGTTAAGTATTGGTCATGGGCAGTTATGGGCAAATTAGGTAATTTAATTCTACTATATGAAATGCAGAGGATGTGACAACTGGAGTTTCTTATTACTGTCTTGAGTGGTAGCTGAGTTGGGATGAAGACAAGGAAGCTAAGGAGTACAGGCTGCCATATTGTGGTCTTTTGCAAAAGGATATGTATTGAAAGAAACACAGGTTTGGGGTTGCCAGATAAAATACAAGATTTCCAGTTAAATTTGATTTTAAGATAAACAATAAAGATTCCTTTAGCATGTATAAGATACATATTTATATGAAAATTATTTATTATTTACTTGAAATGCACATCAAAACCACTGCTATTCAAACTTTACCATGAATAGGAATTGCCATGTGGTCTCTCTTTTTTATTCAAGTATAATTGAAATACAATGTTATATTAGTTTCGGGTACACAATACAATGATTAAACAATTCCATAGATCGCTCAGTGTTCATCAAGATAAGTACACTCCAAATGCCCTTTATCTATTTCACACATCTGCCCACCCACCTCCACCAAGGAAACCACCAGGTTGTTCTCTGCATTTAAAGTCTCTTTTTCAGTTTCTCTCTTTCTTCCCTTGTTTGTTTTGTTTCTTAAATTCCACATGAGTGAGATTGTATGGTATTTGACTTTCTGACAGACATTCCACTTAACATTATACCCTCTATATCCATCCAGGTTCTTGCAAATGACAAAACTACATTCGTTTTTATGGCTGAGTAATATTCATTTTATATATGTATATAAATATATATTTGTGATATATACTTATATATATCACATTTTCCTTATCCATTAATCTATTGATAGACACGTGGGTGGCTTCCATATCGTGGCTGCTGTACATGACACTGCAATAAACATAGGGGTGAATATATGTTTTTGAATTAGTGTTTTAATTTTCTTTTGGTAAATACCCAATAGTGTGATTACTGCAACATATGGTAATTCAATTTTTAATTTACTTTCATTTTTATTTTGTTTTTTTAAGTTTATATTTAAATTCCAGTCAGTTAACATACAGTATGGGCAGGGGACAGTTAAGATGGCAGAATAGTAGGAGGACCCTATGCTTGTGTTGTCCCTTAAACACAGCTAGATAAATATCAAATCATTCTGGACAGCCAACAAATCAATCTGAGGACTGACAGAAAAAACTACACAACCAGAGGAAGAGAAGAGGCCACATCATGGAAGGTAGGACGTACAAAGACATGATTTGGGGGAGAAAAAGATCATGGGTGCTGGGGAGGGAATGGGCCCTGATCACAGAGAGAGGAGAAAGAGAGAGAGAGAGAGCAAAGCATGGGGAATTGCACAAGGAAAACACATCCCCAAGCCATTCACTGGGAAAATGAGAAGGGCCGATTATCATGAGTTTTTACAAACAGTGGAGCTCAAATACTAGAATTTTAGAAGTCCACACCATGGCTGGTGTTGAGCCCAGTAGGAACTGCAGTACTCCTGTGTAGAAGGAAGGCAGAGGCCTGGGATTGGATGGAGCAATCAGAGGATCCCCTGGGATGCACTGCAAGAGACAGTTCCCCTTTCTTGGAGTGCATCTGGGAGAGGAGGCACTGCCTCTCAGGGGGCACAACTACACTCCCCTGCCCCTTATGCATAGGGGCAGAGACATCTGCTGAGGGTGGCTAAACTGGACTCAGGCTTTTTGTTGCACTGCATTCTAAACTTCAAGCTTCTTCACACTGGTGCAACTGCACTTCTGGGACAGAGCAGCACAAGCCCCAGTGCATCAAGACCATCTCCCAGAGGACCAGGATAGGTCTGCACCCTGCAGGGTCCCTAAGGCATGGAGTTTTGTAATTCAGCAAGTGTGCCTGCGATAAAAAGAGGAGCACTGCCCTGTCCAGTGGGCAGACAGCCTGGACACAGACTGAGTAAAGGCAGGGATCTGAGGGATGCTTGGGATACATGAGGGGAAAGTGTTTGCTCTTCTGTTATAGCTTCCTAGACAGCAGCAGTACAAACTCCTGTATCTGGGTATGAAAGAATGGGCTGACATGATTTTTATTCCCCACCCATCAACACAGGCTGACTTCAGTGAACAGCAGAGCACCAACAGTGGTGACCTAAAAAGCTCACACCAGCTCCACACCCCCTCCACCTAGGCAGGTGTTTCTTTGCTAGGGCAAGTGTGCCTGAGAACAAGAGCAGCAGGCCCCTCACTCAGAAGACCAGCAAAAAACCCCTGTATACACCACATATCCTGACCATAGAGTGTTACGAGCCTGAGCTCTAGAGGAGATATGATCAGGCCTCATTTAACAAGCAGACAAGAGCACGCCTAGTTAAAACTCGCCACACTCTGGCCATGGTCCAAACACTCACCATTTCAGGCAAGGAGAAACTCTGCAGAGGACTGACCTGAGGGAAAGAACAGCCAAATCACGGTACCAGAGTGCACACAGCATGCACCAGAGACACATTCTGAAGCATTAAGGCCCTGGACAGTATAAGACCTCTTCTGAATAAAGCCATTACTCCCAGCAGCAAGAAACCTAACAGGCATTCCTAACACACAAAGAAGACAGAGACCTAGACAAAATGCCAAGATGGAGGAATTAAACCCAAAAGAAAGAAGAAGAAAAGGTCATGTCCAGGCATCTAATTGAAACAGATATAAGTAATATGACTGATCCAGAATTTAAAACAACAATCATAAGGATACTATCTGGGCTTGAGAAAAGCATAGAAGACACCAGTGAGTCCCCTACTACAGAGATAAAAGACCTAGAAACTAGTCAGGCCAAAGTGAAAAATGCTGTAACTGAGATGTGAAACCAACTACATGTAATGACCACAAGGATGGAAGAATCAGAAGAATTAATAAGTCATATAGAAGATAAAATTATGGAAAATAGTGCAACTGAAAAGAGGGAAAGGAAAATATTGGATTGTGAATGTAGACTTAAGGAAGTCAGCAACTCCATAAAGCATAATAATAACATTCATATCATAGGAGTCCCAGAAGAATAAGAGAGGGAAAAGGGGCCAGAAGGTTTTTTTGAGGAATTATAGCTGAAAATTTCCCTTATCTGGGGACAGAAACAGACATGCAAATCTAGGAAGCACAGAGAACTCCCATCAAAATCACCAAAAGCAGGCCAACACCAAGACATGTACTAAAATTTGCAAAATACAGACATAGGAAAAAAATCGTTAAAGCAGCAAAGGAAAAGAAATCCTTAACTTAAAATGGAAGGCAAATAAGGTTAGCAGCAGATCTCTCCGCATAAACTTAGCAGGCCAGATGGGGTGGCATGATATATTCAACATGGCGAATGGCAAAAATATGCAACCAGGAATACTCTATGCAGCAAGGCTGTCATTCAGAATCATAGGAGAGATAAAGTGTTTCCCAATCAAACAAAAAATAAAGGATTTCATGACCATTAAACCAGACCTGCAAGAATTATTAAAGGGAACGCTTTGGGAAGGAAAGACCAAAAGTGACAAACACTAGGAAGGAACAGAGAAAATACCCAGAAACAACAACTTAAGAAATAATAAAATAGCATGAAACTCATATCTACCAATAATCACTCTGAATGTAAATGGACTAAAAGTTGCAATCAAAAGACATAGGGTGACAGAATGGATAAGAAAACAAAACCCATCCATATGCTGCCCATAAGAGACACATTTGAGACCTCAAAAACATACGCAGGTTGAAAGTGAGAGGAGAGAAAACCATGTATCATGGTAATGCACATCAAAAGAAAACCAAAGTAGCCATATTTATATCAGACAAACTAGATTTTAAAACACAGACTGTAAAAAAAGATGAAAAGGGCATTATATTATAGTAAAGGGGACTATCCAATAAGAACTAACAATTGTAAACAATTGTACCCCCAATGTAGGAGCACCCAAATGTAAAAATCAATTAATAGATCAGAAGGCAAGATGGTGGCAGAATAGGGGACCTCATTATATCTGGCCCCTTGAATTTAGCTGGATATCTATCAAACCATTCTGAACACACACGAATTCAGCCTGAGATGTAAGAAGATTTATCTGGATCTCCACAAGCAGAAAAACGACTACTTTTTGTGAGATAGGAGGTGCAGAACCTTGAATCTTCAGGGAGGAAATATCTGAAAATAAGCAGAAGGGGGAGGGAGCCTCCATAAGCTGGCCATCAGAAAGTGATATAACACTGGAGCAAAAAAAATCTGGACCCTTGGAAATCTACTCTAGTGAGAGGCACCCCCTTCTGAAAAGGGCACAGGGGACGAGTAGGGCAGAATTCTAGGTGTGTCATTGTGGTCTCAGGATTCCAGGAAGCTCAGAAAGAACGGGGGAGCCTGAACGGATAGAGTGTCCAAGCAGTGGATTGAGGAGACTGATTATGGTCAGCAAGCCCAGAGGGGACTTTCAGCTCCAGACACCATAAACCCCGAGTCAAGCCCATAGGGAGACTGCCCTCCACCTGACCACCCTGAAAAGGACTAGAAGGTGCAGCCTGTCTAGCATACTAGGGGAGATATAGAACTGCTTGTGCCTGTGACAGGGACTGCTCTTAGGGTGGTGTGGCCCACGAAAAGATGCTGGGACAACAATCAGCAAAACCTAGGAGCTGTGGAAGAGAGTGCACACACGAGCCCATGGATGCTAGCAATTGCAAAGTCACAAAGCACAGAGATGCTCGTGGATTCCTGTGACCCTCCCCCCCCCAGGAGAGGTGTGGCGGGCATGAATTGCATGAGTCAATAGAATTTGGTAGGAGAAAAGGTGGAGACAGAATGACCTGAAAGATTTGCTGAGGGGGAGGAGAACCATGACGTTTCAGCTCTGGGCCAGAGATTCCCACACAGCCATGTTTTCTCTGACTCTAAAGAGAAGTGGAAAGACACCAGGGAACAAAAGCTGCACGGCCAACCAGCTCACATTAAGCCCATCCCCCTGACAAGGCAAAGATGCCGGAGAAGCCGAGCAGCAGGCCCCTGCCCCAGAAGACAGATTGGAAGAACAGGTGAATGACAAGCTTATTTCCCACAGGACTTTAAAACTCCAGATCCAGGGGAAAATAATATAGGGAGCTCCAGGTGTTCCCTCACAACTCCCTTATACTTCAGGCTAAAATTTTACATTTCTTTTTTAGTTTCTCTTCTTATTCTTTTTTTTTTAACCCTGCTTCTGTTTCAAATACATTATTTCCCAACCCATGTTTTCAATTTGCTTAACTTTTTTTCACATATATGTTTTATAGATTTATGCTCCATACTAGCCTATTTTCCACTCTATTCAATTTTATCTTGAGATATACATAAATTCTGATTTCCTTGCAAATTTGGGATATAGGGTCTTCTAACACACAGACCAGAAATCAAGCAGGAACAGATAGATCACCCTGCTGTGTCCACCCTGAGAGATTATAATCTCTCTCGCCCCCCCCTTTTTTTCTTTTTTTCTCTTTTCCTTTTTCTTTCTCTTTTATTGTTTTGGATCATTTTGGCTTTGGTGGTGTATCTGTGGTAGCTTTCAACCACTTCAGACTTTTGCTAGGATGCATATTGCTTGGGTAGTAGTTGATATTTCAGACTCTGTACAGTCCCTCAACCATCCTTCAACAGAATGACTAGGAGGAAGAACTCTGAACAAAGAAAGGAATCAGAGAAATTGTCCTCTGTCACAGATCAAATGGAAATGGATATAAGGAAGATGTCAGAGATAGACTTCAGGGTAGAAATCATGAAGTCAAAAGCTAGGCTTGAGAAAAGCATTAGTGACAATACAGAATCTTTAAGGGCAGAAATGAGATCTAATCAGGCTGAACTTAAAAGTGCTATGAATCAAATGCAGTCTAAACTGGATACTCTAACAGCCAAGGTAAATGAGGCAGAAGAACGAATTATTGATCTAGAAGATAAGTTAATAGAAAGGAAGGAAGCTGAGGAAGATAGGGTTAGGCAGCTAGAAGCCCATGAGAATAGACTTAGATCAATGACACCATGAAACATTCCAATGTCAGAATTATTGGTATCCCCAAGGGGGTGGGGAGAGAGAGAGGACTAGAAGGTATATTTGAGCAAATTATAGCTGAGAACTCTCATAACCTGGGGAAGGAAACAAGCATTTGTGTCCAAGAGGCAGAAAGGACCACTCCCCAAATCAATAAAAATAGACCAACACTCCCACGTATAATAGTGAAACTTGCCAATCTTATAGCCAAGGATGCTATCCTGAGAGCAGCTAGGCACAAGAGATTTCGTATATACAGAGGGAGGAACAACAGAATACCATCAGACCTATCCACAGAACACTGGCAAGCCAGAAAGGGCTGGCAAGACATATTCACGGTACTAAATGACAGGAACATGCAGCCAAGGATACTTTATCTAGCAAGGCTGTCATTCAGAATGGATGGAGAGATAAAGAGCTTCCAGGACCAGCAAAAACTGAAAGAATATGTGACCACCAAGCCATCCCTGCAAGAAGTGTTAAGGGGGAGTCTATAAAAGAAGAAAGACCCCAAGAGTAATATAGGCCAGAAATTAACAGAGACAATCTATAGAAACAGGGACTTGACAGGCAATATGATGGCACTAAATTCATATCTTTCAATAGTTATGCTCAACGTGAAGGAGCTGAATGCTCCCGTGAAAAGGCACAGGGTTTCAGATTGGATAAAAAAGCAGGACCCATCCATATGCTGTCTACACAAGATTCATGTTGAACCCAAAGACACCTCCAGATTGAAAGTGAGGGGATGGAGAACCATTTACCATGCCAACGGACCTCGAAAGAAAGCTAAGGTAGCAATTCTCATATCAGACAAATTAGATTTTAAACCAAAGACTCTAGTAAGAGATGTAGAGGGACACTATATCATACTTAATGGGTCTATCCAAAAAGAAAATCCAACAGTTGTAAATATCTATGCCCCCAACATGGGAGCATCCAACTACATAAACCAACTATTAACCAAATAAAGAATCATATTGATAAAAATGCATTAATAGTAGGAGGCTTCAACACTCCGTTCACAGCAATGGACAGATCATCTAAGCAGAAGATCAACAAAGAAACCAGAGCTTTGAAGGACACATTGGACCAGATGGACTTTGTAGATATATACAGAACATCCTAAAAGAACAGAATATTCATTCTTCTTGAGTGCACATGGAACTTTCTCCAGAAGAGATCATATACTGGAACACAAATCAAGCCTCAACCAAAAACAAAAGATTGATACTATTCCCTGCATGTTTTCAGACCACAATGCATTGAAACTGGTACTCAACCACAAGGAAAAGTTTGGAAGGAACACAAACATTTGGAAGTTAAAGAGCATCCTGTTAAAGAATGAATGTGTCAACCAGGAAATTAAAGAGGAGCTTAAACAGTTCATGCAAACCAATGAACATGAAAACATATTGGTTCAGAACCTATGGGATACTGTAAATGCATTCCTTAGAGGGAAGTACATAGTCATCCAAGCCTCTCCCACCCCCCAAAAAAAAGAAAAGAAAAGAAAAAGAAAAATCCCAAATGCACAAGCTAACCATATACCTAAAGGATCTGGGGAAAGAAGAGCAAATAAAGCTTAAACCAAGCAGGAGAAGAGAAATAATAAAGATTAGGGCAGAAATCAATGAAATAGAAACTAGAAGAACAGAAGAAAAGATTAACAAAACTAGAAGCTGGTTCTTTGGAAGAATAAGACAGACAACCCTTTGGCCACACTTACCCAAAAGAAAAGAGAAAGGACCCAAGTTAATAAAATCATGAACAAAAGGGGAGAAATCACAACCAATACCAAGGAAATAGAGACAATTAATAGAACTTATTACCAGCAGCTATATGCCCACAAATTAGGTAATCTGGAAGAAATGGATGCAATTCTGGACACTTATAAACTATCAAGTCTGAAACAGGAAGAAATACACAATCTGAACAGAACAATAACCAGCAAGGAATTTGAATTAAAAAAAGATATATTGTATTTGAATGTGCAAAATATACTGATAAAGAAAAAAAATTCTAAAAGCAGCAAGACAAAAAATGTCCCCAAATTAGAAGGAAAGACCCATAAGGCAGATCTCTCCACAGAAGCGTGGCAAGCCAGAAGAAAGTGGCATGATATATTCAACATGCTGAATGGGAAAAATTTGCAGACATGAATACTCTATCCAGCAAGACTGTGATTCAGAATCGAAGGAGAAGAGTTCCCCTGCCCCCCCCCAAAAAGAAAGAAAGAAAGAAAGAAGTTAATGAACACTAAAACACCCCTGCAAGAAATATTCAATATTAAAGAGGACTGTTTGAATGGGAAGGAAAGATCAAAAATGACAAAGTTCTAGAAAGTAATAGAGAAATTCTCTAGAAACACTGACAAATCAAGTAACAAAATGGAACTAAATTCACGTCTATCAATAATGTACTCTGAATGTAAATGGGCTAAATGCTCCAATCAAAACACACAGTGTGTCAGAATGGATTAAAAAAAAAAGACCCATCTATATGCCCATAAGACTCATTTTAGACTTCAAGGCACTTGTAGATTGAAAGTGAGGGGGTAAAGAGACTTTGATCATGCAAATGGATGTCAAAAGAAAGCTGGAGCAGCAATACTTATATAAGAAAATTAGAATTTAAACCAAAGTCTGGGGGGGGGGGATGGCGGAATAGGATAGGCTGGTGATGGGTATTGAGGAGGGCACGTATTGCATGGTGCACTGGGTGTTATACGCAAGTAATGAATCATGGAACTTTACATAAAAAACTAGGGATGTATTGTATGGTGACTAACATAATATAATAAAAAAAATTATTAAAAATAAATAAATAAACCAAAGTCTGTAATAAGAGATGAAGAACGACACTGTATCATAATAAAGGGGACTATCAAACAAGAAGATTTAACAATTGTAAATAATTATTCCTCCAACTTGGCAGCACACTAATATATAAAATAATTAATAATAAATGTAAAGGAATGAATTTATTGTAACACAATAACAGTAAGGGACTTTAATACTCCACTTACATCAATGGACACATCATCTAGGCAGAAAATCAACAAGGAAACAATGGCTTTGCATGACACACTAGAACAGATGGACTTCAGATATATTCAGTACATTCCATTCTAAAGTGGCAGTATACACATTATTTTCAAGTGCACATGGGACATTTTCCCAAATAGATCACATACTAGGTCATGAATCAGTACTCAACAAGTACAAAACTATTGAGATCACACAATGCAACTTTTCTGACCACAATGATATGAAACTTGGTCACTCACAAAAATAAATTTGGAAAGACCACAATTACGTGGAAATTGAAGAACATCCTACTAAAAAATGAATGGGTCAATGGAAGTCAGAGAGGAAATTAAAATGTACATGGAAACAATGGAAAATTAAAACATGATGGTCCAAAATTGTTGGGATGTAGCAAATATGGTTCTATGAGGGAAGTATACAGCAATATAGTCCTTCCTCAAGAAGCAAGAAAAATCTCGAAATACACAACCTAAGATTACAGCTATAGAACCTAGAAAAAGAATAAGAAATGAAGCCTAAAGCCAGTGGAAGTACAGGAGGAAGAAAAAAGATGGCAGAGGAGTAGGAGACCTTTCTTCAGCTGGTCCCCTGAATCGAGCTGGATATCTACCAGATCAACCTGAACACCCATGAAATCAGCCTGAGATGTAGGAAGATACATCTGCATCTCTACAAACAATCATCTCCGGGACGCTAGGTATTGAGGCACCAAGCAGGGAGCCAAGAATCTGCGCACAGATATCAGAAGATAAACGGTAGGGGGAGGGAGCCGCTGCGCTTGGGCACTGGGAAGCAGTAGCCACCTGCACTGGGGAGCGGGCTGGATTCGCGGACCAGTACCCACCGAGAAAGCAGACTGACACCAGCAGCTCAGGAGCGCGCACACGACCAGACTGAAAACCGGAGCTCTGGAGCACACGCGAACCACACTGAAACAGGGAGCTCGGGAGCGTGTGTGGGAACCAGGGGCAGCTAGAGGTGTTAGAAGCACAAAGGACAGAGATGAGCCAGCCAGGAGCGAGGACTGGGAGAACGGTGTGGGGCACACAACCCAGGACAATGCAGGGTTGTTAGCAGCACCAACAGAAACTGAGTTAAAGTGGTCAGGAGAGCTCAGTGGAGAGCAGACTGCGATCTCTCTGTTCTGAGACAGAGGCTAGAATACAGCCACTGCGGCTCTGACTCAGAAGAGTCACAGAAAACCGCCAGGGAAAGCTGCCAGAGAACAAAAGCCTGGAAAAACCGGTTCGCATTGTGCCCATCCCCACCCCCTCTCACAGGGGACGGGGCAACTCTACCCAAACGGGGTTGCCTGAGTATCAGCGTGGCAGGGCCATCCCCCAGAAGGCAGGCTGAAAAAATTAAGAAGCCCACATCCCTAAGGTCCCTATAAAACAAGTGCATGTTGCCTAAGTCCTGGTCAATAATTTGGACTCTGTACATCCCCGCAAACTCTCCTCATCAGAATGACAAGGGGAGGAATCCCCAACAAATAAAAGACACAGAGACTGTGGCCTCTGCCACAGAACTAATGGATATGGATATGGATATAACCTAATTGTCAGAAATGGAGTTCAGAGTAACAATGGTCAAGATGATGTGTGGGCTTGAAAAGAATATTAACAAAAATATTAACAAGAATATAGAATCTCTAAGGGCAGAAATGAGAGTGAATATGGCAGAAATTAAGAATGTTATGAGTCAAATGCAGTCTAAACTGGATGCTCTGACGGCCAGGGTAAATGAGGCCGAACAACGAATTAGTGAGTTGGAAGATGGAATGATAGAAAAGAAGGAAAAAATGGGATCTTGGCTCAAAAAAATCCAATCTCAAGAATGTAGATTATGGGAGATTACTGACTCAATGAAACATCCAATGTCAGACTCATCAGTATCCCTGAGGGGGTGGAAAAAGAGAGAGGTCTAGAAGAGATATTTTAACAAATTGTAGCTGAGAACTTCCCTAATCTGGTGAAGGAAACAAACATTCATGTCCAAGAGTCAGAGAGGACCCCTCCCAAGATCAATGACAACAGACAAACACCACATCACATAATAGTAAAATTCACAAAACTTAGAGCCAAAGACACAATCTTGAAAGCAGCCAGGGGGAAGAGAATCCTCACCTACAGAGGGAGGAAAATCAAAATAATGTCAGACCTGTCTACAGAGACCTGGCAAGGCAGAAGAAGCTGACAAGACATATTCAGAGCACTAAGTGAGAAGAACATCCAGCCAAGGATCCTTTATCCAGCAAGGCTGTCATTCAGAACTGATGGAGAGATAAGGAACTTCCAAGACCAGCAGAAACTGAAAGAATATGTGAATAACAAGCCAGCCCAACAAGAAATATTAAGGGGGGGGTTCTATAAAAGTAAAAAGACCCCAAGAGTGATACAAAACAGAAATTTACAGAGACAATCTATAGAAACAAGGACTTCACAGACAACATGACAACATTAAAATCATATCTCTCAATAATCACTCTCAATGTGAATGGCCTAAATGCTCCCATAAACGCCACCGGATTGCAGATTGGATAAAAAGACATATGCCAGTGATGGGTATTAAGGAGGGCAAATATTGCATGGTGCATTGGAGGTTATACGCACATAATGAGTCATGGAACATTACATCAAAAACTAAGGATATACTGTATGGTGACTAAAATAACATAATAAAAAATTATTATAAAAAAAAGGCATGACCCATCCATATTCTGTCTACAAGAGGCTCATTTTGAACCTAAAGATACATCCAGACTGAAAGTGAAGGGATGGAGAACCAGTTTTCATGACAATGGACCTCAAAAGAAAGCTGGGGAAGCAATTCTCAAATCAGACAGATTAGATTATAAACTAAAGACTGTAGTTAGAGATACAGAAGGACACTGGAAACTATATTATTCTTAAAGCATGTATCCAACAAGTGGATATGACAATTATAAATATCTATGCCCCTAACAGGGGAGTAGCTAGATACACAAGACAACTCTTAATCAGAATACAGAGACATATAGATAATAATATGTTAACAGTAGGGGACCGCAACACTCCACGCTCAGCAATAGACAGAGCACCTAAGCAGAAAAACAATAAAGAAACAAGAGACTTGAATGACACACTGGACCAGATAGACCTCATAGATATATACAGAATGCTACACCCCAGAACATAGAATACTCATTCTTTTCAAATGCACATAGAACTTTCTCCAGAATAGACCATATACTGGGTCACAAAACAGGTCTCAACCAATACCAAAAGACTGAGATTATTCTCTGCACATTCTCAGACCACAGTGTTTTGAAACTGGAACTCAATCACAAGGAAAAATTTGGAAGAAACTCAAAGACTTGGAAACTAAGAACCATCCTGCTTCAAAATTACTGGGTAAACCAGAAAATTAAAAATCAGTTTAAACAATTTCTGGAGACCAATAAGAATGAAAACACAATGGTCCAAAACCTATGTGACACTGCAAAGGCAGTCCTAAAGGGAAAATACATAGCCATCCAAGCCTCACTCAAAAGAATAGAAAAATCTAAAATGCAGTTTTTATATTCTTACCTCAAGAAGCTGGAACAGCAACAGAGGGACAGGCCTAATCCACGCACAAGGAAGCAGTTGACCAAGATTAGAGCAGAAATCAATGAATTAGAAACCAGGATCACAGTAGAGCAGATCAACAGAACTACAGGCTGGTTCTTTGATGAATAAATAAGATCGATAAGCCACTGGCCAGACTTATTCAAAAGAATAGAGAAAGGACACAAATTAATAAAATTATGAATGAAAGGGGAGAGATCACAACCAACACCAATGAAATAGGAAGGATCATTAGAAACTATTATCAACAGCTTTATGCCAATAAATTAAACAACCTGGAAGAAATGGATGCCTTCTTGGAAACCTATAAACTACCAAGAGTGAAACAGGAAGAAATTGATTATTTAACACACTGATTAATTATGAATAGATTGAAGCAGTGATCAAAAACCTCCCCAAAAACTAGAGTCCAGGGCCTGACAGATTCCCTGGGGAATTCTACCAAACATTCCAAGAAGAAATAATACCTATTCTCCCGAAGCTGTTTCAAAAAAGAGAAACAGAAGGAAAACTACCAAACTCATTCTATGAGGCCAGTATTACCTTGATCCCAAAACCAGGCAAAGACCCCATCAAAAAGGAGAATTACAGAACAATATCCCTGTTGAATATGGATGCCAAAATTCTCAACAAGATCCTTGCTAATAGGATCCAATAGTACATTAAAAGGATTATCCACCAAGACCAAGTGGGATTCATCCCTGGGATGCAAGCATGGTTCAATATTCACAAATCGATCAGTGTGATAGATATTATCAGCAAGAAAAGAGTCAAGAACCATATGATCCTCTCAACTGATGCAGAAAAAGCATTTGACAAAATACAGCATCCTTTCCTGATTAAAACCCTTCAGAGTGTAGGGATAGAGGGTACATTCCTTGATTTCATAAAAACCATCTATGAAAAGCCTACAGCAAATATCATTCTCAACGGGGAAAAGCTGAAAGCCTTTCTCTTAAGATCAGGAACACGACAAGGATGCCCACTCTCGCCATTATTATTCAACATAGTACTAGAAGTCCTTGCAACAGCAATCAGA
>NW_024423319.1:62832306-62851224 GCF_017311325.1 Ursus maritimus
GGAGCCTGCTTCTTCCTCTCCCACTCCCCCTGCTTGTGTTCCCTCTCTCGCTGGCTGTCTCTATCTCTGTAGAATAAATAAATAAAATCTTTAAAAAAAAGTTAAAAATTGAGCTCCCTATGATCCAGCAATTGCACTACTGGGTATTTACCCCAAAGATACAGATGTAGTGAAGAGAGGGGCCATATGCACCCCAATGTTCATAGCAGCATTGTCCACAATAGCTAAATTGTGAAAGGAGCCGAGATGCCCTTCAACAGATGACTGGATTAAGAAGATGTGGTCCATATATACAATGGAATATTACTCAGCTATCAGAAAGAACGAGTTCTCAACTTTTGCAGCAACATGGACAGGACTGGAGGAGATTATGCTAAGTGAAATAAGTCAAGCAAAGAAAGACAATTATCATATGGTTTCACTCATTTATGGAACATAAGAAATAGCAGGAAGATCGGTAGGAGAAGGAAGGGAAGAAGAAAGGGGGGGTAAACAGAAGGGGGAAATGAACCATGAGAGACTGTGGACTCTGGGAAACAAACTGAGGGTTTTATAGGGGAGGGGTTTAGGAGTTTGGGCTAGCCTTGTGATGGGTATTAAGGAGGGCACATTTTGCATGGAGCACTGGGTGTTATATGCAAACAATGAATCATGGAACACTACATCAAAAACTAAGGATGTACTGTGTGGTGACTGACATAACATAATAAAAAATTTTTTAAGGAACAGAAGGAAAAAGTAAGGACTAGAGCAGGAATAATGATATAGAAACTAAAAAATAAGAAAAAAAAAGAACAGATCAATGAAGATCAAAGAAACCTGCAGCTTATTCTTTGTAACAATTAATGAAACTGATAAACACCTAGCCAAATATTTCAAAAAGAGAAGAGAAATGACCAAAATGAATAAAACCACAAATGTGAGAGGAGAAATAACAACACCACAGAAATACAATTATAAGCGAAAATTATTTTAAAAATTATATTCCAAACACTCAATCTGAAAAACTAGATAAATTCCTAAAAACATATAAACTACCAAAACTGAATCAGGAAGAAATATAAAACTTGAACAGACTGATAACCAGCAAAGAAACTGAATCAGTTATCAAAAATCTCCTAACAAACAAAAGTCCAGGGCCTGGTGTCTTTACAGGTGACTTCTACCAAACATTTAAAGAAGTGATGATACCTATTCTTTTCAAACTATTGCCAAAAGTAGAAATGGGAGGAAAACTTCCAAATTCATTCTATGAGGCCAGCATTACCCTGATACCAAAACCAGACAGAGACTCCAATAAAAGAGAATTACAGGCCAATATCCTTGAAGAACATGGATGCAAAATTGTCAACAAAATACTAGCCAATTGAATTCAACAATATTTAAAAGAATCATTCACCTTGATCAAATAGAATTCATTGCTGGGCTGCAAGTATAGTTTAATATTCACAAATCAATCAACATGATACACCACACTGATAAAAGAAAGGATAAGAACCATATGACCTCTCAGGGCACCTGGGTGGCTCAGTTGGTTAAGCATCTGCCTTTGGCTCAGGTCATTATCTCAGAGTCCGGGGATTGAGCCCTGCATTCGGCTCCATGCTCAGTGGGGAGTCTGCTTCTCTCTTTCCTTCTGCTCCTACCCCTGCTCATGCTCTCTCTCCAAGTGTCTCTGTCTCTCTCTCTCTCTCTCACTCACTTTCTCTCTCTCTCTCATTCACTCTCTCTCAACTCAATAAATAAAAATCTATTTTAAAAAAACCATATGACCTCTCAGTAGATACAGAAAAAGCATTTGACAAAGTACAACATGCATTATGATAAAAACCCTCAACAATGTAGGGATTGAGGGAACATATCTCAACATCATAAAGGTCATATAGGAAAAACCCACAGCCAATATCATTCACAATGAGAGCTTTTCCTCTATAGTCAGGAACAAGATAGAGATGTCCATTCTCATCACTATGAGCACTGGAAGTGTTAACCTCAGCAATCAGTCAGCAAAGGAAATGAAAGGCATCCAATCAGCAACGAAGAAGTCAAACTTTGCTATTTGCATCTGCATGATACTTTATATAGAAAACCCACAAGACCCCACCAAAAATTTGTAGAACTGACACACAAACTCAGTAAAGCCACAGGATACAGAATCAACATGCAGAAACGTGTTGCATTTCTAGGCACCAATAATGAAGCAGCAGGAAGAGAAATCAAGGAATTCATCCAATTTACAATTACACCAAAAACCATAAGATACCTACGAATAAACATAACTAAAGAGGTAAAAGATCTGTACTCTGATAACTACAAAACAGTGATAAAAGATATTGAAGATGACAGAAAGAAATGGAAAAACATTCCTTGCTCATGGATTGGAAAAACAAATATTGTTAAAATATTTATCTTACCTAAAGCAAACTATACATTTAATGCAAGCCCTATCAAAATACCATCAGCATTTTGCACAGAGCTAGAACAAGCAATACCAAAATTTGTATGGAACCATAGAAGACCCCAAATCCCAAAGCAACCTTGAAAAAGAAAAACAAAGCTGGAGGCATCACAATTCCAGACTTCAAGTTTATTATAAAGGTTGTAATCATCAAGACAGCATGGTATTGGCACAAAATCAGACACAGAGATCAATGGAAGAGAATAGAAAACCCAGAAATGGACCCACAACTATATGGTCAATTAATCTTCAACAAAGCAGGAAAGAATATTCAATAGAAAAAAGACAGTGTCTTCGACAAATGGTGTTGGGGAAAATGGATAACATTCACAAGAATGAAAGTGGACCACTTTCTTACACTATACACAAAACTGAATTCAAAATGCATGGAGTACCTAACTGTGAGACAGGAACCATTAAAGTCCTAGAGGAGAACACAGGCAGCAACCTCTTTGAAATCAACCGTAGCAAATTCTTATTAGATATGTCTCTTGAGGTAAGGGAAACAAACACAAAAGCAAACTATTGGGACTTCAATAAGATAAAAACCTTCTGCACTGCAAAGGAAACAACAAAACTAAAAGGCAACCTTCGCAATGGGAGAAGATATTTATAAATGATGTATCTGATAAAGGGTTAGTATTCAAAATATATAGAGAACTTATGAAGCTCAACACCCAAAAAACAAATAATCTAGTTTTTTTTTTTTAAAAATGGGCGGAGGGTATGAGTAGCCTTTTTTTTTTTTTACAAAGAAGACATACAAATGGCTGACAGACCCATGAAAACATGCTTGACATCATTGATCATCAGGGAAATACAAATCAAAACTTCAATGAGATATCACCTGACACCTGTCAGAATGGCTAAAATTAACAACACAGGTAACAACAGACATTGGCGAGGATGTGGAGGAGGGGAAACCTCTTACACTTTTGGTGGGAATGCAAACTGGTGCACTCTGGAAAACATATAGAAGTTCCTTGAAAAGTTAAAAATAGAACTACCCTATGATCTAGCAATTGCACTATTAGGTATTCACCAAAAGGATACAAAAATACGAATTTGAAGGGATATGTGCACCCTGATGTTTATAGGTGCATTGTCAACAATACCACGTTATGGAAAGAGCCAAAATGTCCATCAAGTGTTGAATGGATAAAGAAAGGTGAGACACACACACACACACACACACACACACACACACACACACACAATGGAATATTACTCAGCCATCAAAAAGAATGAACTCTCGCTATTTGCAACAACATGGATGGAACTAGAATGTGTTATTCTAAGTGAAATAAGTCAGTCAGAGAAAGATAAATACCATATGATTTCAGTTATATGTGGAATTTAAGAAACAAAGCAGATAAACATAGGGGTAAAAAAAGAGAGGCAAACCAGAAAACAGACTCTTAACTATGGAGAACAAACTGAAAGTTGCAGGAATGGAGGGTGGAGGGATGGGTTAAATGGGTGATGGGTATTAACGAGGGCACTTGCTGAGATGAGCACTGAGTGTTGTACATAAGTGATGAGTTACTAAATTCTACATCTGAAACTAAAATAATATTAATATTAACAATAATAATGATTCCAAGTTTTTAATGTGTATTGTTATCTTTTAAGCTTAGAGAAATCTTTTAGACTATAATACCCCAGCAATTTCTCTTCTTTTAAACTCAAATTTAAATTTGATATTTTTTTGGACTATAATGTCATTAAAAATTACTTCCACAAAAAAATTTTAAAAATTGCTGAGAGTGGACATCCTTGTCTTGTTTCTGACCTTGGGGGAAAAGCTCTCAGTTTTTCCCTATTGAGAATGATGCTACCCGTGGGTTTTTCATATATGGCTTTTATTACATGGAGGTAGTTCCCTGTGACCATACCTTGTTGTGGGCTTTTATCTCATATGGATGTTGCACTTTGTGGAATGCTTTTACTGCATCTATTGAAATGATCATTTTTATCCATTATCTTCTTGATACAATCTATCATATGATTGATTTGCAAGTATTAAAACACTATTCAATCCCAGGAAAAAATCCCATTAATTGTGGTGAATAATTTTTTTAATATATTGTTGGATTCAGCTTGCTGATATTTTGTTGAGGATTTTTGCATCTGTGTTCATCAGAGATATTGGTCTGTAGTCTCTTTTTTTGTAGTGTCTTTATCTGTTTTTGTATCAGGGTAATGCAGGCCTCATAGAATCAACTTGGAAGTTTTCCTTCCCCCTCTATTTTTTTGGGATAATTTGAGGAGAATAAGTATTAACTCTTCTTTAAATATTTGGTAGAAATCACCTGTGGAGCCATCCAGTCCAGGACTTTTGTTTGTTGGGATTTTGTTCATTAGTGATTCAGTATTATTACTGGTAATTGTTCTGTTCAAATTTTCTATTTCTTTCTGATTCAGTTTTGGGAAGTTATATGTTCCTAGGAATTTATCCATTTCTTCTAGATTGTCCAAATTATGGCATATAGTTTGTCTTAATATTCTCTTACAATCCTTTTTATTTCTGCGGTGTTGGTTGTTATTTCTCCTCTTTCATTTTTGAATTTGTTTATTTGAATTCTCTCTTTATGTCTCTGGCTAGAGGTTTATTGATTTTGTTAATCTTTTCAAGGAACCAGTCCCTGATTTCATTAATTTGTTGTTTTTTTTTGTTTGTTTTCTTGGTTTTTCTAAATATTTCTATATCATTTATTTCTACTCTAATCTTGATTAATTTCTTCCTTCTACTGGTTTGGGGTTTTGTTTGTTCTTCTTTTTCTAGCTCAGTTAGGTGTAGGTTAGGTAATTTATTTGAGATTTTTCTTGTCTTGAGGTAGGCCCATATTGCTATAAGCTTCCCTCTCAGGACCATTTTTTTCTGCATTCCAATGTTTTTTGGACCGCTGTGTTTTCATTTTCATTTGTCTCCATGTATTTTTTTTTTAAGATTTTACTTTTAAGTAATGTCTACACCCAACATGGGGCTCAAGCCCACAACCCTGAGATCCAGAGTCACATGCTCTACTGAATGACCCAGCCAGGTGACCCATGTCTCCACATATTTTTTTATTTCCTTTCTTACTTCTTGGTTGACCCATTTATTGTTTAGTAGCATGATATTTAACATCCATATATGTGGTCTTCCCAGATTTTTTTCCTTGGTTGATTTCTAATTTCATAGTATCATGGTCAGAAAAGATGCCTGGTATGACTTCAATCTTTTTTAATTTGTTGAGACTAGTTTGTGGCTTAATATGTGATCTATTCTGGAGAATGTTCCATATACACTTGAAAAGGATGTGTATTCTGCTGTTTGAGGATAGAATGTTCTGAATATGTCTGTTAAGTCCATTTAGTCTAATTCAAAGCCACATTTCCACATTGATTTTCTGTTTAGATGATCTGTCCATTGAGTTAAGTGGGGTGCTAATGTCCCCTACTATTATTGTATTACTATGGATTTGTTCCTTTATGTGGGTTATTAACTGTTTTATGTATTTGGTTGCTCCCACGTTGGGAGCATAAATATTTTCAATTGTTATATCTTCATGTAGGGTTGTTCATTTTATGATTCTTGTGTCCTTCTTTGTCTCTAGTTACAGTATTTGTTTAAAGTTTCTTTTGTCTGATACAAGTATCACGGCCCTGGTTTTCTTTCCACATCCACTTGCTTGATAAATGTTTTATAGCCTATTTTGTCTGATATAATTATTTTTATAATTATATTTATAAATAAATATATTTATTTATCATGCAAATGGATGTGAAAAATGTTTTTTTCACATCCATTTGCATGATAAATGCTTCTCCATCCCATCACTTTCAATCTGTCTGTGTCTTTCAGTCTAAAATGAGTCTGTTATAGACAGCATATAGATGGGTCTTGCTTTTTTATCTGTTCTGTCAAACTATGTCTTTTGATCAGAGCATTTAGTCCATTTACGTTCAAAGTAATTTTTGATAGAGATGTATTTATTGCTATTTTGTTACTTATTTTATGTTTGTTTAGTTCTTCTCTATTCCTTTCTTCCTTTGCTCCTTTCTCTTGTGATTAGTTGGCTTTCTTTAGTGATAAACTTGAATTCTTTTATCTTTTTTTTGCATATCTATTACAGGTATTTGATTTTTGTTTGCTGTTAGCTTAGTATATAACATCTTGTGTATATAGCAGTGAATGTTAAGTTGATGCTTGCTTAAGTTTGAACACATTCTTTACTCCTCTCCCCCACATATTTTAGGTGTATGATATCATATTTACATTCTTTTATTTTGTGAGTCCCTGGGCTGATGTTTATAGATACAGTTATTTTTCTGCTTTTGTGCTTCCTACTATTCATACTCTTACATTTGGTCTTTCCTTTCCACTCATAGAGTCCTCTTTAGCATTTCTTGTAGGGTTGGATTAGTGGTCATGAATTCCTTTAACCTTTGTTTGTCTAGGAAACTCTCTCTCCTTCTACTTTGAATCATAGCCTTACTAGATAGAGTATTCTTGGGTGCAGATTTTTCCCTTTCATCACTTTGAGTATATCATGCCACTCCCTTGTGGCCTGCAGAGTTTCTCCTTAAAAAAATGTGCTGCTAGTCTTATTGGGTTTCCCTTGTGTATAAGTATTTTCTTTTCTCTTGTTGCTTTTAAACTTTTGTCTTCCTTACTACTTTTTTCCATTTTAATTCCTGTGTGTCTTGGTGTGGACCTACTTTGTTTGATTTTGTGGGGGATCTCTATGCCTCCTGGATGTGGGTTTCTTTTTCCTTTCCCAGGTTCAAGAAGTTTTCAGCTATTATTTCTTCAAATAAGTTTTTTTTAGTTTCTTTTTTTAATAATTTTTATTTTGTTATATTAGTCACCATACAGTACGTCCCCAGTTTTTGATGCAATGTTCCATGATTCATTAGTTGCGTATAACACCCAGTGCACCATGCAACATTTGCCCTCCTTACTACCCATCACCAGCCTATACCAGTCTGCCACCCCCCTACCCTCTGAAGCCCTCAGTTTGTTTCCCAGAGTCTTCAAATAAATTTTCTCCCCTCCCCCTTTCTCTCTCTTGTCCTTCTGCAGTCCCTATAAGGTAAGTTATATTATGCTCAATGGTGTTGCTGAGCTTCCTAAATCTATTCTTATTTTGCATTAATTTTTTCTTTCATGTGCTCAGCTGGTTTACTTATCATTACTCTGTTTTTCAGGTTACTGTCTCATTTTCCTGCTTTTCTGCTTACTCTAGTCTACTATTTATTCCAGCTAGTGTATTTTTAATTTCAATTATTGTGTTTTTGATCTCTGATTGGTTCTTTTTGTCTCTTTGTAAAGGGTCTCACTGATGTCCTGCATACTTTTTTCAAGTCTAGTGAGTATCTTTATGATCATTACTTTAAATTCTCTATCAGACATATTACTTTTCTCCATTCTGCTTAGATCTTTGGCTGTAATTTTGTCCTGTTCTTTCATTTGAGACATATTCCTCTGGCTACGCATTTTGTCTAACTCTCTGTGTCTCTTTCTTGTGTTAGGAAAGTCAGCTACCTGTCCTGCTCTTGTAAGTAGTGGCCTTATGAAGAGGTCCGGTACTGCCCTGCAGTACAGTGCTCATCTGGTGCTTCAGGGGTGTCTACTATGTGTTTTGCATGTGCCCTGCTATTGTGGCTGAGCTACTTTTTCCTCAGTCCAAGTGTTTGCAATGACTCTCTTTGCCTGTTGTGGGCTGTGTTTGGTCCCTGTGTTGTTAGTGGACCAGTTTGGGGCTGCCTTGGACTTGATTTGAGTTTGACCAAGGATTTTTCAGAGATGCAGTAGCACCAAACTGCAGGGCCCTTTCCCTGTGTTGCGCCCTGGGAAGCTTTTTTTGGCGGGCAGAGCCTGAAGTCAGACCATCTGTTTACCCCCAGCCAACTGTTGGAGCCACAGTCTTCCTGGCGTGTGTGGTTGTCTTTCCTTCTCCCTGGGGCAGGAGTCACTTTGGAGTAGTATTTGTCCCTGTCAGGGCTGCTTGCACATTTCCAGACTTGTGGCATTGCTTTGGATGTGCCCTGATCACAAGTTTATTGGAGGGGGCAAAATTCCAATGTTTGCAAGGTTGGAAGTTGCAGCATTAGCAAGGATTGGGTGTCAGTCCTCTGTGAGGGGGACCTGCCACCGTTGCAACCAAGGCTGGTTGAGTTAGAGGGGTTGGATCCACAAAGCTCATGAAGGTAGGAGGTGTGATGTTAATAAGGTTTGCCCCAGTCTTCTGCGGGGGGGGGGGGGGGGNGGACCTGCAGTGCCAGTACTGAGTCAGGTCTGCCTGGAGAGGGTGGATTCGCTGAAAGGGGAGCAGGATGTGTGGTGCTAGCAAGTTAGTGAGTATTGGTACCATGCTGGTTCCTGTAGGTGGCCATGTGTTTATGCTAGAGGTTGGGTGAGGGAAATAGCACCTGCCAGCTCCTTTGTTCCTGGAAGTCTCTCAAAGATCTCTGTCCCTCCAGGACATGATCTGAGATTAGTAAACAACTCTCTCTCCTGTATGACCTAGGTGTTTTTCAAATTGCTGCTTCTGTGCTGTATCTCTGGGGGGCTCTTGGCTGTGCTGTCTTTTTAAGTGTGGGGACTCAGTTTCCTCTTGCATTACCAGCTCTCCCAGAACCAAGTTGGCTGATTTTTTTAAATTCCAGGTTTAAAGAACTGCTCATTGTAGGAACAATTCAGCCCCTCTGGTTTTCAAAGCCAAATGTTATGGGGATTCTTTTTCCCCATGTGGGCTCCCCAGTGTGATAGTCTATTTCTCTTCCATTTCTGCCCCTGTAGGTTCCTGCCTCTCACAGACAATCCAGTAAGTCTGTTTAGCTCCACATCCCATGTGCACCCTTCCTACCTTCTTCAATGTGACCTCTTTACTACATTAGGTTGTGGAGTTTGTTCTGCCAATCTTCAGGTTATTTTCTGGGCTATTTATACTTATGTGAATGTTATCTAGTCATGTCCATGGGATAAGGTGAGGGTAGGGTCCTCCTACTCTGTCTTCTTCCCGGCAATCTTCCCCAACATATAATTTTAATTTTAAAAAATTTTAGCTTTTTCCCACCAACATGTGCTGTGTGACTGGTGAGGGGGTGGCCCCACTTCCTGAGCTACATTCATTCAGGGGAGAGCAGCTTTCTGCACCAGATCCTGTCCTGGTGCACTGTGAGGTACACTGAGCAACATTGGAGGTGGAGCGTCTAGCTATCTAAGGCCAACCTAAGCTGTTAACACTGCCATATAATGCCTCCTGGGTGGTATTCTAACTTAGAAGCATTCAGTCATAATCCCACAAATGGTAGCTTTGCCCCACTGGCTCCTCGATCAAGCACATACAACATGAAAATTTTTTTAATTATTTGTTTTTATGTTTTCATTTTTTTAGAAACCTTTGTATGGAGAGGGGTGACTTTCAATAGATCACAGCAAGAAAAATGCTCTGTAGGTGACCTAGAAAACACCAAAAAAAAAAATTAATGAAAAGAAACTCAAATAGAGAGAAAAGAGAGAGGTTGTATTTGGTGTCATAGGAAAAAAATAATAATTGTTAAATAAAAATAACAGGTTGAAGGAGTCCATTGTTAGACAAACAGATAAGGAAGATATGGTATACATACACAATGTAATGTTCTGTAGCCATAAAAAAGATGATATCATGACATTTGCAAAAACATGGAAGGACCTAGAAGGTATTACGCTAAGTGAAATGTCAGAGAAAGACAAATATCATATGATTTCACTCATATGTGGAACCTAAAAAACAAAACAAATAAATAAGCAAACAAACAAAAAGCAGAATCAGACATGTAAATACAGAGAACAATGTTGACAGATGCCAGAGAAGAGGGGGTTAGGGCAAAATAGGTGAAAGTGAGTGGGAGATACAGGTTTCCAGTTATGGAATGAGTAAGTCATGGGAATAAAAGGCATACCATAGGGAATATAGTCAATGATACTGTAATAGCATTGTATGACGACCCATGGTAGCTACACCTGGGGAGCATAGCATAATGTATAGAGAAGATGAATTACTATGCTGTACACCTGAAACTAATGCAACATTGCGTGTCAACTATACTCAAATAAAAAAATTTAAAGAAATCAATAACTGAAAGAAACAGGTTGATAAACAATATGTATAATGTAATCCTATTTTGATTAATGTATCTGTGTGTATACATAAAGAAAAAAGCATAAAAGGGTATAACACGTAAATATTAAGAGTGGGTTAATTTGGAAGGGTGAGATCATGGATGATTTCCTTAATTGGCTTTTTATTTTTGTTTAGTGATATTTGTAATTTCATATAACTAAAATAAAATAGTCACTTCAGAAAAAAAGAACAATTTCTATTTCTTTACACTGAAATGTTAGCAGCAATTTCTCAGATCCACTTTCCTTCAAACCTTTGGAACTCAGCATAAGAAGAGAAGCACTGTATGCCTAGAAAGCTAAAGAGATAAAAAAGGGAAAGGGGGAGAGTATTAAAAGGTACAAACTTTCAGTTATAAAATAAAAAATTCACAGGGAAGAAAAATACAACATATGGAATACAGTTAATCATATTGTAATAACCTTACATGATGACAGATAGTAACCACATTTATGGTGAACATTTAAGAATGTAGAAAATTGTTAAATCAATATGTTGTATACCTGAAACTAATAGAATACTGTATGTCAACTATACTTCAGTAAAAATTTAAAATCTAAAAAGAGAAAAGAGATCTTTAAATAAAAAAAGAAGTCAAGAAGTGCTCACTTCATTTATTTCCTAATTTTCCTCAGGGCTAATCCTTTTGGACTAAAAACTTCTGGGTCAATTTCATATGTGTGATAGACAAACCATGCCCCCAAGAAAAATGCAGTGTGAAGAGATTTTTAGGTTTCTAGCCCCTTTCTCCTTTGTTTAAAATGTTCTTCTGACTTGCTGTTCTAAGTACCCAATAAGTACAGCAAAACTATCTGATACACTCTTAAAAGTCTGAAAGGAGGCAACAGTTACGCAACATGGAGTGCTTATTTATATATAATGCTATCAGCACTTCCTGCTTAAAACAGGAAGGAAGAGAAGGACTGACAGTTATAAAACCAAAATGAGCAAAATGATGAGTCTTCTTTATCTCAGGAACAAAAATACAGAGCCTTACAGGTACCATTTTTACTACTTCTGATTACTGCTTGTTTGTTTGTTTAAACGATATTGTATTCAAGACAGCCTGGAGACTGAATAGTCATCAGATACAAAAACAAAAAACAGAATCAGACATGTGAATACAGAGAACCAAATGATGGTTACCAGAGGGAAGGGCTACCAGAGGGGATGGGCAAAATGGGTAAAGAAGAGTAGAATAAACAGGTTTTCAGTTAGGAATGAATAAGCCACAAGAATAAAAGGCACATCACAGGGAATATGGTCAGTGATATTATAATAGCATTATGTGCTGACAGATGGTAGCTACACTTGTGGTGAGCATAGCATAACATAGAAAATTCAAATCACTATATTCTACACTTGAAACTAAAGCAACATTGTGTGTCAACCATACTCAAATTTTAAAAATTAAGGTTTTATTTAGTTAACACAGAAAGAGAGCACAAGCAAAGGGAGCAGCAGGCCGACCGAGAAGCACACTCCATGCTGAGCAGGGAGCCCAACACGGGGCTCAATCCCAGGACCCTGGACCCTGGGATCATGACTTGAGCTGAAGGCAGACACTTAAATGACTGAGCCACCCAGGCACCACAAATAATTTTCTTTTTAATTTTAAAAAGAAGTCAATAATTCTTTAATCTATTTGCAAATTGAATTTGACCTCAATATAGTTATCATCTGATTGTGCTGTGCATGTAGAAATTTTATTGACAATAAGAATAAGCAAACAATATTCATGAAAAGTCCAAAGAGAAAAAAAAAGTGCTTCATTTAGAAATCAAGTGGGCACGAGAACCATTTCAGAGGAGGGAAGACACTGATAATATCTTTATGCAAATAAGAAAGTTCAACATTCTCTAACAAGAGCATTTCTCCTCCAACACTAAGCTAATAACAAAAAAAGGATCTCAGAATTTGACGATGAATTCCTATTTTTAAAGTGCTTTCACAAACTTCATTTGATCAACAGTGAGAAACTGAAAAACAACAGTTTAAACACTATGTTAAGAGATGTAACAAAAGTAATCAGTTTATGTCCCTGAGCACCAGATAAACCTTTACTCCTCATCCTATTAAGTGTATTTTCCTTCTGTACAAAAAATGTTCAACCAACAAGAAACCACACATTTGTCCCCTTTCCTTTCCCACAATTTTTCTTTATGGGTGAAAAATTAATTGTTATGTACAGTTTCATGGAACCAAAGGCAACCTGTAAACTGACAAAGTAAATTTGAGGTTGATCCATAAAAGTATGTTCCAAATCAAAAATCATGAAATTAAACAAACTAATCCTTTTGTTCCATAGCCATATCTATTATACTTCCAGGGATTCAGCTTAACCCCATGAGACAAATACTATCTTTTGTGTTCTTTTAAGAACAGGAAAAAAAATATTCATTTTTGTTAGTTTGTTTTAGTCAAGGTCAAAGCTTTGACTAGCCAATCTAGGTACCAACTATTCAGTAGTGAGGAGCCTTCTGGACTAAACTGGGATGTACATATTTATTAGGATATAATATATCAAGTAAAGCACTTTTGATCACCTGAAAGCAACAGTAAAAAAAAAAAAAATTACAGGGGCACCTGGGTGGCTCGGTCAGTTAAGCATCTGCCTTCAGGTCAGGTCATGATCCTGAGGTCCTGGAATCGAGCCCCACGTTGGGCTCCCTGCTCAGTGGGGAGCCTACTTCTCCCTCTTCCTTTTCCCCTCCCCCCTGCTCATGCACTCTCTCTCCCTCAATCACTCTCTCTCTCAAATAAATAAATAAAATCCTAAAAAAAATTACAAAAAATTGTAAATTGGAAAAGCTGTGGAAATATCACTGAAAAAAAATCAAGATTTTATTTTGTATTCAAATTTGTTCCTAGTATTTACTTAGGTTTGGCTCACTTGTACAAACCACCAAAACACCAAACCAGCAAGCTAAGATGTGGGAAAGTTCTTAACATTCCAAACCAGAAGTCATTCTTTAGGACAGTGTCTACTTCCTGGTGGGTAAGTTTAAAATATAATAACTCGAGTGAGCAAAAAACCCATACTTTGAATAAAAATAAAGCTATATTTATTGGAAACATTATTTGTGTCAGGCATGTTTGCACTTAAGCCTTGTAACAACCCCATGAGGTAGTGTAATTATTGGCCCCATTTTACAGACCAGGAATCTAAGGAGCATAGAGGTTGGATAATTTATCCAAGATCACAAATAATAAATGATGGGACCAACACTCAGCCCAGATCTGTCTCCAAAGTCTACACTATTAACTACTAGTGCACACAACCTCTCAGAATATAGTTACTTCTGCTACCCACCACATCCTCCAAAGGAGGGGTTCTGAAAGGGATAAGAGGAATCACTAAAAATATGATTTACCTGCTTCAAAATTTTCCCTGGTCTAGTTCTGTTTGAATTTTTTGAAAGTGAAGGTGTCCTAGTAACAGAGGTGAAGCTAGGTTAAGGCCTAGACCCTCAAGTCAAATGTTTAAGTCACTTGCTTTTCTTGGCTAGAGAATTGATTGGTCCCTGCTGAAATAAAGGAAATATACCAAAGGCAGCTTCTAAGCATGTCCCTGGAGGATTTCCCCTGAAACTTGGAAATAACAATGAGGTTGTGTGTATGGCTATTTATTCACAAGTGCTTTCACATGCATTAGCTCTCTCTGATTCCCAGTGAAGTGACATAGTGGCAATTATTAATCCTTTATTGTTGTTAGTTATGAACGGGAAGCCTGAGGCTCAGAAAATTCAAATGACTTGCTCTCTTCCAGGTCACACCACAAGTGATGTAGCCACAATAAGCCCAGGGCTTGGGACTCCATTTTCAAGTCAAATGACTGTTTTCACTTCACCTTCAGAGATCTCCAGTAACTTAGTTTTACAAATAATACTTCATTGGCCCATACACACAGCAAACACACACAAATATGACTGGCAGATAGTGTCATTGTGGCAAACTTACCTCCAGATATAAAAGTGGGCTTTTGCAACTAGATCCTCAATGGCACTAATTCCCTGCCCTTGGATTATAACACCCTACAGTGGTCCAAAATTATGCCAAAGTTACCCAAATTTCTCAAAAAAAATTTTCATTTATGAGAACTCATGCAATATTTCAGGTGAGAAATAGCACTGTGCAGAAGATGAAGGAGAAATAGTTAATGGAATAATTTTATCTGCATATTACCTTATAGTTTATAAAGCCTTTATATGGCCTTCATTTTAAATTTTGTCTTCCAAATTATTTAAATTCTTGTTAGTTAACATATAGTGTAATACTGGTTTCAGAAATAGAATTAAGTGATTCATCACTTACATATAATACCCAGTGGTCACCATAACAAGTGCCCTCTTTAATACCCAACACCCATTTAGCCCATCCCCCACCCACCTCCCCTCCATCAACCCTCACTTTGTTCTCTACCATTGAGTCTCTTATGGTTTGCTTCCCTCCCTCTCTCTCTCTTTTCCCCTTCACATATGCTCATCTGTTTTGTTTCCTAAATTCTACATATGAGTAAAATTATATGGCATCTGTCTTTCTCTGAATGATTAATTTTGCTTAACATAATACACTCTAGCTCCATTCATGTCTTGAAAATGGCAAGATTTCATTCTTTTTGATGACAGTGTAATTGTTGATAATGCTGTTATAAACATCAGGGTGCATGTACCCCTTTGAATCAGTATTTTTGTATCCTTTGGGTAAATACCTAGTTGTGCAATTGCTGGATCATAAGGTGCTTCTATTATCAACTTTTTGAGGAACACCCATATTCTTTTCAAGAGTGGCTGCACCAGGTTGCATTCTCACCAACAGCGTAAGAGAGTTCCCCTTTCTCTGTATCACCCCAACATCTGTTGTTTCCTTGTTATTAATTTTAGCCATGTCAGGGCGCCTGGGTGGCACAGCGGTTAGGCGTCTGCCTTCGGCTCAGGGCGTGATCCCAGCGTTCTGGGATCGAGCCCCACATCAGGCTCCTCCGCTAGGAGCCTGCTTCTTCCTTTCCCACTCCCCCTGCTTGTGTTCCCTCTCTCGCTGGCTGTCTCTATCTCTGTCGAATAAAATAAAAAAAATAAAATCTTTAATTTTAGCCATGTCAACAGGTGTGAGGTGGTATCTTATCATGGTTTTGATTTGTGTTTCCCTGATGATGAGTGATGTTGAGCATCTTTTCATATGTTTGTTAGCCATCTGTATATCTTCTTCGGAAAAATGTCTATTCATATCTTCTGCCCATTTTTAAATGGATTATTCAGTTTGGGGACATAGAGTTTGATAAATTCTTCATAGATTTTGGACCCTTTATCATCAGATGTGTCATTTGCAAATATCTTCTCCTATTCCATAGGCTGTCTTTTAGTTTTGTTGATGGTTTCCATCATTGTGCAGAAGCTTTTATTTTGATGAAATTCCAATAGTTTGTTTTTGCATTTGTTTCCCTTGCCTCGGGAGACCTACCTACTAAGATGTTCCTACAGCCAATGTCAAAGAGGTTGCTGCCTTTGTTCTCTATGATTTTAATGGTTTCCTGTCTCATAGATGGGTCTCTTATCCATTTTGAATTTATTTTTGTGCATGGTGTAAGAAAGTGGTCCAGTTTCATTCTTCTGCATGGTGCTTTCCAGTTTCTCCAATACCATTTGTTGAAGAGACTGTCTTTTTTCCATTGGATATTCTTTGCTGCTTTGTCAAAGATTAGTTGACAATATAGTTGTGAATCCATTTCTGGGTTTTCTGTTCTGTTCCATTGACCTGTGTGTCTGTTTTTGTGCCAGTACCATACTGTCTTGATCACTACAGCTTTGTAAAATAACTTAAAGTCCAGAATCATGATGCTTACAGCTTTGCTTTTCTTTTTCAGGATTGTTTTGGCTATTTGGGGTCTTTCATGGTTCCATACAAACTTAAGGATTGTTTGTTTGTTCTAGCTCTGTGAAAAATGCTAATGGTATTTTGATGGGGATTGCATTAAATGTGTAGATTGCTTTGGGTAGTATGGACACTTTAACAATATTTGTTCTTCCAATCCATGAGCATGAAATGTTTTTCCACTTCTTTGTGTCTTCCTCAATTTATCTTATAACTGTTCTATAGTTTTCAGAGTACAAATATTTTACCTCCTCGGTTAGATTTATTCCTAGGTATCTCATAGGTTTTGGTGCAATAGTAAATGGGATCGATTCCTTGATTTCTTTTTCTGCTGTTTCATTAATTGTGTATAGAAATGCAACAGATTTTTGTACATTGATTTTATATCCTCTAACTTTACTGAATTCATTTATTAGTTCCAGCAATTTTTTGTTGGAGTCTTTCAGGTTTTCTACATAGAGTATCATGTCATCTGCAAATAGTCCAAGTGTGACTTCTTCCTTGCTGATTTGGATACATTTTATTGTTTTTGTTGTCTGATTACTGTGGCTAGGACTTCCAGTACATCTTAAATAGTAATGGTGAAAGTGGATGTCCCTGTCCTGTTTCTGATCTTAGGGGGAAAGCTCTCAGTTTTTCCCCATTAAGGATGATATTAGCTGTGGGTCTTTCATATATGGCTTTTATGATGTTGATCTGTGTTCCATCTATACTGCTTTGTTGAGGATTTTTATCAAGAATGGATGCTGTATTTTGCCAAATACTTTTTCTGCATCCATTGAGAGGATCATGATTCTTATCCTTTCTTTTATTAATGTGGTGTATCACATTGACTGATTTGAGAATATTGAACCATCCTTGCAGCCCAGTAATAAATCCCACTTGATCACAGTGAATGACTTTTTAAAAATACTGCTGGATTTGATTTGCCAGTATCTTATTGAGAATGTTTGCATCCACGTTCATCAGGGATATTGGCCTGTAATTCTCCTTTTTAGTGTGGTCTTTGTCTGGTTTGGGGATCAAGGTAATGCTGGCCTCATAGGAGATTGGAAATCTTCCTTCCATTTCTGTTTTTTTGAAACAGTTTGAGAAGTATAGGCATTAACTCTTCTTCAAATGTCTGGTAGAATTCCCCTGGGAAACCATCAGGTCCTGGACTTTTGTTTCTTTGGAGATTCTTGATTCTTGATTCAATTTCTTTCCTGGTTATGCAGCTGTTCAAATTTTCTATTTCTTCCTGTTTCAGTTTTGGTAGTTTGTATGTTTCTAGTAGTAATTTGTTCATTTCTCCCAGACTGTCTGGTTTGTTGGCATATAATTTTTATAATATTATTTTCTGATTATTTGTATTTCTGTGCTGTTGGATGTGTTCCCTCTCTTTCATTCATGATTTTATTTATTTGGGTTCTTTCTCTTTTCTTTTTGACAAGTCTGGCTAGAGGTTTATCAAGTTTGTTAATTCTTTCAAAGAACAAGCTCTTAGTTTCATTTATCTGTTCTACTGTTTTTCTGTTGTTGTTTCTATATCATTTATTTCTGCTCTAATCTTTATTATTTCCATTATGCTCCTGTCTTTAGGCTTTATTTGCTGTTCCCTTTCTAGCTCCTTTAGATGTAAGCTTAGGTTGTGTATTTGAGACTTTTCTTGCTTCTTGAGGTAGGGCTGTATTGGAATATATTTCCCCTCTTAGGACTGCCTTTGCTGCAGTATAAGGGTTTGAGACTGTCATGTTTTCATTTTCATTTGCTTCCATGCATTTTTTTATTTCTTCTTTAATTTCCTGGTTAACCCATTCATTCTTTAGTAGGATGTTCTTTCACGTGCGTGTATTTGTGGTCCTTCCTGATTTTTTCTTGTGGTGTACTTCAAGGATCATAGTGCTGTGGTCTGAAAATATGCATGGCATGACCTCAATCTTTTTGTACTTGTCGAGGCCTAAATTGTGATCTATTCTGGAGCATGTTCCATGTGCACTCAAAAAGAATGTGTATTCCTCTGCTTTAGGATAAACTGTTCTGAATATATCTGTTACGTCCATCTGGCCCACTGTGTCATTCAAAGCCATTTTTTCCTTGTTGATATTCTGCTTAGATGATCTATCCATTGCTCTAAGTGTGGTGTTAATATCCCCTACTATTATTGTATTATTAACAATGAGTTTCTATATATTTATTATTAATTGATGTATATATTTGGGTGCTCCCAAGTTGAGGGCATAAGTACTACAATTGTTAGATCTTCTTGATGTATAGACCCTTTCTTTATGATAATGCCATTCCTCATCCCTTGTTACAGTCTTTGGTTTAAAATTTAGTTTGTATGTCTCTCATTTTACTTAATTTTTAAATTCTATAAAATAGAGAGAGCTAATATTATTATCATTTTTTTGGACTCTGGCCATGGGTATTTATTTTATTTTATTTTAATTTTTT
>NW_024423319.1:62851234-62975301 GCF_017311325.1 Ursus maritimus
TTTTTTAATAATTTTTATTTTGTTACATTAGTCACCATACAGTACATACCCAGTTTTTGATGCAATGTTCCATGATTCATTATTTGCGTATAACACCCAGTGCACCATGCAAGATGTGCCCTCCTTAATAACCATCACTGGCCTATCCCAATCCCCCACCCCTCTCCCCTCTGAAGCCCTCAGTTTGTTTCTCAGAGTCCACAGTCTCTCATGGTTCATTCCCCCTTCTGTTTACCCCCCTTCATTCTTCCCTTCCTTCTCCTACCGAACTTCCTATTTCCTATGTTCCATAAATGAGTGAAACCATATGATAATTGTCTTTCTCTGCTTGACTTATTTCACTTAGCATGATCTCCTCCATTATTTCTTTTTCTTGTCTGATTGCTGTGGCTAGGACTTCCGGTACTATGTTGAATAAAAGTGGTGAGAGTGGACATCCTTATCTTGTTCCTGACTTTATGGGAGAAGCTCCCAGTTTTTCACCATTGATAATGATTAAAATCTATTTTAAAGCCATGCTGTTCGATGCAATAGCCACTAACCACATATGGCTATGAGTATCTGGAAGTTGGCTAGTGTGATTGAAGGACAGAATTTTGTATTTTATTATATTAATTTATAGTTTGGTTTAAATAACCACATGTGGCTAGTGGCTACCATATTGGACAGCACAGAATAATGTAGGGATATTGACTTCAGTGATCTGTACAATCTGTCCTAGGTGGTCCATGTTATTCTTTTCAATAGATTTCATTCAAACTCATCTGAAATTCTGTTACTGTACCCTGACCTCTCCAGAAATGATAATCCAGGATTGTTTTAAACTCATGGGCCGGGCGCTGAGGCAGTAAAAGGGAAAGTGTTCAAAGCCAGGTCATTCTCAGTGTGACAGAAAAAAAAATTACCTTTAATCTAGTGGAGGTAATGTCTGTTGTGGGGATTTCATGAAATGAAACTCAAACTAAGACAATCATTTTCCAAAACATAAGGCACCAAAAATAAAAAGGCTCTTTAGAGTGTGGATAGAGGCACAAGTATAATAAAGGAAAGAGAGGCAGAAAGAAAGAGAGAAAGGGGGAGAGGGAAGCAGGGAGAGAGAGATGAAATTTATCTTGCCTAAAACCAGATTCCACATAATGGCAGTTAGATTAGCATATGCTGGCAAGATTATCTTTCTCTGCCTAAAAATACTCTAACCACCACCCCCAAGTCATAAAAATTAGAGAGAACTAAGCTGGACAGAGTATACTCCTTCCTGCTTCCCATCTCAGAGCAGCTACAAGATTTCCTGAGGATTCTGTTGCTGGAGCGAGGCATAAAAGCTTATTTATATGCATAACAACTTGCAAGTCTCCAGTTTCTAGCCTTCTTCCTTCCCTCTGCCTTCCCCTCCCCGACTTTTGCACCAGAGAAGCCAAATTTAGGCGTGCTTTACAGTTTGAGGACTAATCTGAAAGAGGAAGAAGAGTCTGTATACATTGGCTAACATATGTGCCCTGCCCTCTTTCTTCCTGAAAATCGCAGCAACCCATCTTTTCAAAGAAGCTTGTCTAAAGAACAGACGCCCCGTCAATGGAGTGTGCTTTCAGGACCCTTCAGGGTATTCAGATTCACTGTGCAGCTCACCAAGAAGGTTAGCTCTCCAAGGGACGAGTCGATTGGGTTTAATGAAGACTTGGAGCTTGCTTCTGAGGATAAATGCAAAATGACCCCAAACTGTCAATCTTGAAGGTAGAAGGTAAGATTTGATATTTCAATGCTATGACTAAAGCAGCCTGTAGTAAAATTCTGCTGTTGGCAGATTTTTGCAAATTCCCAGGAGTTTGGGGATAACTAATCCGCCTTGCCTGCTTTAAATTAAGCTGCTACTATAAATTCTTTCTGCTTTATTTATTGGCCAGATATCTGATAACTAATCAGTCTGTCAACAAGTATTGCTCAGTGCTTCTGCTAACAGCTCAATGTGGCAAAATAGAGAGGGGTTACTACCCAATCCTCCAGCACCTTTGCAATTAAGTTAGAAATAGAAGACACAGTTTAGAATCCTATTTTAAGGGCTCAACAGGGTTTCTCTAATCTGTAGTGGCAGTTTCTTTCATTATGGAAAGAAAATAGTGACTGACAAAAGTCAAACCAATACTGAAGAATGACCTGGTATATTTACAAAGTAGTTTCATATTCATTATCCCGCTTGAACCTCTCAACATCCTGCACTTTAGACAGGCTGAGTGTTACTGTCCCTGTTTTGCAAACAAGGAAACAGACTCAGAGGCATTAACAAATTTTCTAACGAACACCATACAACTAGAAATTTACAAGTTCCAACTAGCCACTGCAAATAGAAAGGTCTAACAACTATAAATGAATATAAGGAAGTTGCGTGATCTATTTAGTAACTTAGGCATATCTGACATAGAGCAGGTTTACACAGAGCCAACCCACTTCATACATTTCAATCAAAATCTTTGGCCAGGAGCATAATTCTATTTAGCAGCAAAGAAGCTGTTTTCAAGGATAAACAAATAAAAGAAAAAAAAACCCTTAAATTTAATGATTCTGCCTTTCAGGGCTCTGATTGTTTTGAAGGCTAGAAAGAGGCCATGACATCATAAATTTATCAGCTGATTATTCTAAAACAAAATGTAAGTAAAGCAGGACTTAGGACTGCAGTGTGTTTCAAATATATTAGTGAAATATGCTTCTAGACAAATTTAAGTTTACGGTATCTATTGCAATCATTCAAAGATATTTTCTATTGTTGTTTTATTATTAATTGCCCAGTTAGAACTAAAAGTGATCTCTGTTTACATAGCATATAAATGACCTCAGGTACCACATTTATATCTTTAATACCCCTTAATAAAAACTGCTCCCCAGGTCCCCATAATATTTAAATGACTGCACTAGCTAATCAGTCCCTGCAAATTACATAAATCACCCTGGGAGTCAGTGAACCCAAACAGAAGAGGTTAAAGAAAGTTTTCAGATTGAGTCCAGTCCAAATTCAGAATTTTGGTGTCTTCCTAGCCCAGAGTCATCAATTTCATTTTTTACTACTTTTTCTCTCTTATCATTAATCAAACTTTTGATGTGCTTAGGAAGTACTTATCTGGGGTAAAATCAAGATTCTTCTATGGTGCAGAAAATAATAAAGTTGCCTTTGCAGGATCACTGATAATAAGGGATTAAAGGGATGGCACTGATCCTTAAAAAACATATCTAATCTTGAGGATTTGATGCCGTGAAAGCTAACTATCATAATCTCTTAAATAACATAGCTCTGCATGGACCTCTACTTTGATCCATTTTGTTATTTCTTATGTTCTTGTTAAAATATCTCAAATCTGTTGTCATCCAGTTAAACAAGTGTCAGTTAAACTCAATATGTTGTGTGGCACAAAGGTAAGATATAGTTCCTGCCCTTGGGGAATTTACAATTTTGGTGGGTATACAAGACCTATAGGACATAAAAATATGAGCCAATAAACCAATGTTAGGTGGGGTTTGGGGGTTTTTTTGTTTGTTTTATTTTAAAGATTTTATTTATTTATTTGTCAGAGAGAGAGAGAGCACAAGCAGGGGGAGTGGCATGCAGAGGGAGAAATAGGCTCCCCACTGAGCAAGGAGCCTGATGCAGGGCTCCATCCCAGGACCCCGGGATCATGACTGAGCCTAAGGCAGACGCTTAACTGACAGACACACAGGCATCCCACAACGTTATGCTTTTAATGATAAAGGAGTTTATGGAAGTAAGAGAGCAGTGGGCTGGGCTGAATGGAGAAGGCTTCATAGAGGAGGTAAAATGAGATAGCCCTAAAAGAATATCTAGGATATGGGACCATGCTAAGCAAACTTTCTGTGCACAAAGTAAGTGGTCAATATATGTTGTTTGAATTCAATTCTAGTCACAGAAATATCAGAAATATATTGTATCAAGAATGAATTTGGCACCTGGGGTGATTTTGACACCTACAAGCTACACCAAAGAGCCTAATCTGGATAGGGTGAGGGGATTGAGTTGAGGAGTAACAGAAAATAAATTTGGATAGAAATGTAAGACCAGATTATCAGACATTGAATTCCAGGCACTTTTTAACAGGAGATCATATCAACAAACTTTGAATAAATGAGAATATGATGGAAAAGTGTTTTTAGTAGATGAATCTGGCAGAGTTTCATAGGCCTGACTACATTTGATAAAACTGGAGCTGGAAAAGCTCACTTAAAGAGTAGAAATTAATGCAGCTATAGGCTAGGTTGGTGGCAGTGGAAATGGAATGGAGAAAAACTCAAGGAGACATTTAAGAGGAATAATAGATGGAAGTTGGTGAGTGATTAGATATAGACAGCATAGAAAATTCAGAGCTATCCCTGAAATTTTGAACCTGTGGGATCTGGGCAGGGGTGCTACTACTATTCATAGAATTAGGTAACTTGGAGATGGAAGTGGGGAGTGTAAGACATGATGAGCTCTGTTTTTGACCTATTGAGTTTAAGGAGATGGCAAAATTTCCAAGAAATGATGTCTTATGATGTTGTAGACAATGGCCCTGAATATGAGTGATGAGTAAGTGGTAGAGGCCAAAGTTAAATCTGGGGAGTGCGACAGCCAAGGCCATAAGATTGGCTCATCTTAGAGAAAGCAAATCTGAGATGACCGAAGACTGAAACTTGTGCAGTTCATATAGTTTTGGTCAAGTGAAAGAAGAGAGTCCTGATAAATAAGAGCCATCGAAATAAAATTCTTCTCCTCCAAATATACCAAGAGTCTTCAGAGAAGGTATCAGGTTATTTATTCTTTTAAACTTCCTCTTCCCAACAATAACCAGCATAGTTCCTCATACATACCATGAGCACCCAATAAATATTAAGTCATTCTAATATAAATAAGCATGGAGATAGTTTGCTTCAAGTTATCTTTCAAATTGGACTCTGTCATAAACTCTGCAACATAATAGTGGCATCTTTAAACTACCTTGCTGCGTGGATTTCAATGGGAAGGAAACTGGGCCAGCATAACTGGGAGTTCATCCTGGATTTGCCTTTTAATCAGCTGTGTGTTCTCTAGCAAGTTATTGAATAGAGTATTTCTTGGTTTCCTCATGTATCCAATGTAATAACGAGCTTATAGAGATATTTTTCAGATCTGCTAAAATGATAAATATGAAAGCAACTTGAAAATACAAACCACCATCTAAAAGTATTTTGTTTAAATTCCATCCCAGGAGAATAAGACACATAACAAAATTGATTCCATGTGGAGGGAGTAGGGCCGGTTACTTTCTGCTTCCAATACTACACTTCTAAATAGTGACCTCATGCTAAGTGAGCATCGGCAATCTCATCCTACTTGTAAGATGTCAGTAGGAGCCAACTCTCTTGTTACCACTACTTCTACCATACCTGTGCAAACTTCAATGTGAAGGCCAATTTGCTGATTTGCATTGAGGAAATACAACTGCTAAGAAGTCTAATGTACTCATAGCAGGTGGTGGTGTATCCTCATCCTTACAGAAAAGGCAACAGAGCAAGCCATTTACCCTGATTTGATAAATCCAGACGTCTTTGGTCCATTAATTCATGTTACAAACCCGGTGCTAATTAGAATTACTTTTGCTTTCTACTGGTAACTCTTCGTAGGTTGGTAGAAAAGACCACTGTTTAAACAAGTTGTGCACTACAAAACTCATCTATCCTGCTTCCTCATTCTGTCCCATTCCACTCCCTCCCATCGTAATTCCTCTTTTCTTTATGTCCCACCAGTTTTTCTTCAGTATTTAGGAGAGAAAATATAAAGAAAAATCTTTAAATGTTAGTTAGAGAGGGGCCCTGGAAGAAATAGGGGGAAAGAGACAAAACAGAAAAGTGAACATAGACCCTTGAGCACTTAAACAGAGTTGATTTTCCTTTTGATGAATAAAATGTCATTACCACATTTGCAGTGTTTGTAGAATCAATACATCCCAGACATTTGAGTGTCTACTTAAATGTAGCTAATGGAAAAGGAAAAGGAGCTGAGAACTAGACTTAGAATCCCCTGGAACAGTCAGGCTTTCTTCTATTTTCTATCAATCCCTCTTTTAAAAAGGAAAGAAAAATCCAGTTTGGACTCACATTTTGAGATATCTAACTTACTGAGATTTCTCATCTATTTCAGATTAACAGTCTTTGTTTTTACATACAGTTGTCCTTGTGTTGTCATGGATTTAACATAAGTGGAATTAAGCTAACAGTAACAACACTCGGACATCTTTGATACCTCTATGTACTCATTGCAAAGTTCCTAGGAAGTTCAGGCCTCAGAAAATGTAAAAAGCTTCTTTTCATTTCAAATTGGTTACCTATTATGTTTAATCTGAATTTGGATTTTGATTTAAGACAAAGTCTTTCAATAAAAAGCAGCCTCCTAGAGAACAAAGATCCTGCTTCTAAAATCCAGGCATCTAAATTCCAAGAAGTTAGAAGCAGGCCTCAGAATCAGCCGTGAGCAATGGCCTCAGAACTTAGGGGGATTCCAAGTTGCTGGTAATTAAGCAGAGACTCAACAGGTATGCCTGTAAGAAAGTAGGCCCTCTAGTTAGTGCTTTACAAAAAGTTCAAAAGCATGTAAGCTGTCTGTAACATATTTCTACCACCCAGACTAGGGGTAGAACTATCTTCCCATTGTGCAGTCCCTCCAACCCCATGCATTCCTCAATACCTCTATTGCTATTTTGTAACTTGCATTTTCCTTCAGGTCTATTCTTATGCATCACTTTATTCTGATTATACAGGATAAACATTTGTGTTACAGTATTATGTAAAGGGACATACTATGTCATTAGCTCTGAATGCCACAGTCCAGGTTCTTTCTGGGCTTAACACTGTCCTTGGTTTGGAATCCAGCAGTCTGGCAACAGTGGCCCAATTTGATTGGTGCAATATTCTCCCCTTAAGGATAAATTAGCTATCTAAGAAAAAACATCTTAGAGGTGTCAACAATGCAGTATTGAATCCCCTGTAGTTTCTATTACCAGTGAGAATGTTGCTAAGCATTTTCATGGAAATGCCAAGTTAAAAAGCTACTTACTGTGACAGTAAGGCTATTGTGGTGACAGGCAAGTCTTTCTACTCCCCTCCCCAAAACTGTTTATCGCCATGGAAGAAAGCCTCTGGAATCATTAGTACAAGCCTGGTTGTTTATAGATTAAAACCCCATAAAGGATATGTAGCTTTGCTCCAATTAATGACCAATCACTCAATAAACATTTATTGCACATTTTCTATGTGCAAAACATTTTGATAGGCTAGGTTTTGGGATCACAGAACTTAAGAAAAAAAAAGCTGGACTTTTTTTCTCTCACCCTATAGAAGTTTACAATGTACCTAGGGAGACAAGATCCCTACACATTACAAGCTACAGTAGAATACTGACTGGTACAGGCAATAACCATAATACAAATCGAAAGAAGAGAGATATGAGTGTAGAATGGAGTGGTCAAAGTAGGTGTCAGGAAGTGGAACCTGAGCTGAGCCTAGTACGAGTAGGAAAGAGAGTCATGAAAATTTACATTTGTATAGTGCTTTACAGTTTATAAAACACATATATTTGCTGATTCTCCTATTTATTATGCATCCATTCAACAAACACTTGCTGTACCAGAAGATTAACAACACATTGTCCCAGTTTACTAACTTGATGGGGAGAATCTCTTCACAATGTGTATGTGTGTGTGTATGTGTGTGTGTGTATACATATACGTACATATGTGTGTGTGTGTGTATATATACATATTTACATATAGTCACCACGTTGTACATTTTAAATATCTTATGATTTTATTTCTCAATTATACCTCAATAAAGCTGGGGAAAAATTGTCTCTCACCTCCTTGAGCTTACCTTTATAGGATAAACAGCACAACTAACTTTTTCCATTTGACAATACTAGGATACATGGAGAATAGCAAAAAGGGCACTGGGGAATTGGCCAAAAAAAAGTAGGGCCCCGCTGAGCTGTACTTTCATGAAAATTAAGCTTCCTGCATCTTGCCACTGCTCAGCAGAAGTATCTGCCTCAGAAGACTGAGCCCCAAGTCCCAACCTCCCCCACTTCCTCTTTGGCTTTGGCCCCGCCCTCATCACCCCATCCTTGTTGGCAGTCCTCCAACGCATGCAGACCATCCGGTGCATGCTAGCATTTACTAGAAAGGTAAAGGAAGTCTTGGGGGAGGCATCAAGCTTAATACAATCATAAAACTACATCCAAATACTGATTTAATCTTTCAGTCTCTCCTGTTGGCTGAATTCAAAAAACACTCATCATCAGTTTCACCCAAACCTTATAGTCAGACACATCCTTGAATCTTTGGGTTCTCATCAGTCTCTGACCTAGACCATTTTTGAACTCTCCTTTAGCCCTAACAAACTATGTTTGCTTTTTTAAAATTTAAATTCAATTATCTAACATATAGTACATCATTAGTTTTTGATATAAGGTTTTGGTTTTTTTTTGTTTTAAGCTCTTTGCCTTCTGCCCCTTCCTAAATGTGTGGATTCATCTGCCCCATCCCCTTCACTTTCTTCTCCAGTGATTTGTAGTGTTCATCCACAGGTCATGGTCCCCTATACTCTTTTTGATTTTTCAGGTTTCTTTTTAAAAGACTTCACACTGCTAGTGAAGTCCATATTTCACTTCTACTTTACGTCATTATCTAGATTCCTGCATAACAGAGCCTGTGTTTCCACACCAAAAACTTACTTCTCCCTTCACCTCCCCAGACACACACTTTGGGGAATTAAGGCACTGTATTACTCAAAGGCACCCAATACCACACAGTTATTCTTCCAAAGTCGCTCAATTATGAGGGGAAGAGAGCAAAACTGAGTGAAGCAGACTCGCTGTCATTAATAAAGCCACTGTGTTAATGGATATGACAGACAAGTAATCAAAAAGAGTGATTACAGCACTGTAATAAATGAGATAATAGAACCACAAACTAGGGAACATTTGTAAAGAATAACAACTTCAACCTGAATCTTGAAGTATAAGTAGAAATTTACCAAGCTTACCTCTTCGACTATGTAAGGGTGAAAGAAGATACATAGTTTGAGTATCTTCAGGTAGACAAGGCATGACGAGATAAGGACCCTGACCTGTTGGTGGGAGAAGGCCAGGAGATACTGCAAAATAAGAATCAACAGAACTTTGGGTTCACACATGAGGAATGAGGTCAGGCAAGATCAAATATGACTACCTTGATCATATTTGCCAAAGTAACTGGAAGACGTTTAATGTCAATGAAAAAAAAAAACAGAGAAGTCAGTTGAAACAGTTGATTTGGGAGGGAACATGATATACTTGTCTTTAAGCATGTTAAAATTCAGGGAAAAGCATAAGATCCAAGAAGAGCAATCTTACAGGCAGTTAAGAGACTATGAAGAAGTTTTAACATATTGGGAGAAAAGGGAGTGACCAAGGGACTGGAAGATTTACTGAAATTTAAAAGTGGTGTAGTGGCAATAAGGGTGTTAGAGAACTGAAAGTCTCGGAGTCTGTGTTCAGAGTGTGGTACACTGGAGTTTAAGATTTCAGTTGTGTGATAATAAATGAGGCTCCAAGTGTGGCCATGGAATGAGTAGGCAAGGTGGAATGTGAATGGATGCTCTAGATACGGAAGTCAAGAAATTTGAAGTCAGTTTACTAAGTTGGTTGTTTACATGGAAGATGTATTGTACTTCCTCCCCCCTAATTCTTCTTTCCACTTCTAACCTTTCTACTAACCCTTTCCTCACTGTGTCCTCTAGAACCTCTTTTTTCATTGTAAGTTCCCCTCTATCCTAAATCTCTTCAAATAATTCTCCCACCATCTCATTGCCTTATGTGAAACTCGATCCTCCCCATCAAAAGAAAGCTACTTATTTTTCTACATCCTATCTACCGCGAGACCTAGAGAGACTGTTGGATGTCTCCTGGCTTCCTGGTACCACGTTAAACCATTACTCTTCTACCATAACACAAAAGCCATTCACCTATGCCACCCTTTAATCTTCCTTATTAATATCACCATCTATTGACCTCCTGGTTATTTTTCCCTAGCTCACTGAATAACTCTGCATTTGGCTTGTGGTCTCTCTCTCTACCCCCAAATCCTTCTATCATCTTTGTAACTTCATCTTCCTTATTGCCACTACACCACTTCTTAAATTTCAGTAAATCTTCTTCTTCATAGTTTCACTGTTAACCACTCTTTTAGTAGCATCATTCAACTTCCTTACCCTATTGTCCTTCCATAAATTTGCTCTATTACTCCAATCTTATATCAATATAAGCATTTATATATTTTTTTCTCTCTTAAACCCAGGCTGGGATAAATCACAGAATTGTGCAGACTGGGGTCATTAAAAACCCACAGTCTCTAATTTCTCCTGGGCCTTCAGTCTCTTCACAGTCATAGTTCTCTCCCATTTCCCAGAGCTACCATTCAAACCTTCTCCAACTTTCAGAAGACCTGAACCCAAGTGAAGCCCTCTTTTTCTCACCAGACGATATTATTTTTTTTTTTATTTTACCAAGAAAATTAAACCTCTCAGGATGACCAACCTTTGTCTTTTTTGCTCCACTTCCCCTTTCCTTTACAGGTCAGTATTTTTTCTCACTCTGCACCCTCTAATAGCTCCCTATTCCCTAGAAGATAAATTCGAATTCTCTAGAATAGTATGCAATATATTTAATGATCTAGTTTCTGCATTTCTTTCCAACCTGTTTTCTCACTTTTAAACCCCATAGTCCAATAACGTACAGATACATACACCCAAACATGCACACCTGCACACACCTTTATCTTATATTTCATCCCTATCACACTTATTTTTCCCTACACATGTCAGGCTATTTCTTATCTCCAAGCCTTTGCTAATTCTACTTTCTTCCCCTGCCTAAAATGCTCTCCCTACGTGCCATACTCTTCTATATTTTATGAAGCCTTTACTAACATACATGCACCATTTATATTCCCATTCTGTGTCCTTTATATACTTCTATTACTGCAGCTGTGATGGTGCAGTGAATTAATTTGTTAACACATCTGTGTCTCCCTCTAGTGGAGTGTAAACCTTTAATGGGCAGGACTTGTATTTTTTTTTTTTTAAGATTTTATTTATTTGTTTGACAGAGAGAGACAGCCAGCGAGAGAGGAACACAAGCAGGGGGAGTGGGAGAGAAAGAAGCAGGCTCCCAGCAGGGAAGCCTGATGCGGGGCTCGATCCCAGAATGCCAGGATCACGCCCTGAGCCGAAGGCAGACGCTTAACAACTGCACCACCCAGGTGCCCCTGTATCTTATTTTCTAAAGGTCTAGCACAGAATTGGCATATAGTAAGCAGTGAATACAACCCTTTTAATATGACTAACATATCACAGTAGTACAGAGGATCAGGAAATTTTTTTAAGGGAGAGATGATGTAAGAGATGGTCTTAAAAATGGTTAGAATTACATCTGATAGCAATGAGGAAAAAGAGCATATCAGAAGACAAAATAGCCTAAGCAACGGAAAAGAGACCAAATAAGGGATGAAGCTGGTCATAAGTTCACATTTATATGATATACATATAATAAACAATGGAGAGTGATGCTATAAGGTTAAGATAGACTATTATTGTGGTCTTAAATGGTGCATCAAGCTTAACTTAATAAGTCACTGGAGACCTTTGAAAGGGAAGTGATATGACTAGAACTGTGTTTTAAGATGCATAATCTGGCATAAGTGATAAGGACAGACTGAACAGAAGAGAAACAAGAAAATCAGAAAGAGAGTTGTAACTTCTAATACTCACTAAAAAGTAGTCCTATATTATAACCAAAGAGAGGACCAAGATGGATCAATCCTTGGCTTTTGTGCAGTTTTCTGCACAACAGCAGTTTGTTCAACTGTCTTGATTTGTACCAGTATATGAGTTTGTCTTATATCAGTGTTTAGTGATAGATCTTGTATTATCTGAAACTCAACAGTGCTGTGTATTGAAAATAGCAATGGACTGTGAGTCAGGCATCCTGACTTTGCCACTGATTCTGTGTGTTACTTTTGGCAATCATTTTATCTTTCTGGGTCATACAGGGACTGGGGTTGGATTAGATGCCTTCTAAATGCTATTCCACCTCTAACATTCTATAAAACTAAGTCATTCAATCACAAACAGAGATTTTAATGCCAATTCTGGAAGCTTCAGTCAATGGAGTACCTCTGTTTAGGGGCGCCTGGGTGGCACAGCGGTTAAGCGTCTGCCTTCAGCTCAGGGCGTGATCCCGGTGATCTGGGATCGAGCCCCACATCAGGCTCTTCTGCTATGGGCCTGCTTCTTCCTCTCCCACTCCCCCTGCTTGTGTTCCCTCTCTCGCTGGCTGTCTCTATCTCTGTCAAATAAATAAATAAAATCTTTAAAAAAAAATAAAAAATAAAAAAAATAAAAAATAAAAACTGTTTTCGGTATCATGACACGTACTTCCTTTTTTATTGACTTGATTACAGTGACCTGGCTTCACCTAACATTGTGTGAGAACGTAGCTATTGTCCCTTCTCATATGGCTCACCCTGTGATCATGTCTGGTCTCAAATCCTCATGAAAGCCCGAACACTAGGACACTGCTAAGTTACTTTTTGTCCTATCATTTCATATTGTAAAAAGTACCAGGTATCACTGGTAGAATTTTTCAAATAATTAAATACACCTTAGAAAAGCAAGCTTGATATTATGCTAACAGATTTACAGTAATAGAAGAGACTTTAAGAAGCAGTTTAGTACAGACTAGTGGGAAGAAATTTATATTTGCTCCTATAGGCAATCAGGAGATTCTGAGGGGCGCCTGGGTGGCTCAGTCGGTTAAGCATCTGCCTTCAGCTCAGGTCATGATCCTGGGGTTCTGGGATCAAGTCCCGAGTTGGGGTCCCTGTTTAGTGGGGAGCCTACTTCTCCTTCTCCCCCCTTCTCATGTCTCTCTCTCTCCCTCAAATAAATAAATAAAATCTTTTTTAAAAAGGAGATTCTGAGGAAGGAGAATGTACGACCAAGATGATGTTAGTGAGAGCTACTTCCTCATTGCTCATTTATGAACAAATTAAAGCTTGCTTTCCACACATATACCTAGTCCATTCATCCATCCTTCTTTACTTCCTACCTTCCTTCCTTCCCTTCTTTCTTTTTAGCCCGAATTTCAATAAAACAGTACATTTCCTGACTCATATTTAAGAAACTACACAAACTTAGGGGCAAGAGCTAAGATGGTGGAGGAGCAGGAGGACACTAGTCTTGCCTCATCCCTTGAACACAACTGGATAAATATCAAATCATTCTGAACACCCAAGAAATCAATCTGAGGACTGACAAAGAAAACTGCAAAACTAGAGGGAGAGAAGAGGCCACATTGTGGAAGGTAGGAGGTGCAGAGACGTGATTTGGGGAAGAAATGGATCACAGGTGCTGTAGAGGGGAAGGAGCCCTGGTCACAGAGAGAGGGGGAGAGAGAGAGAAAGAGAGGGGGGTGGATCGCACAAGGAAAACAATTCCCTAAAGCCATTAACTGGGAATACAACAGGGGCTGAATTTCGTGAGTTTTTACAACCAGTAAGGTTCAAGGACTAGAGTTTTAGAGGTCCATAACACAGCTCATGTGGAGCCCCAAGGGCACAGCACTGCTCCTGTGGAGAAGGAGGGCAGATAGACCATAGCAGATGACATGATCTGAGAATCCCCTGGAACACACTGAAAGAGACAGTTCCCCCTTCTTGCAGTGCATCTGGGAGAGGTGGCATTGCCTCTCTGGGGACAAGAGAGCCAGCAGGAGACACTATCCTCCTCTGCCTCTTAGCATAGGTGCAGAGACACCTACTGAGGGCAGTTAACCTGGACACTGGCTCTTCACTGTGCTTTATTCCAAATTCCGGGCCCCTGCACTTTGGTGTCACTGCCCTTCTGGGACAAATGTGCATCACTCCCAGCATGGTGACACCCTCCCCCAGTGGACCAGTGTGGGTCCCCGTGATGTTAAGTCCCTAAAGCTTGGAGTTTTAAAACTCAGCCTGCCCACCTGGGATAAAACACATGTGCAGGCAGACAGCCCAGACACAGACAGGGTGAAGGCATGGATCTGAGGGATGCCTGGGATACATGAGGGAAGAAGACTGTACACTCATCTGGGAGAGCTTCCCAGACGTTGGCAAGTGTGAACACCCCTCTCCAGAATGAGGGAGGGGCTCATGCCATTTCTCTCCTCTGCCCCTCAGCATAAACTAACTTCAGTACACAGCATAGTGCCAACAGTAGTGGCCAAAACCACTTGCATCAAGCCCTAATTCCCTGAACGTTGCAGGTACTACTTTGCTAGGCAAGTGCACCTGTGAACCAGAGCAGTGGACCACTCCATCAGAAGACCACCACAAACCCCTTGAATGCAGCATGTCTACTGACCATAGAGTTCTGCAAAGCTTCAGCTCTAGTGGAAATAAAATCAGGTGTCTTTTAACAAGTAGAGCAGAGCACACCTACTTAAAACTCACCACACTCTGGCCAAGGTCCAAACACAAAGAATTTCAAGGAGAAATTCTTCAGATGACTGACCTGAGGGAAAGAGCAGCCAAAATACAGCAGCAGAGTGTACACGCCATACACCAGAGATATTTCCTGAAGTGCCAGCCCTGGGACAGTATAAGACGTCTTCTTTTCAAAGCCATTACACTCAGGAGGAGGAAACATAACAGGTTTTCCCAGCACAGAGAGGAAGACAGAGACCTAGACAAAATGCCAAGATGGAGGAATTCATCCCAAAAGAAAGAACACAAATAGGTCATGGCAAGGAATCAAATCAAAACAGATATAAGTAATACACCTGATCCAGAATTTAAAGTGACAATCATAAGGATACTAGCTGGGCTTGAGAAAAGCGTAGAAGACACCAGGGAGTCCCTTACCACAGAGATAAAAGACCTAAAACTTAGGCAGAAATAAAAATTCCTATATCTGAGATATAAAACTGACTGGATGTAATAAGCATAAGGATGGAAGAAGCAGAGGAATGAAAAAGTGATATAGAAGATAAAATTATGGAAAATAATGAAGCTGAAAAGAAGAGGGAAAGAAAAATAATTGGATCATGAATGTAGACATAGGGAACTCAGTGAATCCATCAAACACAATAACATTCATATCATAGGAGTCCGACAAGAAGAAAACAGGAAAAAGGGGGCAAAAGTTTTATTTGAGGAAATTAGAGCTGAAAACTTCTCTAATCTAGGGAAGTAAACAGACATCCAACTCCAGGAGGCACAGAGAATTCCCCTCAAAATCAACAAAAGCAGGCCAAACCAAGATATATTGCAGTTAAATTTGTAAAATATAGAGATAAAAAACCCTAACACCAGCAAGACAAATGTAGTCCCTAACTTACAAGGGAAAACAAGTAAGGTTAGCAGCAGATCTCTCAACAGAAACCGACCAGGCCAGAAGAGAAGGGAATGATATATTCAATGTGCTGAATGCGAAAAATATGCAGCCAAGAATACTCTATTCAGCAAGGCTATCAAGCAGAATACAAAGAAGATAGTTTCCCAGACAAAAACAAACAAGCAACAACAACAACAACAACAAAAACTAAAGGAGTTCAAGACCACTAACCCAGCCCTACAAGAAATACTAAAGGGGATTCTTTGAATGGGAAAGAAAGACCAAAAACAAAGAAGACTCTAAAAGAAAAGAGAAAATCTCCAGAAACAACAAAACAAGCAATAAAATGGCACTAAATCCATATCTCTCAGTAATCACTCTGAATGAAAATGGACTAAATGCTCCAATCAAAAGGCATAGAGTGTTAAAATGGATTTGGAAAAAAAAAAAACACAAGACCCTTTTATATGCTGCCTACAAGAGACTCATTTTAGACCCAAAGACACTTGCAGGTGGTAAGGGGATGGAGAAACATTTATCTTGCAAATGGACACCAAAAGAAAACCATAGTAGCAATACTTATCTGACAAAATACATTTTAATCAAAACTATAATAAGAGATGAAGAGGGAGCTATAACAAAATGAAGGGGTCCATCCAATAAGATCTTACAATTGTAAGTATTTATGCCCTCAACTTGGGAGAACCCAAATATGTAAAACAATTAATAACAAACATAAAGGAATTTACTGATAACAAAACAATAAGAGTAGGGGACTTGAACACTCCACTTACAGCAATACAGATTATCTAGCAGAAAATCAACAAGGAAACAATGACTTTGAGTGACACACTGGACCAGATGGATTTAACAGATACTCATCCTAAAGTAGCAGAACACATTCTTTTTAAGTGCACACAGGACATTCTTCGGAAGAGATCACATACTGGGTCACAAATCAGGCCTCAACAAGTAAAAAAGATTGAGATTATACAATGCATATTTTCCAACCACAGTGCTATGAAACTTGAAGTCAACCACAATAAAATATTTGGAAAGACCACAGATACATGGAGACTAAGGAACATCCTACTAAAGAATGAATGGGTCAACTAGAATATTAAAGAACAAATTAAAAAAATACATGGAAAAAATGAAAACACGATGGTACAAAGCCTTTGAGATGCAGCTAAAGCATTCCTAAGAGGGAAATATATAGCTATACAGACCTACCTCAAGAAGCAAGAAAAATCTCAAATACACAACCTAACTATACACCTAAAAGACCTGGAAAAAGAATAAAAAATATGAAAAGAACTAAAAAAGAAGACTTAAACCAACAGAAGAAGGGAATAACAAAGATTAGAGCAGAAATAAATTATATAGAAACAAACAAACAAACAATAAACGGTAGAACACAACAATGAAACCAGAAGCTGGTGGTTCTTCCTAAGGATTAATAAAATTGATAAACCCCTAGCCAGGCTTATCAAAAAGAAAAGAGAAATGACCTAAATAAATAAAATCATGAATAAGAGAGGAGAGATCACAACCAACACCAAGGAAATACAAACAATTATAAGAGAATATTATGAAAAAATATATGCCAACAGAATGGGCAATGAGGAAGAAATGAATAAATTCCTAGAAACATTAACTACCAACACTGAAACACGAATAAATAGGAAATTTGAACATACCAATAACCAACAAAGAAATTGAATCAGTAATCAAAACTCTCCCAAAAAAACAAAAGTCCAGAGCCAGATGGTTTCCCAGGGAAATTCTACCAAATATTTAAAGAAGAGTTAATACCTATTCTCAAACTGTTCCAAAAAATAGAAAAGGAAAACTTCCAATCTCCTATGAGGCCAGCATTACCTTGATTTCAAAACCAAAGACCCACTAAAAAGGAGAATTACAGGTCAGTATCGTGATGAACATGGATGCAAAAATTCTCAACAAAATACTAGCAAATTGAATCCAACAGTACATTAAAAGAATTATTCACCACAATCAAGTGGGATTTATTCCTGGGCTGCCAGCATGGTTCAATATCTGCAAATCAATCCATGTGATACACCACATTAATAAAAGAAAGGATAAGAAACATATGATCCTCTCAATAGATACAGAAAAAGCATTAGACAAAGTACAGCGTTCATTCTTGATAGAATTCCTCAATAAAGTAGGGCTAGAGGGAACATACATCAACATTATAAAGGCCATATATGAAAGACCCACAGCTAATTACCATCCTTAATGGGGAAAAAACTGAGATCTTTTACTCTATAGTCAGGAACAAGACATGGATGTCCACTCCCACCTTTATTAGTTAACATAGTACTGGAAGACCTAGCCTCAGCAGTCAGACAACAAAAAGAAATAAAAGGCATCCAAATTGACAAGGAAGGAGGCAAACTTTCATTATTCTCAGATGACATGATACTCTATGTAGAAAATCTGAAAGACTCCACCAAAAAATTGTTACAACTGATAACAAATTCAGCAAAGTCATAGGATACAAAATCAACATACAGAAAACTCTTGAATTTCTACACAGCAATAACGAAGTGACAGAAAGAGAAATCAAGGAATCAATCCCATTTACAATTGCAACAAAAACTATGAGATATCTAGGAATAAATCTAACCAAAGAGGTAAAAGACCTGTACCTGAAAACTCTAGAACACTATGAAAGTTCCATTTTTTGTGTGTTTATCTTCAACTTCTTTCATAACACAAAGAAATGGAAAAACAACCCATGCTCATGGATTGGAAGAACAAATATTGTTTAAATGTCTATACTATTCAAAGCAATCTACACATTTAATGAAATCTCTTACAAAATACCACCATCATTTTTACAGAGCTGGAACAATTCTTAATTTCTATGGAACCACAAAAGACCCTGAATAGCCAAAGCAATCTTGAAAAAGAAGAGCAAAGCTGGAGGTATGACAATTCCAGACTTCATGTTATATTACAAAGCTGCAGTCATCAAGACAGTATGGTACTGGCACAAAAACAGACACATAGATCCATGGAACAGAATAGAGAACCCAGAAATGGACCTTCAACTCTATGGTAAAGTAATCTTTGACAAAGCAGGAAAGAACTTCCAATGGAAAAAAAGACAGTCTCTTCAACAAACAATGTTGGGAAAAATGACAGCAACATGCAAAAGAATGAAATGGGACCACTTTCTTACACCATACACACAAATAAATTCAAAATGGATGAAAGACCTAAATGTGAGATAGGACACCACCAAAATCTTAGAGGAGAACATTGGCAGTAACCTCTTTGACATCAGCTGTAGCAACTTTTTACTAGATATTTCTCCTGAAGCAAGGGAAACAAAGGCAAAAATGAACTATTCAGACTTCATCAAGATAAAAAGCTTCTGCACAGCAAAGGGAACCATCAACAAAACTAAAAGTCAACCTTTGGAATGGGAGAAGATATTTGCAAATGACATATCTGATAAAAGGTTAGTATCCAAAATCTATAAGGTTCTTATCAAACACCCAAAAAACAATCCAGTTAAGAAATGGGCAGAAGACATGAATAGACATTTTTCTGAAGAAGATTTAGATGGCCATCAGACACATGAAAAGATGCTCAACATCACTCATCATCAGGGAAATACAAATCAAAACTACAATGAGATACCACTTAACACCTGTCAGAATGGCTAAAAATGACAACACAGGAAACAACAGATGTTAGCAAGGATACAGAGACAGGTGAACCCTCCTACACTGTTGTTTGGAATGCAAACTGTTTCAGCCAGTGTGAAGAAGAGTGTGGAGGTTCCTCATAAAGTCAAAACGAGAACTACCCTATGATCCAGCAATTGCGCTTCTAGGTATTTACCCAAAGGATACAAAATACTGATTAGAAAGGACCTCACTGTTTATAGCACCATTATCAACAATAGCCAAATTATGGAAAGAGCCCAAGTATCCAACAACTGGTGAATGGATAAACAACTCTTGGGGATATATATATCTATATCTATATCTATATCTATATCTATATCTATATCTATATCTATATCTATATCTATATCTATATCTATGGAATATATTACTCAGCCATAAAAAAGAATGAAATTTTGCCATTTGAAACATCATGGATGGAGCTAAAGAGTGTATTATGCTAAGTGAAATATGCTAAGTGAAATAAGACAAATACCATATGATTTCACTCATATATGGAATTTAAGAAATGAAACAGATGAACATAGAAAAAAAATAAGAGAGAGGCAAGCCATAAAACAGACTCTCAACTATAGAGAACAAACTGGGGGGGGTACTGGAGGGGAGGTGGGCACGGAGGTATGGGTTAAATGGGTGGTGGGTATTAAGGAGGACACTTGTTGTGATGAGCACTGGATGTTATATGTAAGTGATGAATCACTAAATTCTACTTCACTTCTGAAATTAATATACACTATATGTTAACTAACCTGAATTAAAAAAAAAAAACCTTGAAAGAAAAAAGGAAAGAAAGAAAGAAAATAAAATAATAATTATGTTTCCTTGCCTATTATTGAGGATATCAGTAACAGTGGTGGGCCAATGCCAAACCTGTGAAATATGGCTTATATTAGTCTCAGAACAATACAGATCAAATATCATTCTCAAACATATTCCTGCCAATTCAATACTAATCATTAACACCTTTGAGGGCTTACCATGTCCAAGGTCTGGACTAAGCTTGCTGAGAAAACAAAGATGAGAAAGTCATATTACCTGCCCTAAAAGCTTCAGGTGAGAAGAGCTGAGCCAAGTACATAAATAGAAATAATAGAGGTATAGAATATATTTTTAATAAATTGAATATAGTATTAGGCATAAAGTAGTAAGTTCTATAGATATACCACATTTTTCTGCTTTATTATTATGTTATGAAGGATAGAATTTAAAGTTTTAAATCAGTCTAGTGGGTTCTTCTCTTTAGAAAGTCAGTTTAATTTCCTCTTAATACGCCTAGCACTTACTATATTTTCTTATTTAATTTTTTTAAGTTATTAACATACAGTGTAATATTAGTTCCAAGCATACAATACAGTGATTCAATACCCCCACACATCTGGTGACATCACAAGTGCATTCCTTAATCTCCCTCACGTATTTAACCCATCCTCCCACCAAACTCCCCTCTGGTAACCATTAGTTTGTTCTCTATAGTTAAGAGTCTGTTTCTTGGTTTGCCTCTCACTTTTTTCCCTTTGCTCATTTGTTTAGTTTCTTAAATTCCACACATGAGTGAAATCATATGGTATTTGTCTTTCTCTGACTTATTTCACTTAGCATAATACTCTCTAGCTCTATCATGTACTTGCAAATGTCAATATTTCATTTTTTATGGCTGAATAATAATCCATTGATTATAGATACCTCATCTTTCTTATCCATTCATCGATCAATAGACACTTGGGCTGTTTCCACAAATTTTTTGTTTACATAATTTGGCTATTGTAGATAATGCTGCTATAAACATCAAGGTTCATGTTTCCCTTTGAATTAGTATTTTTGCATCCTTTGGGTAAATACCTTTTAGTGAGATTACTGGATCATAGAGTATTTCTATTTTTCACTTTTTGAGGAACCTCCTCACTATTTTCTACAGTGGCTGAAATAGTTTGCATTCCCACTGACAGAGCAAGAAGGTTCTCCATTCTCCACATCCTCACCAACATCTGTTGTTTCTTGTGTTCTTGATCTTAGCCATTCTGACAAGTGTGAAGTGACATCTCGTTGTAACGTAATTTGATTTGCATTTTCCTGTTGATAAGTGATGTTCAGCATTTTTTCATGTACCTGTTGGACATGTGTATGTCTTCTTTGGAAAAACGTCTATTCATATCTTCTGCCCACTTGTTAATTGGATTATTCATTCTGGAGGTGTTGAGTTTTACTATCAGATATGTCATTTGCAAATATCTTCTCCCATTCCACACATTGCCTTTTAGTTTTTTTGATTATTTCCTTTGCTGTACAGAAGATTTTTATTTTGATGTAGTCCCAATAGTTTATTTATGATTTTGTTTCCATTGCCTGAGGAGACATATATACAAAGAGGGTACAATGACCAATGTGAAAGAAGTTACTGCTTCTGTTATCTTCTAAGATTTTTATGGTTTCAGGTCTCACAGTTAGGTTTTTCATCCATTTTGAATTTATCTGTGTGTATGGTATAATAAAGTGGTCCAGTTGCATTCTTTTGCATGTTGCTGTCCATTTTCCCCAACACCATTTGTTGAAGAGACTGTCTTTTCTCCATTGGATATTCTTTGCTGCTTTCTCCAAGATTAATTGACCATATAATTGTGGGTTTCCTTCTGGGTTTTCCATTCTGTTCTATTGGCCTCTTTGTCTATTTTTGTGCCAGTACCATTCTGTTTTGATTACTACAGCTTTGTAATATAACTTGAAGTCTGGAATTGTCATGCTTCTGGCTTTGCTTTTCTTTTTCAAGGTTGCTTTGGCTATTCGGGGTTTTTTGTGGTTCCATACAAATTGTTTGTTCTAGTTCTAGTTCTGTAAAAAATGCTACTGGCATTTTTTTTTAAAGATTTATTTATTTATTTTAGAAAGAGAGAGCATGAGCCGGGGGAGAGGGAGGGGGAGAGAATCTCAAGCAGACTCCCCACTGAATGTGGAGCCCAATTCTGCACTCGATCCCACAACCCTGAGATCACGACCAGAGCCTAAATCAAGAGTCAGGCGCTTAACCAACTGAGCCACCCAGGCATCCCAGAAATGCTGTTGGTATTTTGATAGGGATTAGTTTAAATGTGTAGATTGCTTTGAGTAGTATAGACATTTGAATAGTATTTCTTTTCTCATCCATGAGCATGAAATGTCTTCCATTTCCTTGTGTCATCTTCAATTTCTTTCATCAGTGTTTTGCAGTTTTCAGAGTACAGATCTTTCACCTCTTTGGTTAGATTTATTCTTAGGTATCTTATAGTTTTCAGTGCAATCATAAATGAAATTGATTCCTTAATTTCTCTTTTAGCTGCTTCATTATTGCTGTATAGAAATGAAACAGATTTCTGTACATTGATTTTGTATCCTGTGACTTTACTGAATTCATTTATGAGATCTAGCAGTTTCTTTGTTGAGTCTTTCAAGTTTTCCATATAGAGTATCATGTCATCCACAAATAGTGAAAGATTTACTTCTTCCTTGCCAATTGCAATGCCTTTTATTTCTTTTTGTTTTCTGATTGCTATGGCTAGGACTTCCATTACTATGTTGAATTTAAGTGGTGAGAGGGGATATCTCTGTCTTGTTCCTGAGCTTAGAGGAAAAGCTCTCAGTTGTTCCCCACTGAAGACGGTATTAGCTGAGGGTTTTTCATATATGGCCTTTATTATGCTGAGGTATGTTCTTAATGTGAGGTATCATGTTGATAGATATGGAAATATTAAACCACCCTTACAACCCAGGAATAAATCCCACTTGATCATGGTGAATTATTTTTTTAATGTATTCTTGGATTTAGTTTGCTAGTATTTCATTGAGGATTTTTGTGCCTATGTTCATCATTTTCATTCTCATCATTTAGTTCTCTTTTCAGTGGTGTCATTATCTGGTTTTGGTATCAGGGTAATGCTGGCTTCATAGAATGAATTTGGTGGTTCTCTTTTATTCTCCATTTTTTGGAATAGTTTGAGAAGAATAGGTATTCACTCTTCTTTACATGTTTGGTAGAATTCACCTGTGAAGCCATCTGCTCCTGGAGTTTTGTTTCTTGGGAGTTATTACTGATTCAATTTCTTTGCTGATTTTCAGTCTCTAAGTTTTTCTATTTTTCCTGTTTCAGTTTTGGTAATTTTTTTGTTTCTAGGAATTTATTTATTTCTTCCAGGTTATCTCATTTGTTGGCATATAGTTTTCATAACATTCTGATTGTATTTCTGTCTTGTTGATTGTTATTTCTCCTCCCATTCTGATTTTATTTGAATCCTTTCTCTTTTTTTTCTTGATAAGTCTGGGTAGAAGTTCATCAATTTTATTGTTTCAAAGAACCAGCTCCTGTTTCATTAATCTGTTCTATTGTTCCTTTAGTTTCCATATCATGTATTTCTGCTCTAGTCTTTATTATTTCCTTCCTTGTACTGGTTTTAGGCTTTGTGTGTTGTTCTTTTTCTAGCTCCTTTAGGTGTAAGGCTGATTGTTTATTTGAGATTTTTCTTGCTTCTGTAGGTAGGCCTATATTGCTACAAACTTCCCACTTAGAACTGCTTTTGCTGCATCCAAAAAGTTTTGGATCATTGTGCTCTTCATTTTCATTTGTTTTCATGTACTTTTAATTTCTTCTTTGATTTCCTGGTTGATCCATTCATTGTTTAGTAGCATGTTGTTTAACCTACATGTAGTTATGGTCTTTCCACACTTTTTCTTGTGGTCAACTTCTAGTTTCATAGCATTCTTGTCAGAAAAGATGTATGGTATGAGTTTGATATTTTTTAATTTGTTGAGGCTTGTGTTTTGGGCTAATATGTGATGTATTATGGGGAATGTTCTGTGTGTACTTGAAAAGAATGTGTATTCTGCACTTTTAGGATGGAATGTTTTGGATATATCTATTTAGTCCATCAGGTCCAATGTGTCATTTAAAGCCATTGTTTTCTTGTTGATTTTCTGCTTACATGACCTGCCTATTGATGTAAGTGGGGTGTTAGGGTCCTATACTATTATTATATTATTATCAATGAGTTCCTTAATGTTTGTTATTGTTTTATATGTTCAGATGTTCCCATACTGGGTGCATAAGTATTTACAATTGTTGTATCTTCTTGTTGGATTGTCCCTTTGATTATTATATAGTGCCCTTCATTGTCTCGTTACAGTCTTTGTTTTGAAATCTATTTTGTCTGATATAAGTATTGCTACTCCTGCTTTCTTTTGACATCCATTTGCACGACAGTTTCTCAATTCCCTTTCAGTCTGCAAGTGTCTTTAGGTCTAAAATGAGTCTTTTGTTGGCAGCATACACTTGGGTCTTATTTTTTATCCATTCTGACACCCTATGTCTTTTGATTGGCATGTTTAGCCCATTTACATCAAAGTAATTACTGATAGATAGGTATTTACTGCCATTTTATTTTTTTATTCTTGTTTCTAGAGATTTTCTATGATCATTTCTTGTCTTTCTCTCTTTCATGTTTCCTGATTTTCTTTAGTGATAAATTTGGATTTCTTTCTCTTTATTCTTTGCATATTTTTTAGTGGTTTTTGATATATGCTTACCATTATAGGTGTATATAACCTCTTATGCACATAGCAGTCCATATTAAGTTGATGGTCATTCAAGTTTGAACCCATTCTTTTTTCTTCTCCTTGTCACATTTTTGGTGTATGTTATTATATTTCATATCCTTTTTCTGTGAATTTCTTGACTGATTTTTATAGAAATATTCATTTTTACTGCTTTTGAGTTTCCTGCCTTTATACCATCACTTTTTGTCTCTCCTTTCCACCAAAGATCCCCCTTTAATATTTCTTGCTGGGCTGGTTTAGTGCTCAAAAACTTCTTTAGGTTTTGTTTGCCTGGGAAACTCTTTATCTCTCCTTCTGTTCTGAATGATAGACTTGTTGGACAGAGGAGTCCTGGCTGCAGATTTTTCCCATTCAGTACTTTGAATATATCATGCCACTTTCTCCTGGCTTGCCAAGTTTCTGTTGATAGATCTCCAGCTAGCCTTATGGGTCTTTCCTTGTAAGTTAAGGAATTCTTTTGTCTTGCTGCTTTTAAGTTTTTTTCCTTATCACTTTTCAAATTTAACTACAATATGTCTTGGTGTTAACTTACTTTGTTGACTCTGATGGGAGTTCTCTTTGTCTCTTGGATCTGGATGTCTCTTTCCTTCCCCAGATTAGGACAGTTTTTCAGTTGCTATTTCTTCAAATAAATTTTCTTCCCCCTTTTCTCTTTCTTCTTCTGGGATTCCTATAATACAAATGTTATTATATTTGACAGAGTCACTGAATTCCCTAAGCTTATTTTCATTTTGCATAATTCTTCTTTTTCCTTTGTTCAGCTTCATTTCTTTCCATTACTTTGTCTATGTCATTAATTGTTTCTCTGCCTATTCTAGCCTGCTGTTCATTCCATGAAGCTTGTTTCCAATCTCATTTGTTGTACTCTTCATCAGTTTGATTTTTTTTAACTCCCTTATCTCTATGGTAAAGGTCTCCCTGATGTCTTCTAGTCTTTTCTCAAGCCCAATGAGTATCCTTATGATCATTGCTTTAAGTTCTCCATCAGACATGTTACTTATATTTGTTTCACTTAGATCTCTGGCAGTGGCCTTATCTCGTTTTTTTCTTTTGGGACAAATTCCTCTGTCTTCACATTTCGTCCCAGTCTCTGTTTTCTTCTCTATGTTAGAAAAACCAGTTATATCTCCTGTTCCTTAAAGTAATGGCCTTATGAAGAAGAGATCATGTAGGGCCCAGGGCCTGGTGCTTCAGGAAATGCCTCCAGTGTGTGTTGCGTGTTCTCTGCTGTTCTGTTCTGGCTTCTCTATCCTTTGAGACTGTCATCTGCAGGTTTTTCTTGACTGCTGTGGGCAGTGTTTGGTCCCTGGCCTTTGTGGAAAATTTTAGCTAGGTGTGCTCCGGTCTGCTTGTGAAATGAGACTTGTCACCACCTGTACTGGAACTGAAGTCTTACAAAACTCTCTGGTCTGGAAAATGGTGTGCACAGGGATTAGTGCTGATCTTCTAGTGGAGGGGTCTGCCACACTAGGACTGAGGAAAGCATGACGAAGAAGGGCAGTTCCACCAGAGCACAGGGGAGTGGGGCTGGTATAAGCAATTTAGGCAGCCAGTGTCGATGCTGTGCTATTTCCTGTAGGTGCCATTGTGTTTATGCTGAGGGGTGGGGGAGGGAAATGTTGCCAGCCAGCTCCTTTTTCCCTGAGATACATCACCATGAATGCTGCCTCTCAGTGATGTGCTCTGAGAAGAGCAAATAATCTCCCCACTGTGTGCCCCAAGTACTCTTTATGCTCTTTAGATTGCTGTTTCCACCCTGTCTGCCTGCCCCCCCCCCAGGTTTTTTGCCTGTCTTCTCTCCTGGAACAGTGCAGTGCCTTCTGGGTTCTATCCCAGCCAAGCCTGCTGACCTTTTAAATTCTAGGCTTTAAGCAAACCTACTGGTTGTAAGAACTCATGAAATTCAGCCCCTCTTGTTTTCCGCACCAATGACTTTGGGGAAACATTTTCCTCATGCATTTCCTTGTGTGCTCCTCTCTCTTGCTCTTCTCCAAGGACCATGGCTCCTTCTCTTCCACAACACCTGCAATCTGTTTCTTCCCTAAATCACGTCTCAGCACTTCCTGCCTTCTTCAATTCAGTTTCCTCTCCCTTTTCTTTGTGAGTTTTTTTGTCCATCTTCAGGTCAATTTCTGTAGTATTTAGGATGATTTGAGAGCTACCTAGTTGTGTTTGTGGGCCTCTTACTCTGCTGTCATATTCCTGCTCCTCTTTTAGTATTTACTACAAACTGATCTTGTATTTTTACTGATCTTTGTAGATATAAAAGTTAAACTTAGAGATTCAGTTTCTAGCCCTATCCTTCAAAAATTTCTGTTTAACCTCAGTAAGTTTAGCTGAATATTTAATAGTTTGAGGTAATTTAGACACGACTCAGCAGACAATTCATTTTTTTCTATTCATGACAAACAATAAGCCATTAATCAAATAATTAAAACAGGAAGAGTTTTGTTCAATTAAATTAAATTTAGTTAACTTTTAATCTGCCATGTACTTACATAGTCATAGACCACTTCCAATTCACTCTATTCACTAAGAGTTGATACCTGGGGATGTACTTGCCAAAGTCTCAAAAATGTATATATTCCTGGGGGCGCCTGGGTGGCATAGCGGTTAAGCGTCTGCCTTCAGCTCAGGGCGTGATCCCGGCGTTCTGGGATCGAGCCCCACATCAGGCTCCTCCGCTGGGAGCCTGCTTCTTCCTCTCCCACTCCCCCTGCTTGTGTTCCCTCTCTCGCTGGCTGTCTCTATCTCTGTCAAATAAATAAATAAATAAATCTTTAAAAAAAATGTATATATTCCTGAGAAGAATGTAACTGCATTACTGTTCTGTAATATTTATGGAAATAATGTATAGTTTTTTCCTCCACACTAAAGGCTACCCAATATTGAGCAACTGGATGATCTATTTCCCCATTGAATACTTATTTAATGGCATTTCGTGCCTTTCTATAAGAGCTTCTTTCCATACTGAAAACTCTTGCCTTTATCTGGAAACCTTCAGTTAGCTTTTCCTATAAGTTAGTCAGGGGACTTCACCTGGACTCTAGGCAAAGATTTCTGATCATCTTTTTCTGTTAGACCATTTATATGCGGACTACTACTGTTTCACTCCCACCATGCCAGGAAAAAAAAATTGTCTGAGATGAAATGAGCACCCACTTAAAGAACTTTAACCAATTATCCTTGCATTTCTATGTATAAATCCACACTTCTATGGCTACCACTCTTTTGCAGATTTTTCTAGCTTGCCTTTGGGCCACACTTTCCTCCCTAGAAATTCCCTCCAGACATTTCTTCTTTGGTAGGTGGAAGTCAAAGATGGCTCCAGGATTCTTCCTTCCTTGTGAACAAACCCTATATAATCACCTCCCTTGAGTGTGGATGGGACTATGAATATGAGAAATTTCATTCATGTGTTAGTGTACCAATCAGTTGGTTTTCAGTTAACCAAACAAGAAGTTATCCTGGGTACCACTACTTAATCAGGGAAGCCCTTCAAAAGAAGACCAGCTCCCCAACCCATAAAAGGCCTAAAGTTCATGGAAAGAATTCAGAAAGATTTGAAGAGAGCGATGACTCTCCTGATATCCTGGAAGAAAGCAAATCAAATAACCATGTTGTAAATGAAGGGGATTATGTGTCATGGGCCTGAGGGTGAACTCTAGGAGCTGAGAGTGGTTCCTGGACAACAGTCAGCAAGAAAACAGGGCCTCAATCATACAGTAACAAGAAATGAATTCCGCCAACAACCAATGATCTTGGAAAAGGATCCTTAGCTTCCAGTGAGGTCAGAATTCTGGCTAACAACTTGATTGCAGCTGTGTGAGACCCTAAGCAGAGGACCCAGATAACTCATACCTGAACTCCCGAACCATGGTAACTAAGAGAAAATAAGTGGGTGTTGTTTTAAGTTTATGATAATTTGTTATACAACAACAGAAAACTAATATATCTTCTTTCGTCCTTTTTCGCTTTTTATTGATAATGATTATCTAAATAGAGACCAAAAAGTCTCATTAAAAGTTTTAACTCTTGTATTTTTGTTCTAAACTTAATATTCTATTGTAAATGTATTCTCTAAGGTCACCACTGGCCTCCTAATTACCAAATCCAGTCACCATTTTATGAACTTTCTCTTTCATCTTTTGGAAACATTTAAAATCAATGACCACATTCTTCCTTAAGATTATTCTTAAATATAAATATTTTCTATTTGGACATTTTTTCAAATTGTAAACTTTATTTTTTTTAGATTTTATTTATTTATTTGACACAAAGAGAGAGCACAAGCAGGGGGAGTGGCAGGCAGAGGGAGAGGGAGAAGCAGGCTGCCTGCTGAGCAAGGAGCCCAATGCGGGGCTTGATCACAGGATCCTGGGATCATGACTTGAGCTACCCAGGCACCCCTCAAATTCTAAACTTTAAAATAAAGTGAGTTTATAACCTCACTGTGGAGTTTTGGGTATTTTAAACAACTGTAGTCCTCTTGCTTCTCCCTGATATAAACTGAAGAACCCCTCAACACCAAAACTCATATCTACTTTTCTCAAAAACATACATTTTTTAAAACCAACTTATCTTAAGATCAACCATGTTCTTTTTCCTCTAATTTTGAATTATTTCACTGTCTTCCTATATTTTGGAAAACAAAGTAGGCTCAGTGTAAATTTCCACATTATCTTCTTGTTCCTTATAGAATGTATATCTTTCTCCTAATGCAGACTATTTTGGTTCCTTGGGCACTTAATAACCCAAATAAGTGAGTCCTTTTCCCAAGTAAAAAGATTTGTATTTGGGGCGCCTGGGTGTCTCAGTCGTTAAGCATCTGCCTTTGGCTCAGGTCATGATCCAGGGGTCCTGGGATCGAGCCCCGCATTGGGCTTTCTGCTCAGCAGGAAGCCTACTTCTCCCTCTCCCACTCCCCCTGCTTGTGTTCCCTCTCTTGCTGTCTCTCTCTGTCAAATAAAATCTTTTAAAAAATCTGTATTTTGCTTTATTCCAACAAAATGCAATCAATAGTGTAAAATCCCCCAAATTTAGATTAATACAGCTATTCTTGTTTGCGTGTTTTCAAAAATTTTCTCACAGTCTTTTGGGAGCCAAATTTCAGAATTAAGGTCATCTCCTAAGATCATTTTAGAGTCCAAATGCCAGAACACAAACAAACTCCCACTTGTCATTCTGTTGATCAAAGTTGGCCCTGGTTTCTCCCTGATTAGGGTTATTAGAAACATCAAGTATACTTGACTACCTCTCAAGATATTACTTATAAAGAAAAAATCTTTATGATTTATTTAGATTGGCTAAATAACAAGGTCAAAATAGAGGTTTCATTGCTCAAAAGATAGTTCAAGTAGGGCAGGGCTGATGGTGGGCCTTGGGGGAAGGAGTTGGGTAAAAACCATGGATACTTGTAAATGATGACAGGATAACATTAAGAACAAGTTAAACCTTGGTACCATAATGCATTTTTCTCAGGGAGAAAAAAATCACTTGGTACCATAAGGCATTTTTCTCAGGGAGAAAAAAATCAGTGACCTGAAGAGCAAGAATATTGGCTTACTTTGGTGGGTCCCTATACTACACTCAAGGACTATGCCTGTCAAAACAATCAGAATTTTAAACTAGCATGTCAGGGTAACCTTGTCCCTGACCCAAGTTTTGCCAAGAGTCACTATTCCAATAATTAAGCTGTCACTTTCATTCTACAGCATATCTTAGTTTGAGAAAACCGTACATCCAAAAAGATGCCACAGATTATTTCAGAGCTCTCCTTCTGGGAGCCCCAGACTCTCCTTAGTACTTACTAGTGGATTTTTTCTTTCACCAACTAGTAATACTTCTTTGGCTTCTGTCATTGTTACCTTTCTCTGTAAGACAGAAGGTTGGATAGGAAACTAAAGTTAGATTGTGAAGGAGGTTGCCTGAAATATAGGGTTGGGATTTTATTATAGTCATTGTAGTCTCTTGAGCAGCCAAAAAAACGAGTGCAACAGAAGGTTAAAGAATGACCAGTGCGAAAAATAATTTAAAATTTTTTTTAAAGAAAGAATGACCAGTGTAGTAGTGTGTAAGATGATTTTGAGACAAAGGAGCCTGAAATTAATGGGGTATGAGAAACATGTCCAGAAATTACAAACAGTTCAGCATGGCTAAAATACAAGGTGCATGTAAAAAGCAGGTAATTATGTCATCTATGTATGAGGTAATGAGAGCCACAAATGGAGAGGTAGTAGCAGTAATGAAAAGAAATAAAGAGGAAAAAGAGGAAAATTCAGTATCAGATAAAGTCACTTTAACAGAAATTAAGGCTTTTAGATACTTTGCAGGATAGATTTCATGTATTAGCCAAGATATGGATGGATATATTGTTGGTCCTGGAACCCTAACATCGTATGATCAGGCATGATGGGCATCTCATACAAAAGATGACAAAAAGTAAACAACAAAGATGACTTTAAAAGTTTCTCTGTTAGAAGACCTAAAGAATGGTGATAATACTGCCAGAACAAGAGATGTTGTAGCTTGTTATTGTATAACAAAAGGGGTAAGGCCAGTGAGAAAGATGTCCTAGAAAGTGGGACGACTTCACATCATAAGATTAGCACTTAGTTTAGAAGCCACCATCAAAGCTAGAACTTCTGTGTTGCCTTTAGAGGGCCTGACCAAATCCTGAGAAGTTAATATGATCAAAGAGGAATTGAGTATTTCTCTCAGATATTCACCTAAAATGCAGGGAACACCTACTAGACTTAAATCAAGCTTGCAAACATTATTTGCATTATTAATAACATTATTAAAAAATCAAGTCCTCTTCACTAAAGTCATAGATCTCTCATCCTACTTGCTCTTTTGTTGTTGTTGTTGGTTTGTTCTAAGATTAAACTAAACCAAGGAAAATGATACCCTGCCCTTAACAGATTTACAGAATGGCAAACTGAAAGGAAATTCAGAGATATCTAATATAAACCTATTGAATTGCAGATAAGTGAAGAGATCACAGGGAGGAAGTAATTTACTCAAGGTCGCACAATTAATCATCCACCATAGCCTGAGGTATGATCCAGGTCTTGTGTCTATCAGTCTTACAAACTTTCCACCATGTTCATTGTTTTGCTCCATGCAAGGATTCCCTCTGATTTTGATAAGACACTACTGAAAGTATATAGAAAATTGATTAATTCAAATCAACCAATATTTAAAACACATTAAACTGTCTACAACATGAAATATAGGAAGAATAAGACTTGGTTATTGCTCTTTAAGTCCCGTGGAATTGGGGTGGGAATAGTGAAGAAGTCTACATTGAAAAACCAGAGAGATGACTATGACTCAAAACAATAAATGAAAATTGTCAAGCAAAATACAAACAAAACACTGCAGGACTTCAACGGAGATATGTACTAAATTGGATTGAAAGGAACAAGAATGGCTTTTTGTTTGACTAGAAATAAAAGAAGAAGCACTATTACCATCTTCATTTAGTAGAAGACAGCAGCCTGGGTAAGCAGATCACCAGCTCTACCCAGACCACACTTAGGGAGCACAAAATGTATAAGTCATTCTTACTCATAGGTAGTTCTAATGCAGCAACAATAAAGAGCATGGTATAGGAATTGGGACCTTGTATTCTCAGATTATCTCTGAGTCTCTTATTTCCCTCATTCACTGGAGCTTGACCAGGTTATAGGTTCAATGGAGGCCACACACACACACACACACACACACTCATGGACTTAAGGTGATCCAAATAAAAGATCTGAGTAAATCCTGAATTAAATAATTAAAATCAAAAATCATATATCCACACTTTTACTTTTTTGCCTGATGTCTACCCACGCAATCACCCGATAAGAATGGTGGAATCCAATTTTGGCAGAAGCTGCTGTCAGAGACAAGAGTCCTCTAGGAAACTGGAAAAAAAGAAAGGCAAAGAGTGAAAGTATGGAGTGCCTGTTATATGCAAAGCTCAGAATTTCTAAAAAAAAATAATAATAATAATAATAATAATAGAAGATACCTCAGAATCCCAAACTTGAGGAAACACTGCTGCCCAGACAATGTGACATGTAATCACTTGGGCATGTACAGTGAACTAAACTATAATTGTACAGCTACCATGGATATGGATAACTAGTACATTAGCCTGGTAATATTACACTTCTCATAGATTGGTCTTAGAAATTCACAAACTTTCTTTCTCTTTCAACACAAGGAAAAAATATAAGCTTTGTCTAAACATAAAATTGTGACAGAGCAAAGTTAATTTTCTCCATAGATGAATGAAATCATATAATTTTAGGTTCAGAGATTTTTTTCAGTCAATAGTCAGTATACCTTTATTGATTACAGAGACCTAGGACAAGCTAAAACAAAAAACAAAAAAAAGTTTATTGACTGACTAAAAAGATATAAAAGCCAACTCAGTTTGACTAGTTCCCCACCTGCAGCTCATACTTCACCCAGACTAGTAGTAAGTTACCTGTATCAATTCCTTACCGGAAGAAGGAGGAAAATTCAAAAAGGGAAAATAAATTGGAGAAGATCTAAAAAATGATTATCTGAATACAGAGTGGACTCAAACAGCAATATTAAAGCTGTAGGTTCGTTTTCCTACTTTTAAAACTTGCCTATGTTTCATATTTTTAATTTCCTTTATTTTCCTTTTGGTTTCCTTTTTTTTTTCTTTTTTTCTTGTTTTCAGCAGAGTTCCTTTAGAAAGGTCTGGTGTGTTTATACTTGCTAAGAATAAACTGGAAGGTATTTATTTTTAGGTACTTAGGCCACAGATAAATGGGAAGTGGCCAGCCTGTGTGGTCCCTGCAGACAGGGATGAAAATTGCCATAGGGGAATACAAACTTGGAGGCGGGGGGGGGGGTGTTCAGTTTGCTACCATTTCACAAAAGCCCTTCTTTATTCGTTTCTTGGAGATTCGTTACACTTTGTTAAATTTTCTGATATAGTTTAATTGAAGAGAAGAAGCATATACTCATGAAAAGTTAATAATATAAACTACAAAATAGTTGATTTCTGAAGGTATATAATATATAACATATCAGTGATATAAACAATAACTGATATTATGAAATTTTAGGAAGAAGGGTCCAAGGTCTTCTAATTCATCATTCCTTCAAGGAAAACTGTCCCCAAGCCATTCCAGACAGATATATTTGATATTTTTAATGTTCTAACTCTTCTTCCTATCAAGTTAGATCCTTGGATATGAACTTCCAAATTATTTCCTCTTTGAACTTAATAACAAACTGTTTAGAAGAGAAAATAGGGGAAATATCATGGTTTCATAGAGAGAGAGGTATTTTTATAATATTGGATTCATCTTTAGATACAGAAGCTTCCTGCACACAGCAACAAAAATCTGTGATCAGCCCTGGTCCGCATTGCAAGTTCCACCCCTATCCCCCGGGGATGTAAAAATGAATGTAGGAGAAAGAAGGAAGCATAGAATCCAATAACTAGCCCTAAATCTCTCAGTAAAGCTGTGATGTCCCATGACACACCCTGGATCTGTACTTAAGGCCAATAAGTTCCCATGACCCTTCTGGACTGCTTCTAAGGTCATTGACTTCCTCTTCAATCTTGTGATTTCATCTTAGGCTTCATCTGAAATTACATCATAAGAAGCACTGACCACTAACTAGGAGCATTCTTGAAAGGCACTGCAGTGTCAGAAAGAGGTATGGTTCCATTTTCTAAATCAGTCTTGTTTCTTCAACTTGCAAATTATCTTAACAAAGTAAATTCCTTTGTCATCTGCACAAAAAGTTAATTTTATGCGTGTTTATTGCTTGTTTATATTAACCAATTAATAGCCCATTTGCTTTGTTCTAAGATAGTTCTTACCATACTGTATCATAATCTTTCCATACTTCTGACTTATCACTCCTCTCCCCCACCAGACTATAAGCCGCTTGAAGGTAGGGATAGGACTTTAGGTATCTCTGAATCCATATGGTGTGGGTCTTATTATTTGGGGATCACAGTAAATTCTATAAAAATAAATTAAATGCTGTTTAAGACAAGCAAAGCTGTAGTTTGTGAAATGAGTGGCTTAGACTAAATGATCTCTACCCCTCTAAGATTCATTACTTTTTGAAAGTTTTACAATTTTCTTTTTATGACCTAATATAAGTCATTGACTTGACTTAGTTATAAATAAACCATTGAACCTAAATACCAACATTACTAGCAAAGCTTATTTTGATCTGTAAGGACTGAAAAGTTTATTCGTGGGACTAATGACCATCTGTTGTGCATTAATTTATTTATCAGTTTTACTTGGCACCGTTCATTCAAAGATCTGGGAATGTCAAATTTATAATATTTAACAGAAAAACAAATAAATTATTATTCTGTGTCAAGATATGTATGTTTTTTAATCTTACAGTTAGCATTATGATTTAGCTACTTCCTTAATACCTTAGGAAGCAACTTTACTTTAGGTTCTGAGGTTGAAAAGATTTTAAATGATACTGGAATGCAAAGATAACTGTAAGTGGTTTTGAATGATAAATAATACTTTAAAATGACAAACTTGTTCATCATTCATTTATTCATTCACTCAATTAGCATTTATTGAGCACTTATGGTCAAAGTATATATGTCTTAGCCCTGTGTGACATGCCTTCTTATATATCAACCAGATGGTCTGGAAGGGAAGATAACATATGAATACAAATTATTGATCTGAAAGAGAAATTTAGAGTTCCCTAGAAGGGGAAATGATAGAAATTACTTTGGAAGGGGGATGAGGAAAGTCTGAAAGTCTTTACACCCAAAAAGAGTGTAATTTGAGCTAAAGGGTGGGTAGTTTTTGCATATACCTAGATGGAGGAAAGAGTATTTCAGGAAAAAGAAACAGCATGAAAAAAGACAGGTGAGAAAACATGTAGTACATATCCCTAGCATAGTAAAATAGTTGTTTCATTGACTATAGGGTGTGCAAAGGAAAAAAGTGAGAGAGAAGCTAGGAAAATTTAGTTGCAACTATACTATAGAGAGCCTTAAATTATCAGGCCAAGAAGTTTGGATTTTATTCTGAAAGTCCTCAGGGACCATTGAAGGTTTTAGAACAGAATCTGATAGAATTGGAAGAAGCTCCAATATATGGAAAACTTTTCTAGAGTTTTTTTAGAAGGATGTAATGAGGATTGATGGTGGTAAGAAAGACAGATGGTAATTGTCTAATACCTTTCAAGTGTAGTTCGTTTTTTTTTTTAAGATTTATTTATTTATTTATTTGACAGAGATAGAGACAGCCAGCGAGAGAGGGAACACAAGCAGGGGGAGTGGGAAAGGAAGAAGCAGACACTGATGTGGGGCTCGATCCCATAACGCCAGGATCACGCCCTGAGCTTAACCACTGTGCCACCCAGGTGCCCCCCCTCAAGTGTAGTTCTTAAAACAAAGGTTAGAATCAAAAATCTCCACAGCGCCATCTAGTGCCTCATCATAACTCTGACCAATTTGGAAAACCTAGTATCAGGCCTAACAGAAAAAGACTTCATTTAGTTTAGGCAGTTTCTCTCCTTTCCACAATTGCACCTAAGTTCGGGGAACCAATGGTGAAAGAGGCAAGTAACTGGAAAGCAAACTGAGAAATAATGCAGAAGTTGGGAAGAGTCAACTCATTTTTCTCTTTGATCTTAGATATCCACCCTCAGAATGATTCATCCTCAATTTTTTGTCATATACCAACAGTTCTTGGTGAAAAATCATGACATTTTTTAATTAAAGGAAAAAATGAAACAACTAGCCAAGTTGTTATCAGTAGTAAACCTGGAAGTTATATCCCACCTACAAGCACCACCATAGCTGTTTGTTCCATTGCTGGGAGTTCTTGCATGTCCAAGTAGTTTTCCACCTTACAAACCCAACTCTATCTTTTACTGGGGAGAAAGAGCTGTGTAAAAGGCCAAGAAATCAGACTTCAAGCAAAGATTATCCACACACAAAAAATTATCCACCATATTCTATATTGATGAGTTGCTCTCACTTTCTTAAAGAATAAAAAATCCTGGGGGAACACTAGAAATCATTATTTCCACATTGCCTCATCCCTAAATCTATCTGATCAGAGCTTGTTTACTGCCTTAATTAACTATCTTGATGTAGCTTAACTAAGCTAGACCAATAACAACCTCTTGGTATACAAGAAACGACCATGTATGGTTGAATAGTATGGCTTTGAGAGTGAGTCTAGGAAGAGAACAAGAATAAACAGCTACAATATCCTTACCCAGAAAGTATCTTTTAACTAGTTATGCTACATTTTTCCTCAGAGCCTTAACTTTGGTGCAGATTTTTTTAAAAATGTGTTTTACCTCTTCAGAATGTTTTTCCTTCATTAAAACAATTAGATGAGCATCAACCAGCAGATGTTATGTAGGAAGCCCTCTTCTTCAAGCAACCAAGTATTTTCACCTAGATTTTATTCTCCAAGAGAATTCAATGCTCTTCCAATAGATAGATGATGATGATGATGATAGATAGATAGATGATAGACAGGTGGATATTTATATTTATGAAAAACGACTATCCTTAAAGCTTTTATCGAAAGAAAAACTCAATTAAAAGGAAGATTTACAGAATAGTACTAGAGTAATATGACTTAAAGAAAAAGCAGAGCTATTTTAGCTAGGTTTTGAAGATTAAGAGGAAGTCCATTAGGCAAACTTGGGTGGAAAAGGAGGGGAAAAGAGTTTTCTTGATGCCTGTAGGATGCAAACCTTTCTCCTGGAGGCAAGGTGCAGCTGAATCCCTCTTTATTGCCCCACCACCTGTGCTTCCTGCCATGGGCAAAAAGTATATATAATGACAATATAAAGTGAAATCTTAGTACTTCCTGTAATTTATTGTCTGATAAAAATTGACAAGAATTTATATATATATATGTATATATATATTGTAGGCATCAAGCAGACATTCCTAGAGAAACATGGATGGAGTCGGGAATCTGACAGCATCTTCTGCCAATAATAACACGTGCAGTGACACTATTGATGACTTCCGCAATCAAGTGTATTCCACCTTGTACTCTATGATCTCCGTTGTGGGCTTCTTTGGCAATAGCTTTGTGCTCTATGTCCTCATAAAAACATATCATGAGAAGTCAGCTTTCCAAGTATACATGATTAATTTGGCAGTAGCAGATCTGCTCTGCGTGTGTACGCTGCCTCTCCGCGTAGTCTATTATGTTCACAAAGGCATTTGGTTTTTTGGTGACTTTTTGTGCCGCCTCAGCACCTATGCCTTGTGTGTCAACCTCTATTGTAGTATCTTCTTTATGACAGCCATGAGCTTTTTCCGGTGTATTGCAATTGTTTTTCCAGTCCAGAACATTAATTTGGTCACACAGAAGAAAGCCAGGTTTGTGTGCGTTGGCATTTGGATTTTTGTGATTCTGGCCAGTTCTCCATTTTTAATGTCCACATTTTACAAAGATGAGAAAAATAATACCAAGTGCTTTGAGCCTCCACAGAACAATCAGGCTAAACATCATGTTTTGGTCTTGCATTATGTGTCATTGTTAGTCGGATTTATTATTCCTTTTGTTGTTATAATTGTCTGTTACACAATGATCATTTTAACCTTACTTAAAAATTCAATGAAGAAAAATCTATCAAGCCGTAAAAAAGCTATAGGAATGATCATAGTTGTGACAGCCGCCTTTTTGATCAGCTTCATGCCATATCATATTCAACGCACCATTCACCTTCATTTTTTACACAATGAAACTAAAGCCTGTGATTCTGTTCTTAGAATGCAAAAGTCAGTGGTCATAACCTTGTCTCTGGCTGCATCAAATTGTTGCTTTGACCCTCTCCTATATTTCTTTTCAGGGGGGAACTTTAGGAGAAGACTCTCTACATTTAGAAAGCATTCCTTGTCCAGTGTGACTTACGTACCCAAGAAAAAGGCCTCTTTGCCAGAAAAAGGAGAAGAAACATGTAAAGAATAATTTAAACCCATTAAAATCAATGAAAAGAGTTTTCCAAACAAGTATTACCTCAAATTGTCTACAATAAAAATGAGTATTTCCATTAATAATTTACAAATACTTAACTGAATGTATGCCTATAAACATATCTCATTTATGAATCCACGCTGCTACAGGTCCTGAAGATATTTTAAGTGTTAAAAATTCAGTCCACAACTATTAACTAAATCATAAGTGGTTTTTTGATCATTTACTGAAAGGTGAAGAATATTCTTGTCTTGGCATTGTAAAAAATGGATCTGAGACCAAAGTTTTTTCCCTCAAATAAAAGCTTCACAAAGGATAAGAACTAGCCTTTGAAGATACAAAATTAGCAATTAGTCCCCAATCATCCTAACATATTCCTTTGCATGCATGCCATCAGATGAGAACTGGAATGACCCAGGAGCTACATAAAATGTCCTGTCACTCTCTTCCTTTGTAGTATTGACTGACTAGGCAAGGTAGGGCCATTTCTTCCAAAACAGAATATGCAAGTGCTAGAACACCCTAGTATCCATGCAACCCATGCAAAGACTCCATGCGATGTGCAGTCTGGAAACTAGAAATATGAACTTGGTCAAAAGGGAGTTTGCGTCCAATTATCTTCTGCTCCTGACCCAGGCCCTCAAAGATAATGGTGGCGTTTTTGTTGCTTAATGAAGTTCTTACAGGGCATTCTCTCCCTACATGACATACAATTCTTCCTTCAAAACCAGACAACTGGCACTCCCGTATATGAACAGAAGTAATTTAAAATTTATCTAAAGAAGAGGGAAAGGGTTCTACTTTTCTACATGCTTATTATTGGGATCAAAACAGGCTACAGTGGATTTCTGAAAAATTTGAATGTTGATATTACAAGCTGTTTTAAGAAGTACTTATATTTATATAACTATGTCAGAGATTTTGCTCTATGATATGCATTTATGAGTGGAAGTTAAATACAAGTTTTATTATTATTTTATACTTTTTCTTCTCTATTGGCATGTTGACAGGACTATCAAGGAGATGTTTACAGTGGGTTTTATGTTACAGTGGAAGCTTTGTTCTTAAAACACAACAACTTGTTTATGGCTGAAATATAATATTCATGGGCAAGCTTTTGCTGAAGTGTGGTCTGTTTCTTTATTCTGTGTTTCAAAAGGCAACTTACCTCAGAAGAAATAAATGATAATGGTGAAGAAAAAGCTATGAAAGGATTCTATCTGAATCTGCCATGTGCGTGTTATTTCTATTTTATCACTTCTAATGTTGTAACCCCTTAAGAAAACACTCAAAACAAAAAGAAAGAGGAACCTCCGAGGCATAGTATAACTAACTGGTGCCCATTTACTTTTTAATATACCTGAGACTTGGCAGTATCTACACTTTTATCCTATACCATTTTTTCCTTATTTGAGGTGAAGATCAAACATAGTATCTATCAAAACATTCAGTCCTCATTTCTCACGTTCTAAGCTTTCTGCTATTCAGTAACTATAGCGTGAGAGAAGAGCACTAAATTAGAAGCTGGAAGACCTGGTTACTAATCTGGTCTCTCTTACTAGTGGTGTAACTTTCAGCAAGTGACGTAAATTCTGATCTTCAGCCTCCTCATTTGTAAAATGGTAATAATAATACTTGTCTTGCCTTTTTCACAAGGCATTTTTGAACCTCAAATGTGATCATAACACACAAACATATGTTAAAGTTTTACCTTTAAATAATTTTAAAGCTCTTATAGACGGTTTTGTTACTTAAATATACTGAATCATATTTACAACATGGATTCTAAATTTTGAAAGATTTTTTTTACTTTTTTTATTAATAATATTTTTATGATGTTAGTCACCATACAGTACATCCCCGGTTTCCGATGTAAGGCTCGATGATTCATTAGTTGTGTATAACACCCAGTGCACCATGCAATACGTGCCCTCCTTACTACCCATCACCAGCCTATCCCATTCCCCCACCCCCTCCCCTCTGAAGCCCTCAGTTTGTTTCTCATTGTCCATAGTCTCTCATGCTTCATTCCCCCTTCTGATTACCCCCCTTTCTTTATCCCTTTCTTCTCCTACTGATCTTCCTAGTTCTTATGTTCCATGGATGAGAGAAACCATATGATAATTGTCTTTCTCTGCTTGACTTATTTCACTTAGCATAATCTCTTCCAGTCCCATCCATGTTGCTGCAAATGGGTAATTGTTCTTTCTGATAGCTGAGTAATATTCCATTGTATATATGGACCACATCTTCTTAATCCAGTCATCTGTTGAAGGGCATCTCGGCTCCTTCCACGATTTAGTTATTGTGGACAATGCTGCTATGAACATTGGGGCGCATATGGCCCTTCTCTTCACTACGTCTGTATCTTTGGGGTAAATTCCCAGTAGTGCAATTGCTGGATCATAGGGTAGCTCTATTTAAAAAATTTTAAGGGACCTCCACACTGTTTTCCAAAGTGGCTGTACCAACTTGCATTCCCACCAACAGTGTAAGAGGGATCCCCTTTCTCCACATCCTCTCCAACAACTGTTGTTTCTTTTCTTGTCAATTTTTGCCATTCTAACTGGCATAAGGTGGTATCTCAGTGTGGTTTTGATTTGAATTTCCCTGATGGCTAATGATTTTGAACATTTTTTCATGTGTCTGTTAGCCATTTGTATGTCTTCATTGGAAAAGTGTCCGTTCCTATCTTCTGCCCATGTTTTGATTTGATTATTTGTTTCTTGTGTATTGAGTTTGAGAAGTTCTTTGTAGATCTTAGATACCAGTCTTTTATCTGTAGTGTCATTTGCAAATATCTTCTCCCATTCCGTGGGCTGCCTCTCAGTTTTTTTGACGGTTTCCTTGGCTGTGCAGAAGATTTTTATCTTGATGAAGCCCCACAAGTTCATTTTATCTTTTGTTTCTCTTGCCTTTGGAGATGTGTCATGAAAAAAGTTGCTGTGGCCGATGTCAAAGAGGTTGCTGCCAATGTTCTCCTCTAGGATTTTGATGGAAAGATTTAGAACAAAATATGGGCATAGTTAAATTCTAATGCATATAAAAGAATCGTGTGTCTTACTTATTCCAACTTCTAGGTGTTTTCCTATGTTCTCACTTCTGCTAGCAGTCCCACTTTCTCCCGCACAGAAGCATACCTACAAGCTAACCACAAATTTGTTGTTATTCTTTACATCATTTATGTTTATATCTTATATGTAACTGTTCAAAACTTAATTATTTTCCATTTTTTTCATACGTGTAAGTATTTTCTCCCAAAGTGGAATCATCACTTTATGGAATTATCAATTCCTTGAGGTTGAAAACTATGCCTTTAAACCATGGTACCTCACAATTAATGAACTTTTATTCTGTTTTAAGTGCTTTATCTGTATCACCTCATTTAATGCTTATAATTGCCCTGTGATACCATTTTTATTCCTATTTTGCTGATTTAAAAACTGAGGCACAAAGAAATTAACTTGCCCATTGTCAGACAGCTAGTAAGGATCAGAACTAGGGTTCAAATCTAGGCAGTCTGACTCCAGAACTTAATTTCTTAATTTGTTATGCTATCCTGCTAAGACCATTTTCTACCTTCAAAATAAGGAGAAGTGAGGGGTTTGTTTCAATGATTTATTTATTTTATGAAACAGGTTTAAATAAACTATACGCTTAATATTTTAAATACATGAATATAGGAACCATGAACTAAAGCCCATGATTTTATTTGGAAAAATGTCTTAAGAATACCTTATACTATCCTCGAATATTGACATTAGAAAGACTTAAATGTTTATAATTTCTAATGTTATATAATACTCTGTGGCATTACCATGCCACAGTCTTCACATACATTCCTTTGGTTTCTAACAGTCCTTTGAAAACTCAGCTATTCAAGCTCATTTTCATTATACACTTGGCTTTTTTATTTTGTTCAGCCAATATAAGCTCAGTATCTCAAAAAATAATTTCAAATATTAAGGCAATGCTTTGTATTTTATTCTCCAGAATAAACATAAATGGTTTTGTATACTCGTCTCAGACTGTAAACTTTGATTTTCTTGGTTGTCAAAATCTCCTGGCTTTCACTCTAATAATATGATTTTTCTTTTTTTTTTTTAAAGATATTATTTATTTATTTATTTGAAAGAGAGAGAGCACACAAGTAGGGACAAAGGGTAGAGGGAGAAACAGGCTCCCTGCCAAACAGGGAGCCCAATATGGAGCTCGATCCCAGGACCCTGGAATCACAACCTGAGCTGAAGGCAGATGCCCAACCAACTGAGCCACCCAAGTGCCCCTGATTTTTCATTTTTAATTGACTTTTAAGTGGTCTTTGGAGATAAATATATGTCTCAATATCTAACTTTACTAACCCTTTAGTAACTCCAATAGTGAAAAATTCAGAAGCTTGAAAGGTGAGATTGGATTTCAGAACAATGTAAAATTGTGGGCCCTTTTTAGTAAGCACCACTGCACTAGAGGTAAGAAAAGAAGCTCACTTGTTCTATTCTTCTTCATGTGCACAACCTGGGTTAGATTGCCTTTGTCTGACACTAAAGGAGCAAAATGGGGGAGAGCTTGGGAAGATGGCAGAGTGGAAGGATCCTAAGTTCACCTCATCCCATGAATACAAGTAAATAACAGTCACATCAGTGCAGCTAACCCAAAAAATGACCCAAAACTGGCAGAACAGACTCCCCACAGCTAACTATAGAGAAAAGACTGCATCAAATATAGTAGGAGAGTCAGAGACCCAGTTGAGAACCAAACTTCTCATGAGACTAAACACAAATGGGAGGGATACCATAATTTCAAAGAAGGGAAAGGGACAGACCCCAAACCAGGCACCTGAGACATGAAGGACCTACAATGGGAAGACAAGTCCACATAACATTTGGCTTTGTAAACCAGTGAGACTTAACTTCATGAGTTGTTACAATCAGTGGGGCTTGACTTCAGGTACTTTAAAAATCAGCAGGCTCAGCTCTGGAAAAGCTGGAGAGTGATAGGAAAATGAATCCCTACTTTTAAAAAAACAATATAACAACTCTGGCAAGATACAGCATAGAAGCAGCAAGTTGAAAAACACCTGGGTATACAAAAAGGAGATTTCTTTACTAATCTGAGAACTCACACTGGGGGGACAAGGATCTTTAAGAAATTTATCCAAGAACAGAAAAGCTGGCAGGCACCATTTCTGTAACCCACACTCCAACCTAGATATCCAGATACTTGCAGGAATCAGTATAAACACTTGCCACAAAGCTTGCTAACACCAAGGTCACCACATCCATTGTCTCCTACAGACTTGCCCCATCCAACCCAACCCACTTGGCAGGAGTTCCTCCAAAGTGGCTGGCCAGTTCTCATTCTTTAAGTCCCAGTAGTAACTGTCACCACTCCAAAGTGATACTTGCCCACTCTGGAAAGAGGGGAAGATAACATCCCACACCAGTTCAACTGCAGCCCCAGTAGTAGTCTGGGAGCAGATATCTGAACTGACTGTTGGCCCTGCCCACAAACAAAAACCTCACAGAAGGAAGCATAAAGAGAGAACCCTGTAGTTCGAGGTCACTGAAAACTCAGCAGGTGACTGGGGCAGACATCTGGTCTGACAGCAGGACCTACCCACCAAGAAAAGCCTCTCAGGAGACAACATAGCAATAGCAACCTGCAGTTTAATGCAATCCAAGCCTCAGCAAATGGGCTGAGGGCAGACTTCTGATCTGATGCAAATATAAGCCCAAGATGCCCCAGACTGCCCCAGACTGAACACAGGGAACAAACTGTTATTGCAACAGCAACAAGGGCCATTGCAGCTGACTGAACTGAAGGCAAACACAACTTAACCAAACAGTAGGGCACATGCAACACACATAGGAGACACCAGTGAAGCACCTGGTTTGGGTGCACAGGGGACATGGCACTACGGGGCACTATAAGACCTCTTCTTCCCAAGGCCAATAGTTTCAAGATCTGGAGACATGGCTGATTTTCAAAATACATAGAAACAAAAAAAGTTAGACAAAATGAGGAGATAGAAAAATATGTCCCAAATGAAAAAAAAGGGAAAAAAACACAGCCAAAAAGCTAAATGAAACAAAAACAATATACCTGACAGAGAATTCAAAATAGTGGTCATAAAGGACTTGAGAAAAGCATAGAGGATCTCAGTGAGACATTCAACAGAAATAGAAAATATAAAAAAGAAACAATCAGAGACAATAACAGAAATTAACAATATATTTGAGGGAATAAATAATAGACTAGAAAATGCACAAGAATGGATCAATGAGAAGGAAGACAGAATAATGAAAAGCAATCAAACTGAACAGCAAAAAATAATAATAATAAATTATAATAGGTTAAGGGAAGTCAGTGATATCAAATATAATAACATTTGCATTATAGAGATACCAGAAAAGGAAGAGAGAAAAAAAGGAGCAGATAATTTATTTGAAGAAATGATAGCAGAATAATTCCTTAATCTGGGAGGGAAAACAGACATCCAGATGCAGGAGGCACAGAGAGACCCCAACAAAATCAATCCAAGGAGGACCACACGAAGATACATAGTAATTACATGGCAAAAAGTAGTGATAAAGAGAGAATTTTAAGAGCAGCAAGAGAAAACAGTTACATACAAAGGAATCCCCACAAGGCTATCAGCTGATTTTTTAGCAGAATATTTGCAGGCCAGAAGACAGTGGCATGATATAGTCAAAGCACTGAAAGGAAAAACCTGCAACCAAGAATGCTCTATCTAGCAAAGCTATCAAGCTATCATTCAGAATAGAAGGACAGATAAAGAGTTTCCCAGACAAATAAAAGTTAGAGGAGTTTATCACCACTAAATTAGGCTTAAAAAAACTTTTAAAGATAATTCTTTCAGTGGGAAAAAAAAGGCCATAATCAAGAGTAAGAAAATCGGAAAAGTAAAAATTTTCACAGTTACTTGCCAAAATACTAAGAATAGTAGATTAATCAATTATAAAACCAGAATAGACATTAAAGCACAAAAGCAGTAAAATAAATCATATCTATAAAAATAACTCAAGGGATTCACAATATAAAAAGATGTAAAGTATGACATCATATACATAAAACATGGTAGGGGCAGTAAAGAGATTTAGTGCTTTTAGAATGGGTTCAAACTTAATTGACCATCAAACTAATATAGACTGCTATATGCATAAGATGTTACATATAACCTAATGGTAACCACAAATCAAAAGCATGAATAGAAATGCAAAAAAAATAAAATAAAGAAAAGGGAAAGAAATCATATCACTAAAGAAAGTCATTAAAGCACAAGGGAAGAGAGCAAGACAAGAGCGGAACAGAGAAGAACTACAACTCAATCATAAAACAAGTAACAAAATGGCAATAAGTACATACCTATCAATAATTACTTTGAATGTAAATGGCTTAAATGTTCCAATCAAAAGTCATAGGGTTACTAAATGGATAAAAGAAAACATAGGCAATAATCGCTTTGACATCAGCCATAGAAACATTTTTTCTAGATATGTCTCCTCTGTCAGGGGAAATGAATTCCAGATTAAACTATTGGGACTATACCAAAATAAAAAGCTTTTCCACAACAAAGGAAACCATTAAAACAAAAACACAATCTGCCGAATAGAAGATGATATATAAATGATGTATCTAATAACAGCTTACTATCGAAAATATAAAAAGAACTTACAGAACTCAACACCAAAAAGAAAAAAGAAAAAGAAAGAAAGAAAGAGAAAATAATCCAATTTAAAAATGGGCAGAAGAATTTGTAATGACATGGATGGAGCTAGAGTGTATTATGCCGAGCAAAACAAGCCAGTCAGAAAAAGACAAATAACATGATTTCACTCATATGTGGAATTTAAGAAACAAAACAGATGAACATAGGGGAAAGGGGGGAAAAAGAAAGGGAGGCAAACCATAAGAGACTCTTAACTATAGAGAAAAAACTGAAGGTTGATGGAGAGGAGGTGGGTGGGGGACGAGCTAAATAGGCGATGGGTATTAAGGAGGGCACTTTTGATGAGCACTGGGTGTTACATGTAAGTGATGAATCACTAAATTCTACTCCTGAAACCAATATTACACTATATGTTAACTAACTAGAATTTAAGTAAAACCTTGAAACAAACAAACAAAAAAAAAATAGAAGGCCCCTCCAGTACTTGTCTGAATTATACTTAGGCTGAATCTTGGAGAATGAAGAGAATTTTAAAAACTAAATAAATAATAAATAAATAAATAAATTTTAAATAAAGACCTTGATGTGAGACAGGACTCCATCAACATCATAGAGGAGAACATAGGCTGCAACCTCTTTGACATCGGCCACAGCAACTTTTTTCATGACACATCTCCAAAGGCAAGAGAAACAAAAGAAAAAATGAACTTGCGGGACTTCATCAAGAAAAAAGCTTCTGCACAGCCAAGGAAACAGTCAAAAAAACTAAGAGGCAGTCCACGGAATGGGAGAAGATATTTGCAAATGACACTACAGATAAAAGACTGGTATCCAAGATCTACAAAGAACTTCTCAAACTCAATACACGTGAAACAAATAATCAAATCAATAAATGGGCAGAAGATATGAACAGACACTCTTCCAATGATGACATACAAATGGCTAACAGACACATGAATAAATGTTCCAAATCACTAGCCATCAGGTAAATTCAAATCATAACCACATTGAGATACCACCTGATGCCAGTTAGAATGGCAGAAAGTTACAAGGTAGGAAACAACAAATGTTGGAGATGATGTGAAGAAAGGGGATCCCTCTTACACTGTTGGTGGGAATGCAAGTTGGTACAGCCACTTTGGAAAACAGTGTGGAGGTCCCTTCAAAAGTTAAAAATTGAGCTACCTTATGATCCAGCAATTGCACTACTGGGTATTTACCCCAAAGATACAGACGTAGTGAAGAGAAGGGCCATATGCACCCCAATGTTCATAGCAGCATTGTCCACAATAGCTAAATTGTGGAAGGAGCTGAAATGCCCTTCAACAGATGACTGGATTAAGAAGATGTGGTCCATATATACAATGGAATATTACTCAGCCATCAGAAAGACTGATTACCCAACCTTTGCAACAACATGGATGGGACTGGAGGAGATAATGCTAAGTGAAATAAGTCAAGCAGAGAAAGAAAATTATCATATGGTTTCACTCATTTATGGAACATAAGAAATAGCAGGAAGATTGGTAGGAGAAGGAAGGGAGGAATGAAGGGGGGGTAAAGAGAAGGGGGAATGAACCATGAGAGACTGTGGACTCTGGGAAACAAACTGAGGGCTTCAGAGGGGAGGGGGAGATTGGGATAGCCAGTGATGGGTATTAAGGAGGGCACATATTGCATGGTTCACTGGGTGTTATATGCAAATAATGAATCATGGAACATTGCATCAAGAACTGGGGATGTACTGAATGATGACTAATATAACAAAATAAAAATTATTTTAAAAAATGAAGATAACAATATGTTATCTAACTAGAACTTAAAAAAGAATTTGAAGGAAAAAAATGGGAAAAAAGAAGAGATCATCTAAACAGAAAATTTACAAGGAAATAACAGCTTTGAATGATACACTGGAACAGATGGATTTAACAGATACATTAAAAACAATCCATCCCAAAAAGGCAGAATACACATTTATTTCAAGTGCACATGGAACATTCTCCAGAATGCACCACATCGTAGGCCACAAAATTATTCTGAACAAACTCAAGCAAATCAAAGTCATACCATACACTTTTTCAGACCATAATGCTATGAAACTAGAAGTCAATCACAGGGGAAAAAATCTGGAAAGACCAATAATACATGGAGATTAAATAACATGCTACTAAACAATGAAAGGGTCAACAGGATAAAAGAAGAAATTTAAAAATTATGTGGACACAAATGAAAATGAAAATAAAACCGTCCAAATCTATTGGAATAAAGCAAAAGCTGACCTATGAAGGAAGTTCATAATAATACAGGCCTAACTCCCAAAGCAAGAAAAGTCTAAAATAAACAACCTAACATTTCACCTAAAGGAGCTAGAAAAAGAACAACAAACAAAACGTATAACTAGCAAAAAGTCGGAAGTAATAAGGATTAAAGCAGAAATAATTGATACAGAAACTAAAAAACAATAGAACAGATCAATGAAACCAGGAGCTGGTTCTTTGAAAAAAAAATAAATAAAATCAATGAAACTTTAGCAAGAATTACCAAGAAAAAGAGAAAAGACTCAAATAAATAAAACCAAAAACATGAGAAATAACAACCAATACTGCAGAAATGCAAACAATTCTAAGAGAATATTATGTAAAATTATAGGTCAACAAATTGGACAATCAGGAAGAAATGGATAAATTCTGAAATACATATAAACTACCAAAACTGAAACAGGAAAAAATAGAAAACTTGAATAGACCAATAACCAGCAAAAAAATTAAAACAGTAAAATCCCAATAAATAAAAGCCCAGGGCCAGATGGCTTCACAGGTGAATTCTAACAAACATTTAAAGAGGAATTATTATCTATTCTTATAAAACTATTCCAAAAAATAGAACAGGAAGGAAAACTTTGAAAGTCACTATATTAGGCCAGTATTACCCTGATACTGAAATCAGACAAAGGTTCCACTATAAAAGAAAACTACAGGTCAATATCCCTGATGAACATGGATGCAAAAATTCTCAATAAAATACTAGAAAAGCAGAACACAACTTCACATTAAAAAAGCATTCACCACAGGGGCACCTGGGTGGCACAGTGGTTGAGCGTCTGCCTTCGGCTCAGGGCGTGATCCCGGCATTATGGGATCGAGCCCCACGTCAGGCTCCTCCGCTATGAGCCTGCTTCTTCCTCTCCCACTCCCCCTGCTTGTGTTCCCTCTCTCGCTGGCTGTCTCTATCTGTGTTAAATAAATAAATTTAAAAAAAAATCTTTAAAAAAAATTTAAAAAATTTAAAAAAAAGCATTCACCACAATCAAGTGGGATTTATTCCTGGGTTGCCAGGGTGTGTCCAATATTCGCAAATCAACCAACATGTTACATCACAAGAATAAGAGAAAGGATAAAAAACATATGATCATTTCAATGGATGGACAAAAGGGATTTGACAAAGTACATCTATTCAAAATAAAAACTCTTAACAGTGTAGGTTGAGAGGGAACATACCTCAGCATAATAAAGGCCATATATAAAAACCCACAACTAATATCATCCACAATGGGGAAAACTGAGAGCTTTTCCTCTATGATCAGAAACAAGACAGGGATATCCACACTCACCACTGTTATTTAACATAGTGCCAGAAGATTGAAAGTGAAGGGGTGGAGAAGCATTTATTATGCAAGTGGACATCAAAAGAAAGCTGGAGCAGCAATCATCATATCAAACTGGATTTTAAAACAAAGACTATAATAAGAGATGAAGGACACTATACCATAATAAAAGGGTCTGCCCAACAAGAAGATCTAACAATTGTAAATATTTATGCCCCTAACTTGGGAACAGTGAATTATATAAACCACTTAATAACAAAATTAAGGACTCACTGATAATAATACAATAATACTACGCTACTTTAACACCCTACTCACAACAGTGCACAGATGATCTAAGCAGATCAACAAGAAAACAATGGCATTGAATGACACACTGGACCAGATGGACTTCACAGATATATTCAGAGGATTTCACCCTAAAGCAGCAGAATACACATTCTTCTCAAGTGCACATGGAACATTCTCCAGAATAGATCACATACTGGGTCACAAATCAGCCCTCAAGCAGTACAAAAAGTTTGATATTATTTCCTGCATATTTTCAGACCAAAATGCTTTAAAACTTGAAGTCAACTACAAGAAAAAATTTGGAAGGACCACAAATACACGAAGGTTAAAAAAAATCCTACTAATGAATAAGTGGGTCAATCAGGAAATTAAAGCATTTAACAAATACATGGAAGCAAATGAAAATAAAAATAGAAAAGTTCAGAACCTTTGGGATGCAGCAAATGCGGTCCTAAGAGGGAATTTTATAGCAGTACAAGCCTTTCTCAAGAAACAAGAAAAGTGTCAAATACACAACCTAACATTACACCTAAAGGAGCTGGAAAGGAACAGCAAATAAAGCCTAAATCCAGCTGGAGAAGAAAAATAATAAGTATTAGAGCAGAAACCAATGATCTAGAAATTTTTAAAAAACAGTAGAACAGATCAATGAAACTAGGAGCTGGTTCTTTGAAAGAATTAATAAGCTTGGGGGCGCCTGGTTGGCACAGCGGTTAAGCGTCTGCCTTCGGCTCAGGGCGTGATCCCAGCGTTATGGGATCGAGCCCCACATCAGGCTCCTCCGCTATGAGCCTGCTTCTTCCTCTCCCACTCCCCCTGCTTGTGTTCCCTCTCTCGCTGGCTGTCTCTATCTCTGTCGAATAAATAAATAAAATCTTTAAAAAAAAAAAAAGAATTAATAAGCTTGATAAAGCCCTAACCAGACTGACCAAAAAGAAAAGAGAAACAACCTAAATAAATAAAATCATAAATGAAAAAGGAGAGATAAAATTCCACCACAAAAATACAAACAACCAATTTAAAAACAGGCAAAGGATTTGAATACACATTTCTCAAAAAAATGTGCAAATGACAAAAAAAAGTAAAATGTAAAATGCCCAATAAAATCAAATACAACTCAAAACCACAATGAGGCACAAGACACACCCACAAAGCTAGCTATAATAAAAATATTAAATACATTTTGGTAAAGATGAAGAGAAATTAAGACCTTCATACATTTCTGGTGGGAAGGTAAAATAGTGCGGCAGCTGTGAAAATTTTTTGTGGTTCCTCAAAAAGATAAACATAGAATGACGATGTGAGCCAGCTATTCCACCCTTAGGTATATACCCACAAGAACTCAAAACAGACATTCAAGCAATAAGTTGCATATAAATGTTCATAGAAGCACTATTCTTGTATGCTGAAAACTACAAAACATTGCTAAAAAAAATTAAAAACATCCCATGCCCATGGATTGGAAGACTTAATATTAAGGTGTCAATACTACACAAAGCAATCAGTAGGTTTAATGCAATTCTTATGAAAATGCCAATGGTGCTTTGTGCAGAAATAAAAAAAAAAATTGTCTTAACATTCATATAGAATCTCAAAGACCCTAAATAACCAAACAATCTTGGAAAAGAGCAAAGTTGGAGTTTTCACATTTCTTTATTTCAAATCTTATTACAAAGCTAGAATAGTCAAAACAGAGCAGTAATATTGTAAACACAGATATATAGACCAGTGGACTAGAACAAAGAGCCCAGAAATGATCACATATATGGTCAAATGATTTTCAACAAGAGTACCAAAACCATTCAATGGGGAAAAATGGTCTTTTCAACAAGTGGTGCTGGGAAAACTGCATATCCACATGCAGAAGAATGAAGATGAAACCTTAACTTACACCATATTTAAAAAATTAACTCAAAATAAATCAAAAACCTAAATGTCGGAGTCAGAAGTAAAAATTTCTTAGGAGGAAAAACAGAGGAAAACTTATTGACATTGAATTTGACAATGCTTTCTAGGATATAATACCAAAAACACAAGCAACAAAATTAAAAAAAAAAAAAAGACAGATTGGACATAAAAATTAACAAGGTCAACAAAATCAATGTACAGAATGAAAGAACCTATTTTGAAATCTTATATCTGTATATGGATTAATATCCAGAATATATAAGGAACTTCAGAGTTGTGAGGAAGATGGCAGCAGAGTAGGAAGACCCTAGACCCACCTTGTCCCATGAACACAACTGGATAATTATCAAATCATCTTAAATACCCCAGAAGTCAACCTGAAGACTGAAAGAACAAACGCTACAACTAAGGAAGAGAAGAGGCCACACGGAAGAAGTAGAAAGTGTGGAGACATGGTTTACAGGAGAAAAAGAATGTGGGTGCTGGTAAGGGAAGGGAGCCATGGTCAGGGAGAAGGATGAGATTGAAAGGAACACACAGACGAATGCACAAGAACATTTCCCCACAGCCATTGGTATGGAAAATGAGAGGGGCTGAATTTCATCAGGTCTTGCAACCACTAGGGCTTAAAGCTTGGAGCGTTAAAGGTCAGTGAGCTTGGCTGGGATAGACCCCAGACGGCACAGTGCTGATACTGCATAGAAGGCAGACAAACAACCTGGGGGCAGAAAGCATGGAAACAGCAATCTGAAGAAGGCCTCCCCCAGAAAACCAACACAAACCCCTGCCCAAATGACTTCTCCCAAGAAGAGAGTTTCACAAAGCCTCAGTTCCAGTGGAGGTGCTGAAAGGTCCCATTTCACAAGAAGGCCACAACACACCTAGTAAAAAGTCACCATTCAGGCCAGAAACCAAACACTGCAACAGCATGCAAGAAGAGCCTCTGCAGACAACTGTCCTGAAAGATAGAGCAGCCAAAATAAAATAGCAGAGCACACTCAGCACACACCAGAGCCACTCCCTGATGCATCAGAACCTGGACACCACATGATCTCTTCTTCATAAGGCCATTACATTCAGAAGCAGGAGACATAACTGGATTTTCTAACACAGAGAAGAAGGCAGAAACATAGACAAAATGTTAAGAAGGAGGAATTTGTCCCAAATGAAAGAACAGGAGAAGGCCATGGCCAGAGATCTAAGTGAAACAGATATAAGTAACATGCCTCATGGAAAATTTAAAGCAACAATCATAAGGATACACACTGGGCTTGAGAAAAAGAATAGAAACCATTAGTGATGCCATTACCACAGAGTAAAAGAGTGGAAAAACTATCAATCAAAGATGAACAATGCAGGGGCGCCTGGGTGGCTCAGTCATTAAGCATCTGTCTTTGGCTCAGGGTGTGATCCCAGGGTCCTGGGATCGAGGCCCACATCAGGCTCCTCCTCTGGGAGCCTGCGTCTTCCTCTCCCACTCCCCCGCTTGTGTTCCCTCTCTCACTGGATGTCTCTCTGTCAAATGAATAAATAAAATCTAAAAAAATAAAAGATGAACAATGCAAGAAAAGAGAATGGAAATATGCTTGATGCAAAGAACAGCAGGCTGGAAGAAGTAGAGGAATGAACTACTGATCCAGAAGACAAAGTAATGGAAAATAATAAATTTGAACAAAAGAGAGACAGAAGAATTATGCAACACAAGAATAGACTTAGGGAACTCAATGACTCCATCAAACATAATAAAATTTGTATTACAGAAGTCCCAGAAGATACAGAAAAGAGGTAAAATATTTATTTGGGAAAATAATAGCTAAAAAGTTTCCCAATCTGAGGTAGGAAACACACCCAGATCCAGGAGGCACAGAGAATTCCCATAAAAATCAACAAAATCAAGCCAACACCAAGACACATTACAATTAAATTTGCAAAATATGATAAAGAAAAAAATCATAAAAGCTGCAAGAAAAAAAAGTCCTTAACTTACATGTGAAAACCCATAAATACTAGCTGGAGACATCTCAACAGAAACTTGGCAAGCCAGAAGAGAATGGCATGATATATTCAAAGGGCTGAATGGAAAAAATCAGCAGCCAAGAATCCTCTAAATAGCAAGGCTATCATTCAGAATACACAGAGAAATAAAGACTTTCCCAGAAAAAAAAAAATTAAGGAGTCTATGACCATGAAACCAGCCTTGAAAGAAATATTAAAGGGGACACTTTGAGTGGAAAGGAGAAACCAAAAGTGACAAAGACAAGAAAGTATCAAAAAATTTACAGAAACAATGACAAAACAAGTAATAAAATGGAAATAAATACATATCTATCAATAATCACTCTGAAAGTAAATGGACTAAATGTTCCAATCAAGAGACATAGGGTATCAGAATGGATAAAGTAACAAGGCCCATCTATATGATATCTAAGGAGACTCACTGTACACTAAATGACACCTACAGATAGTGAGGGAAAGAAATATTTATCATGCCAGTGATTGTCAAAAGAAAGTCAAGAGTAACAATACTTATATTGGACAAAATAGACATTAAATCAAAGACTGAAAAACAGACAAATTAAGGCACTATATAATCATAAAGGGGGAAAATCCAACAAGAAGATCTAACAGTTGTAAATATTTATGCACCCAACATGGCAGCACCCAAATATATAAAACAATAAATAACAAATAAAAAGTAACTAACTTTTAATAACACAATAATAGTAGGGGACATTAACAGCCTTCATACATCAATGGACATCTCATCTAGACAGAAAATCAACAAGGAAACAATAGCTTTCAATGACACAATGGACCAGATTATTTTAACAGATATATTCAGAACATTCCATCCTAAAACAGCAGAATATACATTTTTTTTCAAGTGCACATGGAATATTCTACAGCATAGATGACACATCAGGCACGAAATAGGCCTTGACAAATACAAAAAGACTGAAGTCATACCATGCACCTTTTCTGAGCACAACATTATAAAACTAGAAGTCAACCACAAAAAAAAAAAATCTGGGGGGCACCTGGGTGGCTCAGTTGGTTAAGCATCTGCCTTCAGCTCAGGTCATGATCCCAGGGTCCTGGATTCGAGCCCCGCATCAGGTTCTCTGCTCAGCAGAGAGTCTGCTTCTCCCTCTCCCTCTCCCTCTGCCTGCTGCTCCCCCTGCTTGTGCTCTCTCTCTCTCTCCCTCTGTCTCTCTGTCAAATAAATAAATAAAATCTTTTAAAAAAATCTGGAAAGACCACAAATACGTGGAGGTTAAACAACATGCTACTAAACAATGAAAGGGTCAACCAGGAAATCAAAGAAAAAAATTTTAAAAATACAAGGAAAAAATGCAAATGAAAACACAATGGTCAAAAACCTTTGGGATGCAGCAAAAGTGGTCATAAGAGGGAAGTATATAGCAATACAGGCCTACCTCAAGAAGTAAGAAAAATCTCAAATAAACAACCTAACTCTACACCTAAAAGAGCTCAAAAAAGAACAACCACCAAAGCCTAAAACCACCAGAACAGCCTTTTTTACTAGGGGAAGTGTGACTGAGAGCCAGAGCAACACCAGGACCCTCCTCCAAAAGACCAGCACAAAGCCCCCACATGCACCAAGTCTACTGATCATAGAAAGCTGCAAAGCATCAGCTTTAGTGGAAATACACCAGGCACAGGCATTCCCAACACAGAAAAGACAGAGACCTAAAAAAAATGACAAGACAGAGGAATTCACCCCAAAAGAAAGAACAAGAAGAGGTCATGGCCAGGCAGATAATAAAAAAAAAAGATATAAATAACATACCTGAACAAGATTTTAAAACAATAATCATAAGGATATGAGCTGGGCTTAAGAAAATCATAGAAGACACCAGGAGTCCCTTACCACAGAAATAAAAGACCTAAAAACTAGACAGGCCAAAATAAAAAATACTAAAACTGAGATGCAAAACCAACTGGATGTAATAACCATAACAATGGAGGAAGCACAGGAATGAATAACTGATATAGAAGATAAAATTACAGAAAATAACAAAGCTGAAAAGAAGAGGGAAAGAAAAATACTGGATAGTGAATGTAGACTTAGGGAACTCAGTGACTCCATAAGGCATAATTACATTCATATCATATGAGTCCCAAAGAAGAAAAGAGGGGGAAATGGGCGACAGGTATATTTAAGAAAATTATAGCTCAAAACTTCCTTAACATGGGGAAAGAAACAGACACCAATATCCAGGAGGCACAGAGAAATCCCATCAAAATCAACAAAAGTCAGCCAACACCAAGATATATCATGGCAAAATTTGCAAAATACACATATAAGGAAAAAATCCTGAGAACAACAGGGGAAAAGAAATCCCTTGCCTACAAGTGAAGGCAAATCAGGTCAGCAGCTGATCTCCAGAGAAACTGGGCAAGCCAGAAGAGAGTGGCAATATATATTTAACATGCTGAGTGGTAAAATATGCAGCCAAGAAAACGTTATCCAGCACTGCTGTCATTCAAAATAGGAGAGATAAAGAGCTTCCCAGATAAGCAAAAATAAAGGTTCAGAACCACCAAACCAGCCCTGGAAGAAATATTAAAGGGGACTCTTTGAGTAGTAAAGAAAGACCAAAAGCACAAAGACTCGAGAGGAACAGAGAACATCACCAGAAACACCAACATTACAGATAACACAATGGCACTAAATTCGTATCTATCACTACTCACTCTGAATGTAAATGGGCTAAATGTTCCGATGAAAAGACGTAGGGTATCAGAATGGATATAAAAACAACCCATCAATATAATGGCAATAAGAGACTCATTTTTGGCCTAAACACATCAGCAGATTGAATGTGATGGAATGGAGAAATCTCTATTATGCTGATGGATGTCAAAAGAAAGCTGGAGTAGCAATACTTATATCAGACAAACCAGATTTTAAACAAAAATGTACCAAGGGATGAAGAAGAGCACTATATCATACTTAGAGGGTCTATTCATCAAGAAGATCTAACAATTGTAAATATTTATGCCCCTAACTTGGGAGCACCCAAATATATAAATCAATTCATAACAAACATAAAGAAACTCATTGATAATAATACAATAATACTGGGGTACTTTAACACCCGACTCAGCAATGGAAAGATCATCTAAGCAGAAAAACAACAAAGAAACATGGCTTTGAATGACACGCTGGACCAGGTGGACTTAACAGATAGAGTTAGAACATTTCATCCTAAAGTAGCAGAATACACGTTCTTTTCGAGTGCACATGGAACATGCTCCAGAATAGATCACACACTGGATCACAAATCAGCCCACAACAAGTACAAAAAGATTGATATTATACCATGCATATTTTCAGACCACAGCACTAAGAAACTTGAAGTCAACCACAAGAAAAAAATGAGAAAGACACAAATACAAAGAGATTAATGAATATCCTACTAAAGAATGAATGTGTTGACCAAGAAATTGAGGAAGAAATTTTAAAATACATGGAAAAAAATGAAAATGGAAACAGGATAGTCCAGAAAACTTGGGATACAGCAAAGGTGGGCATAAGAGGGAAGTATATTGCAATACAGGCCTACCTCAAAAAGCAAGAAAAGTCTCAAATACACAACCTAAACTTACACCTAAAGGACCTAGAAAAGGAACAACAAATAAAGTGTAAATCCAACAGAAGGGAAATAATAAAATTAGAGCAGAAATAAATAATATAGAAACAAAAAAAAACCAGTAGAATGGATTAATGAAACTAAGAGCTGGTTCTTTGAAAGAATTAATAAAATTGATAAACGCCTAGCCAGACTTATCAAAAAGAAAAGAGAAGGGATCCAAATAGATAAAATCAAAAATGAAAGAGGAGAGATCAGAGCCAAAACCACAAAAAAAGCAATTATAAGAGAATATTATGAAAAATTACATACCAACAACTTGGGCAATCTGGAAGAAAAGGATAAATTACTAGAAACATATTAAGTACCAAAACAATATTATTCAGCTATTAGAAAGGATGAATACTTACCATTTACATCGACATGGATGGAACTGGAGGATATTATGCTGAGTGAAATAACTCAATCAGAGAAAGGCAATTATCATATGGTTTCACTCATATGTGGAATATAAGAAACAGCACAGAGCATCATAGGGGAAGGGAGGGAAAACTGAATGGGAAGTCATCAGAGAGGAAGAAAAACCAGGAGAGACTCTTAACTATAGGACACAAACTGAGGGTTGCTGGAGGGAGGTATGGGGTAATTGAGTGATAGGCATTAAGGAGGGCACGTGATGTGATGAGTACTGGGTGTTATATGCAACTGATGAATTGCTGGACTCTACATCTGAAACTAATGCTGTACTATATTTTAGCTAATTGAATTTAAATTTTTTTTAAAGTACAAAAAGAAAAACAAGAAAATATAGAAAATTCGAACAGACCCATATCCAGGAAAGAAATTGAATCAGTATTCACAAATCTCCCAACAAAGTCCAGGGCCAGATGGTTTCCCAGGGGAATTCTACCAGACAGAGTTAATACCTATTCTTCTCAAACTGCTCCAAAAAATAGAAATGGAAGGAAAAGTTCCAAACTTCTTATATGAGGCCAGCATTACCTTGATTCCAAAACCAGACAAAGACTCCAATAAAAAAGAAAATTACAGGCCCATATCCCTGATAAACATGGATGCAAAAATTCTCAAAAAGATCCTAGCAAATCAAATCCAACAGTAGAATAAAGGAATCATTCACCACACTCAAGTGGGATTTATTCCTAAGCTGCAGGTGTGGTTCAATAGTCACAAATCAAGCAATATGATATACTACATTAATAAAAGAAGGATAAGAATCATACAATCTTCTTAATAGATGCTAAAAAAGCATTTGAAAAACTACAGCATTCAATTTTGATAAAAACCTTCAACAAAGCAGGGATAGAGGGAACATACCTCAACAACATAAATGCTACATATGAAAGACCCACAGCTAAGATCATCTTCAGTGAAGAAAAAATGAGAGCATTACCTCTATGGTCAGGAACATGACAGGCATGTCCACTCTTACCACTGTTATTTTACATAGTGCTGAAAGTCCTAGCCTCAACAATCAGACAACGCAAAGAAATAAAAGCAATCAAAATATGCAAGGAAGAAGTCAAACTTTCTCTATTCACAGAGAGCATGATAATCTATGTAGAAAAGCCAAAAGGCTCCACCAAAAATTGCTAGAACTGATACAGGAATTCAGTAAAGTCACAAGATAAAAAAAATCAATATACAGAAATCTTGCATTTCTATACACCAATAATGAAGCAGCAGAAAGATAAATCAAGGAATCAGTACCATTTACAATACACACACACACACACACACACACACACACACACACAAAAGATAAACTTAGGAATATACCTAAACAATAGGGCAAAAGATCTGTACTCTGAAAACTATAGAACACTTATGAAAGAAATTGAAAATGGCACAGACAAATGGAGAAACTTTCTATACTCATGGATTGAAAGAACAAATATTGTAAGAATCTCGACACTATCCAAAGAAATCTACATATTTAATACAATCCTTATCAAAATACCACTACCAGTTTTTCATAGAACTGGAACAAACAATCCTAAAATTTGTATGGAAACACAAAAAACCCTGATGAGCCAGCAATCTTCAAAAAGAAAATCAAAGCTGGAGGCATCACCATTCTGGACATCAAGCTGTATTACGAAGCTGTAGTCATCAAACAGTATGGTGATGGCACAAAAACAGGCACATAGATCAAAGGAACAGAATAGAAAACCCAGAAATGGACCCACAACTATGTAGTCAACTAACCTTCAAAAAAGGAGGAAAGAATATCCAATGGAATAAAAGATAGTTACTTCAACAAATGGTGTTGGGAAAACTGGACATCAAAATGCAGAAGAATGAAACTGGACCACTTTCTTATACCATGTACAAAAATAAATTCAAAATTGATGAAAGACCTAAATGTGAGACAGGAAATCAAAATCCTAAAGGTGAACACAGGAAGTATCCTCTTTGACATCAGCCATAGCAACTTCTTACTCTGCATGTCACTGGAGGCAAGGGAAACAAATGCAAAAATGAACTATTGGGACTTCATCAAGATAAAAATTTTTGCATGGCAAAGGAAATAATCAAGAATAAAAGGCATCCTACAGAATGGGAGAAGATATTCGCAAATGACATATCTGATAAAGGGTTAGTATCCAAAGTCTACAAACAACTTATCAAACTCAGCACCCAAACAAAATATAACACGCCTAAAAAATGGGCAGAAGACATGAATAGACATTTTTCCAAATAAGACATAAAAATGGCCAACAGACACATGAAAAAATGCTCAACATCACTCAGCATCAGGGAAATACAAATCAAAACCAGGATGAGATATCACCTCACACCATCAGAATGGCTAAAATTAACAACTCAGGAAACAACAGATATTGGCCAGGATGCAGAGAAAGGGGAATCCCCTTACACTGTTGGTGGGAATGCAAACCGGTGCAGCCTCTCTGGAAAACAGTTTGGATGTTTCTCAAAAGCTTAAAAATAGAAGTAACATATGATCCAGGCAATTGCACTACTAGGTATTTGCCCAAAGTACACAAAAATACTAATTCAAAGGGAAACAAACACCCTAATCTTTATAGGATGGTGAATATGTAGGGGGACTCTTGGCTTTCCTCCTCCCTAGTGCACAGCTGTATTGAAGTCAGATCACTTGGAACAGCCAGGAAATGGATCTGAGAATTGGAAGAAGGATTTCAACAGTTGGAGGGAGATAGTGTGGCAAATGCAATGTGCACGGAAGTGAATTGGGGGAGAGAAAAGCTGTCGTGCCACAGAGGGGAGGGAACCCTTTCTTCAGGTATAGAAAAGGAAGTGAGGGAGAGAAGGGTTGAAAGAGTGTAGTGTTGGGTTAACACAAGAAAACCTCTTGGACCACAGACTGGGGAGCCGGGGGAACTGAGTGGTGTCAATTTTTTTGCAAATAGTGAGTGGAACTCAAGCTCTAGAGGTTTGGAAGTGTACAACTTTCACTGGACTAGAGCCTCTAGCATGAGCTTCTGGTGAGAAGGAGGGCACTGGCCAGGGAGCTCGCACAAAGTAGTATAGCACTGGGAGAGTACCCCTTCCTGGAGTACCTTTGGAAAAGGCTATATTGTCTCTCCAAGGACAAAAGACCCTGTAGGCCCCAGCAAATGGCCTTTCATGGGCAAGGGACAAAGGCAGAGGGTGAATAACCTGTTTGCTGTTTTTCATGGTGACACGCCACAGATTCCATACACCATGCAGGTAGGGACTATTTTTCTGGGACAAAGAGCACTAGTCAGATCACAGTGAGCCTCTAATCCAAAGGAGAGAGAGGATCTGAGTAATGCTAGCTCCTTTAAGATTTGGAGTTTTGAATCCCAGCCGCCCAAAGATAAAATGAAGGAAAGCTGGGCACTGGGTGTGCTAATGGCCCTCACTTTTTTGTGAGGGCTTCCTGAAGAGCAGGGGGTGTGAGATCCCATCTGGGGACAAGAGAGTGGGGTGTCACCATTTCATTCCCGCTGCCTACATGGTCAAATATCAGAGAGTAATACAGCAGCCCACAGTGGAGGTGGGAGCCCCTAACATCAAACTCTGCCCCCCTGTGCTTGGCAGCTACTATTTTTTACTGGGGCAAGATTGACTCTGATACAGTACAATGGACCTCTCACTCAGAAGAGCAAAATAGGCAGCACACTGTAGGTACCAAGTCTGCTGATCATAGAGTGCTTCAAGGAACAGTTCTGGTGGAAATAGTACCAGTCTGTATTTTTTTTCTTATTCTTTTTTTTCTTTTTACTTTATAATCAGGCTTATAGTTGTTTGCTTGTTAGTTTTTCTTTCTTTTTCTTTGGAATCAGGCTTATAGTTTTTTTGATTGTTTGGTTTTTTTCACTCCATTCCCTTTTCTATTTGGGGGGAGCAGACTTTTTTTCTCCTCTCTCTTTTTCTTTTTATTTCTTTCCTTTTTTTCCCCAGGTTTTCTTCCACAAACAAATCAAAGCACACCTAGATAAAGATCCAAACACTCCCCACTGCAAGCAAGGAGGAACTCTGCAGAGGACCGACCAGTGGAAAAGAGCACCCAAAACACAACAGCAGTGTGCACACAGCATAGATAAGAAACACTTCTTGATGTGCCAGGCCCCAGACAGTCTGTGACTCTTTTCTTAATAGAGCATTACTCTGAGGTGCAGGAAATGTAACAAGCTTTCATAACACACAAAAGATAGAAACATAGCCAAAATGACAAGATGTAGGAATTCTCCCCAGAGGAAAGGTCAGGAAGAAATCATGGACAGGGACTTGCTAAAAACAAATACAAACAATATGTCTGAACAAGAATTTAGAACGACAGTCATAAGACTACTAGATGGGCTTGAAAAAGCTTAGAAGACAGCTGAGAAACCTGTGCTGCAGAGATAAAAGACCTAAAAACTAGTCAGGCTGAAATTTTAAAAATGCTATAACTGAGATGCAAAACAGATTGGAAATAATCACAATGAGAATTGAAGAAGCAGAGGAGAGAATAGGTGATACAGAAGATAAAATTACAGAAAATAATGAAGCTGAAAAGAAGAGGGAAAGAAACTATTATAGCTCAGAGGGAGACTTAGGGAACTCAGTGATTCCAAAAAGAAAAGTAATACCATATCATAGGAGTACCAGAAGAAGAGTGGGAAAAGGAGGCAGAAGGTTTATTTGAACAAATTATAGCTGAGAACTTCCCTAATCTGGGGAAGGAAATAGGCATTCAAGTTCAAGAGGCTCAGAGAACTCCCCTTAAAATCAACAAAAACAGGTCAACACCATGACATATCATAGTGAAACTTGCAAAATACAAAGATAGAGAATTCCAAAAGCAGCTAGGGAAAGAATGTCCTTAAACTACAAGGGCAGACATATAAGGCTAGCAGGAGACCTGTCCACAGAGACTTGACAGGCCAGAAAGTAGTGGTATCATATATGTGACATGCTAAATGGGAAAAAAATATGCAGCCAAGAATATTTTATCCAGTAAGGGTGTCATTAAGAACAGAGGGAGAGATAAATAGCTTCTAAGACAAAGAAAAAATAAGGAGCTTGTGAACACTAAACCAGCTCTTCAAAAAATATTAAGGGGGACCCTTTGAATGGGAAAGAGAGACCACAAGTAAAAAGACCAGATAGGAACAGAGACAATCTATAGGAACAGTGACTTTACAGGTAATACAATGGCACTAACTTCATGTCTTTCAGTAATTACTCAGAATGTAAATGGACTAAATGCTCCAATCAAAACACGTAGTGTATCAGAATAGATAAAAAAAAAAAAGACCCATCAATATGCTGCTTACAAGAGACTCATTTTAGACACAAAGCCACCTTCAGATTGAAAGTGAGAGGGAGGAGAACAATTTATCATGAAAATGGACATCAAAAGAAAGCTGGAATAGCCATCCTTATATCAGACAAACTAGATTTTAACCCAAAGACTGTATAAGAGATGAAGGAAGCCCGTATAGGATAATAAAACAATCCATCCAACAAGAAGATCTAACAATGGTAAATATTTATGCCCTTAAATTGGAAGCACCCAAATATTAACCAACTTATAACAAACTTAAAGAAACTCATTGATAATAATACAATAGTAAGGGACTTTAACACCCTCCTCACTGCAATGGACAGATCATCAAAGCAGAAGATCAACAAGGAAACAAAGGCTTTGAATGACACACTGGACGAGATGGACTTCACAGATATATTCAGAGCATTTCATCCTAAAGCAACAGAACAGATTCTTTTTGAGTGCACATGGAACATTCTCCAGAATAAATAACATACTGGGTCACAAATCAGCCCTCAATTGGTACAAAAATATTTAGATCATACCACACATATTTTCAAATCACAATGCTATGACACTCGAAGTCCACCTGAAGAAAGAAATTGGAAGGACCACAAATATATTGAGGTTAAAGTACATCTTACTAAAGAATGAATGGGTCACAGCAATTGCACTACTGGGTATTTACCCCAAAGATAGAGATGTAGTGAAGAGAAGGGCCATATGCACCCCAATGTTCATAGCAGCATTGTCCACAATACCTAAACTGTGGAAGGATCCGAGATGCTCTTCAACAGATGAATGGATAAAGAAGATGTGGTCCATGTATACAATGGACTATTACTCAGCCATCAGAAAGAATGATAACACATTTGCAGCAACGTGGACGGGACTGGAGGCAATTAAGTGAAATAAGTCAAGCAGAGAAAGACAATTACCATATGGTTTCACTCATTTATGGAACATAAGGAATAGCAGGGAGATCGGTAGGAGAAGGAAGGGAAGAATGAAAGTGGGGTAAACAGAAGGGGTAATGAACCACAAGAGACTATGGACTCTGGGAAACAAACTGAGGGTTTCAGAGGGGAGGTAGGTGGGGGTTTGGGCTAGGCTGGTGATGGGTATGAAGGCGGGCACATATTGCATGGAGCATTGGGTGTTATATGCAAACAATGAATCATGGAACACTACATCAAAAACTAATGATGTACTGTATAGTGACTAACATAACATAATAAAAAATTTTTAAAAAAAAGAATGAATGGGTCAACCAGAAAATTAAAGAACTTAAAAAATACATGGGAGCAAATGAAAATGAAAACACGAACAGTCCAAAATCATTGGGATGCAGCAAAGGCAGGACTAAAAGGGAAGTATATTGCAATACAGGCCTTTCTTAAGAAACAAGAAAAGTCTCAAATATACAACCAACGTTACACCTAAAGGAGCTGGAAAAAGAACAGCAAATAAAGCCTAAATCCAGCAGGAGAAAGAAAATACTAAAGATTAGAGCAGAAATCAAAGATATAGAAATCATCAAACAAATAGTAGAACAGATCAACAAAACTGGGAGCTTTGAAAGAATTAACAAGATTGATAAACCCCTAGGCATATTTACCAAAAAGAACAGAGAAAGGACCTAAATAAATAAAATCAGAAATGAGAGAGGAGAGATCACAATCAACACCACAGAAATACAAACAATTATAAGAGAATATTATGAGCAATTATATGCCAACAAATCAGAAAATCTGGAAGAAAAGGATAAATTCCTGGAAACATATAAACAACCAAAACTGAATCAGGAAGAAATAGGAAATCTGAACAGACCCATAACCAGCAAACAAATTGAAGAAGTAATCAAAAATCTCCCAACAAATAAGAGTCCAGGACTGGATGGTTTCCCAGGGGAACTCTACCAGACATTTGATGAGGAGTTAATACATACTCTTCTCAAACTGTTCCAAAAAATAAAAATTGAAGGTAAACTTCCAAACTCTTTCTACAAGGCCAGGATTACCTTGATCGCAAAGCCAGACAAAGACCCCACTAAAAAGGAGAATTACACACCAGTATCCCTGATGAACACAGCTGCAAAAATTCTCAACAATATACTAGCTAATCAGATACAACAGTACATTAAAAGGATTATTCACCATGATTAAGTGGGTTTTATTCCTGGGCTGCAAGTGTGGTTCAATATTCACAAGACAATCAATGTAATACACCACATTAATAAAAGAACAGATAAGAACCATATGATCCTCTCAATAGATGCAGAAAAAGCATTTGAAAAAATATAGCATTCTTTCCTGAAAAAAAAAAAACCCTCAAGAAAATAGGGATAGAATAAACATAACCTCAACCTCATAAAGCCCACTTACAGAAGACCCACAGCACATATTCTCAACTCAAAATCAATTCATGACAAAATCCCTCAGTAAAGTAAGTTTAGAGGGAATGTACCTCAAGCACATATTAAAAACTCAAGCTAATTTCATCTAATATGGAAAAAACTGAGATTTTTTTTCCTCTATAGTCAGGAACAAGACAGGGATGACCCCTCTCACCACTATTATTTAACATGGTACTGGAAGTCCCAGCCACAGCAATCAGACAACAAAAACAAATAGAAGTCATCCAAATTAGCAAGGAAGAAGTAAAATTTTGCTATTTGCAGATGACATGGTCCTATAGATAGAAAACTTGAAAGACTCCACCAAAAACTACTAGAACTGCTAAACAAATTTAGTAAAGTCACAGGATACAAAATCACTCAAAATAGGTGATGTGGTTTAAGGAGTGCATTTCTTGTGATGAGCACAATGTGTTGAACACTATGTTGTACACCTGAAACTAATATAACACTCTATATTAACTAACTGGAAGTCAAATAAAAACTTAAAAATAATTAAATAAAAAAATTTTTAAAAGCACGCAAAAAAATCACTACATTGTATACCTGAAACTAATATTTCACTGTTAACTAACTGAATTAAAATAAATCTTTTTTAAAAGATTTTGTTTATTTATTTGACAGAGAGAGAGAGACAGCCAGCGAGAGAGGGAACACAAGCAGGGGTAGTGGGAGAGGAAGAAGCAGGCTCATAGCGGAGGAGCCTGATGTGGGGCTCGATCCCAGGACCCTGGGATCAGGCCCTGAGCTGAAGGCAGATGCTTAATGACTGAGCCACCCAGACACCCCTAAAATAAATCTTTAAAAAAAAGAACTCCTACAATTCAACAACAACAACAACTTGATAGAAAAATGGGCAAAGGACTTTAATATGCATTTCTCCAAAGAAGATATACAAATGATGATGTACATGAAAATATGTTCAACTTCACTGATCTTTAGGAAAGTGAAGATCAAAATCACAATGAGATACCACCTCATACCGGTTAGGCTGGCTACTATAGAAAAAAAAAAAGAGAGAGAGAGAAAGTAAGTGTAGGTGAGAATGTGGAAAAATCGCATCCTTTCTCCATTGTGTGTAGAAATGTAAAATTATGCAGCCACTATGGAAAACACTATGGCATTTCCTCCAAAAATTAAAAATAAAATTACCTTGGGGCTCCCGGGTGGCACAGTGGTTAAGCGTCTGCCTTTGGCTCAGGGCGTGATCCCGGCGTTGTGGGATTGAGCCCCACATCAGGCTCCTCCGCTATGAGCCTGCTTCTTCCTCTCCCACTCCCCCTGCTTGTGTTCCCTCTCTCGCTGGCTGTCTCTATCTCTGTCGAATAAATAAATAAAATCTTAAAAAAAATAAAAATAAAAAATAAAATTACCTTGATCTAGCAATTCCACTTCTAGGTATATACCCAAATGAAAAGCAAGTTCTTGAAGAGATATGTGCACATTTATGTCATAGCAGCATTATTCACAGTAGCTGAAAGTCAGAATCTACCCATGTCCATCAGTGGATGAATGGGTAAACAAAACTGGTATGTACATACAATGAAATATTATAGAACCTTACAAAGGAAAGAAATCTAACACATGTTACAGCATGGATGAAGCTACAAAATATTATGCTAAATGAAATAAACCAGTCACAAAAAGACAAATACGGTACAATTCATTTATATGAGGCAAATTCATAGATATAGAAAATAAAAGGTAATTGTCAGGGGGTCGAGGGAAAGGGGAATGAGGAATTGTTTTATTGGTATAGAGTTTCAATTTTGCAAGATAAGAAGAATTCTGGAGATCGTTTATATAATGTGAATGTACTTAACACTACTGGACTGACACTTAAAATTGGTTAAGACAGTATTTGTCTTCCTCAGTCTTATTTCACTTAGTGTAATAACCTCTAGGTGACAGATGGTAGCTACACTTGTGGTGAGCATAGCATAACTTATAGAGAAGGTGAATCACTATGTTGTACACCTGAAACTAATGTAACATTGTGTGTCGACAATACTCAAATTTTAAAAAATTTTAAGTAGTTAAAATCGTACAGTCCATGTTATGTGTATTTTACCACAATTTTCAAAGGTAAATAAAAATTGTTAATTTTACATTATGTGAATTTTACCACAATAAAAAATGGTTTATTTGCTTTTTTGATGCACTTTGTTTAGTACCAAGAATTATTTTAACCTGGTCTTCTCTTTGTGCTTGACAGGTGCTTTGGAGGACTCCTTTAGAATTTAATCCTTATTTATAACACAATTCCTATTGATAATGTCATATTATAAAATTGTTTTGAATAAGACTCACATTTCCAAGTTCCTAACCCAAGTCCTATTAAACGAAGGTGGGTGCATCTATCTACTTGTATGGTATTACTATTTGCTAGGATTATACTTCTAGCTTCTAAGATTTCTTGGCTATTGAATTATTCATGCCCAACCTGGCCACTAAGATTCACAGAAGATGATTTCGGTATACCATATCCATATTTCACTTTCCCAAATTTTCTCTGTTTTCATGTCTATCCAGAACTAGACTAAATTCTTTTAGAGCTAAATCCCTATGAGCTGCTTGTCATTTGCCTGGCAAATAAGTTTTCTATGTGTGAGCACTTTCAAATGTCTCCACCAAAAAACATAGTCTAAAGTCACATATAAACATACCCTCAGTGACAAAAACGGCTTACAGGGAGCCCCTAAGCATACTAACCAGCTTGATCTTACTATTCCTTGGGTCATTTGAAGGCTACTACCCAGGAGATCATGAGAAAGGGGTAGAAACGGAAGACATTGTTCCTGCCCTTTGAAAACCAACAACTTTTCCCTTCTTTCAACTGTGGCAGCCTTCCTCAAGTCTAGAACCTCTCTTAAACTAAGCAAACTGGAGTGCTACAAAGTGCAGACCTCTTTTACCCATACTTTGAGGATGTGGCTGGTGATGAGCACACAGGTTCGAGAGTCAGGAGACCAATCTTGCCACTAAATAGCAAGTTTCTTCACCTCGCTGGACTTCACTCTCCCCTTTAAATAAAAATGTTTGGACAGCTCTTGGTTCAAAGGTTTACATGTTTTATTCCATAAGTAAGTTACAAGTAGATCTGTCAATATTCTTCATTTTATTTTTACTTGTTCTCCTGCTCAAGTCTGTTCCAGACCTTCCAAAACTTGCTTTTCCTCCAGATCAGATGGGATGGCTCCTTCAGCAATATGTTTTGCAGTTTCCTGAATTTGCTTGTTAGCTCCCTCTTCCCAATTCCCACAGTTCCAGCCCAGGGCTCTACCTGTGAACTCACGTTGTCCTTCGCTCTGCCTGCATCCTCTCTTCACACTGGTTTCGCCTTGGTCTGTTTGGGACAGACAGCAGCCAGCTTCATTACCCAGAGCTGTTCCTGCTTAGCTGATGTCTCCAGATCTTGTTGCCCCCACAGATACCCTCCAACCTCCCAAACTTTTTCATGAGGTTGCCTCAGTTTAGGCAGTTGGGAAGCATCTCACCTCCCCTAGAAGCACCTCTCTCTCTCTCTCTCATGCCAGCAGCAGTAAATTCTCAATGAAGGCAGTTGGATTTAATTGAATGGACTGAAAACCCCTCTGAGAATCATCATTCCCCAAACTCAGCTATTGGCATTTGTCTCCTGTCAAACATTAGCAACTCTGTACAACTCAAAGACAGTTTGTTTACTCTGGCCTCAGCCAAGCTGGGAAGTCTCTCAAATCAATTTATTGGAGAGGGTGGAAGATTGGTGGGAAAGAGGGAGCTTGGCACACCGTTCCTTGTGAGTTTTAGTTATTTTTTAAGTGCCCTGACCTTTGCCCTCACAAATCCTTTGTTAGCGAACATTTGTGTCCAATTCTATGATTCAGCAGTTTCCTCTTTCATGCCAGGCCTGCAGCTGCTGCAGACCCTTAAGAAACAGAATGCACACAATAAATCAGCCAGGGAGATAGGTTTTCAAATTGGGAGTGCTAATCTCAAGAGAAGGGAAGAAAAATTTGGCGAGTCCCACGATTGCACAAATGAGTGAACAGAATAGCATGGTATACAATGCGGTAACGGCACTCCTGTAAAAGAACTCCGGAGCAGTGACACTCCCTTCCCAGTCCTGGGCAGGCACACACTGAGTCAATGCCCTTTGTTATCTTTCTTTCAAAGGGCAAGGCTGCAGCGCCTGACAGTTGTGCAGGACATATCTGGAAAGGACCTGGGGGGACGTGCCACGTCCCGGTAGCCTCCAAACTCTTAGTCACATGGAAAGGGGCCTCTCTACGGTCACTCCTAATTCCTTGGCTAAGAGGACTAGAGAAGAATGTGAAAGGGCTGAAGAGGGGCCCACAGAAAAGGTTCCATCAGTTATATAACCTTCCCCGGTGGGCAATGCTTTTCGAGGAGCTCCTGTCATCCAACCAGGCACCTTCGGAGGCCTATTTTGCCCTGCCCCAGAGCTCAGAAGCAGAAGTGTGCCAAGTTGAGGTTGTCCCCTACCCGTTGCTGACCGCAGATGTTGAGGTCTTGGAGCTGATCCATCTACCACCCCAGTTCTTCCCGAAGTAAATTGTGTGCACATCATAAAGCTGAGGTCCAGGGATTCGGAGGACACTTAATGTTTAAAGCACAGAGACTGGAAAGATGGGAAAGAATGGGATCTCTTTCAGCACCCAGGGAGGAGAGGCATGAGAAGAGCTACCACCATACCCACCCACCTACCCATGCCACACAACCCCCTCCCCACCTGGTGAACAGTCAGTGTTCACTCTGGGCCTGGCCTGAGGAGATGGCAGCCACTCTTCTTTTTCTCGTCCTCTCGCTTTTTCTTTCTTGACCCTCCCCTTCCAGTCTTTGGGTTAACAGCTGCTGCCGTAGCTCCTAACTTTCTGCCTTTCTTCTGCCCCAATGGCTGTTGGCGTGCTCAGAGATGGCAAGGGGGCATGAACAGCCTCTGTGAGGACTTCTGTGTGGGAACTTGTGCATTGGGAAAGGGAGCCAACGATGTAGTGACCAGATGGAACACGCCAAGTAGCATGATGCAGGTGGGGCTGCCAGGCCTGAAGCTGAATTCTCCTGTTGTTGGGATGCTGATCCATAGAATTACAAGGCTGCTGAGGTCAACTGGAGAAGGTGAGGGGATATTTTTGAAAAGAAGAGTCCGAGGTGGGGGAAGGGCAACAAGGGATCTAGGGCTCCTTTTACATCTGGGGCCTCATTTAGACTGGGACAGTATAAAAGGTGCATTTCTTTGCCAGCCATTGGATGCCGCCTGGAAGGACATTTTATCAGCTCCCTCACTACTAACCTCCTCCTTCATCGCCCCCTCCCCGCAAAGCCAAAGCCAAGCATCTAGCGCCGGCGCAAACTAGGTCTTACCCACTCCTCTCTTTCCTCGATTAGCTTCACTTCACCGCTTGGCTTTGTATTTGGGGGCCGCTTTTTCCAGCCCGGTCTCTTATCTTTCCTCATCTTGAACGGGCAATGTAGTTTGGTCTCTTTTCCCATTTGGAACGCACTATTCCAGCTGAGAAATACCTGGAGCGTGACCTGCTTTTGGAGAGTTATCTTTTTTTCTTCTTTTTATGCTGGACTTTGCAACAATTATAGTTTTTTGTGCAGTTAGTTACAGAGCTGCTCGGGTGGGAGGATGGTTTTCAAGAAAGTTTTGTCTATTTCCGCCCAGTGTTGATTTCAATCTTGCCTTTTTTTCCCCCCCTTTTCCATAGACATCGACTGGTAAGTGAACCAGGTGCTTATTGAAATGCAAATTCCTTGAGGAATGTACACTGGAGCATTGCACAGAACTGGGGGTTTTTTAATTTAACCACCCAAGGGATCAGTATTTGTGGTTTAGGGTGGAGAGGTTGATTTGTTTGGAAATCATTGGGTTGGTTTTTTTTATCTTTCCATCACACCTTGAGCATACCCATTATTATTTCTGTGAATTGCTGACTTTTCTAAAGCTAAAAGGAAAACTAGGTAATAACGCCCTTGCTTTTCTATTATTACTATTATTAAAAACTAACTTGAATGGGTGCCTTATGAAATCCTTTGAATCAAAGTGTCTGGGTTTCTCTCAGTAGTATACTTGCAAGTTTTTTCTTTCTCAAATTTGTCCTTACGTAAGCAATCCCGACAATAGGGAAAATTAACTGTTTTCAGGGAGTTTGGCTGATGCCAAATTCATTTAGGAAAGCAGTTATTTTATTAGTATCTTCACAAATATTCAAAGGAATCAAGGACCATAAGCAGCATTCATTCATAATTTACAGCACCTTTCAGGGAGAAATCAACCCTTTTCTCCTTCCAGTCACCCTAAACCACTACCCAACCCACACCACCTTGCCCCCACCAGACCCCGCTCCACTCTTTTTTTAAAATATTTTATTATATTATGTTAGTCACCATACAGTACATCCCTGGTTTCTGATGTAAAGTTCGATGATTCATTAGTGCCCTCCTTACTACCCAACACCAGCCTATCCCATTCCCCCACCCCCTCCCCTCTATTTCTGTCACACTCCTTAATGTTCAGCATAATTTGATTTGTAATGATAATCTGAGAACACAAAGTTAATAGCCTTTCTAAAATTAAAGAATAAGTGATATTTAAAATAAACCTTTTTAATAATATCTTATTTCTCTATTACAGAAATGGTATTCCATTCAACACAGAAAATTAAATGTTTTTAGAGATTAAAATAATTTTAAATAGGATTATATGACACCAGCATAAAGAATGCTGATATCTGATATATTAATGTGATGCAATAATTTATAACATCTTCATTCTTTAAATCTATTTCACCAAAAATATCATTGGTTTCATCAAAAGGTAAAGGGCCAGAACATTCAAATAGAAACTCAAGAGTCTGTCTAGGATTAATAACATATGCAACATACAATCCCACAGGCCTTTGCCAGAACTAAACATAATTTAAATTACAACTGATGTTTGTAGTTCTAGCTTTTCTTGGGGGCCTTAGTTTTAAAAAAAATTATAACCTAAGTATTTCTAAATGGAGAAACTTGAGGGTTAAAAATGGCACATTAGGTCAGCTGATGACCTTCTATTCCTATAGTCCATGACTTGTGGTAATGCCAAAAAAACTCTTCATGAGGAACTTATCTTCTTTTTTTCTGACAGCCAACAAAATGTTATTTATTAGACTTATATCTAAAAGGAGTTTTAATCATTCAAAACTAGAAGCTGGATTAGAAAACATCAAAAGGATGGAAGAAAGACACTGTAATTTCTGTTTGATATATTCTGGTAATTTTTCATTTTCTCAAAACCTAGTTATTTGACCATTTGGTGATGTATTAACTGATGGAACACACTCCTGCCTGCATGACCAAATGGGACCCATCATCGAACTGAAGCCACACAGCTCCACTAGTTACCTGTGTGCCCAACCAACATTTTTCACAAAAACAGATTTCAAAAGTTGTGCTGATTTAGGAAGACAATCTTTTAGGCTACTAGAACAGATGTTTGTTCCAGAAGCTGCAGCTGTAAGGCCATGCCCTTCATTTGTAACAATAGAAGGATGAAGTATCAGTGCCTGCTTTGGAGAAGGTGCACTATTTATAATCATTGTACTCAAAGATGCTCTATCCCTCATCAGGTAGTTTGGATCCACAGGGGAGGAGATGACACTAACTACCTTTTAGGATAGCCTCAGAAGAGTGGATATGCATCTCACACAGCCTCAGTTTCTGTTAATAACCCAATATTGATTGAAAATTTGGAATTTTTTCTAGTCCCTTTTCAAATATATTTATCTACCATATGTATGAATTTTCCATTGCAAATTCTAATATATAACCTCAGCTGAAAACATTACTTAAATGATGTGCCCTAATAGTTCTATTTTTATTTGTCTTTAAAACCATTTTTTCAACCTTCAAGCTGAGGAGAGGAGGATCTTGATTATGGTATTCCAATATTTGTTGTATAGATGTAAATTTGTCCTAGGTTTACCTTCTAATTTCCTTTTCTGTAAAATAACTTGTGTTTTAAATTTAAAAGGGAAATAGATTAATTTTAGAAAATTTGGAAAACAGAGAAAACACATTTTAAAAAATATACCACCTGTAATCCTACCCAGAGATAGGCACTGGTAAAATCCTAGTATATACCCAACAAATCTATTCTTTATACATATATGTATATATGTGCATAAACATATTACTCATATGTATGCTATATATCGTTTTATGTTTAATCATTTTACCTAATAGTTTATCTTGTGTATCTTTCCATGTTTTCAGAATTTATTAAGCTCCGATGGTATTCATTTCCTTTCATCTTTGCATTTCTTTTCTTTTAAGATTTTATTTATTTATTTGAGATGCAGAGCAAGAGCAGGGGGCAGAGGGAGAAGCAGGCTCCCCACTGAGAAGGGAGCCCAACAAGGGGCTTGATCCCAGGACCCTGGGATCATGACCTGAGCAGAAGGCAGACACTTAACTAACAGCCACCCAGGCACCCTTCATGCTTGTATTTCTATAGTGAAGTTGATTTTTTTTTCTTTTCTTTTTCTTTGTTTCAAGTTTTTGTTTAAATTCCAATTACTTAACATACAGTGTAATAGCAGTTTCAGGAGTAGAATTTAGTGATTCATCACTTACATACAATATCCAGTGCTCATCACAAGTTCCTGCCTTAATACCCATCATCCATTTAACCCATTCCCCACCCACCTCCCTTCCAGCAACCCTCAGTTTATTCTCTATCATTAAAAGTCTATTTTAGGGGCGCCTGGGTGGCTCAGATGGTTAAGCGTCTGCCTTCGGGTCAGGTCATGATCTCCGGGTCCTGGGATCGAGGCCCACATCAGTCTCCCTGCTCAACGGAGTGTCTGCTTCTCCCTCTCCCTCTGCCTCTCCCTCTGCTTGTGTGCTCTGTCTCTCTCAAATAAATAGATAAAATCTTTTTTAAAAAGAGTCTATTTTAGGGGCGCCTGGGTGGCGCAGTCGTTAAGCGTCTGCCTTCGGCTCAGGGCGTGATCCCAGAGTTCTGGGATCGAGCCCCACGTCAGGCTCTTCCGCTGGAAGCCTGCTTCTTCCTCTCCCACTCCCCCTGCTTGTGTTCCCTCTCTCGCTGGCTGTCTCTGTCAAATAAAGAAATAAAATCTTTAAAAAAAAAAAAAGAGTCTATTTTATGGTCACCTCAATTTTTTTCTGTAACCCCTATGTTCATCTCTTCTGTTTCTTAAATTCCACATACAAGTGAAATCATATGGTATTTGTATTTCTCTGACTGACTTATTTAGCTTAGCATAATACACTCTAGCTCCATTCGTGTCATTTAAAGTGGCAAGATTCCATTCTTTTTATGGCTGAGTAATATTCCATTGTGTGTATATACATCATAACGTTTTATCCATGCATCACTCAATGGACATTTGGGCTCTTTCCATAATTTGGCTATTGTTGATAATGCTGCTATAAACATCAAATGCATGTGTCCCTTTAATGAGTACTTCTGTATTTTGGGGAGAAATACCTAGTAGTGCAATTGCTGAGTTATAGAGTAGTTCTATCTTTAACTTCTTGAGGAACTTCCATACTATTCTCCAGAATGGCTACATCAGTTTGTATTCCCACCAACAGTGTAAGAGGTTCCCTTTTCTCTGTAACCTCACCAACATCTGTTGTTTCCTGTGTTGTTAATTTTAGCCATTTTTACAGGTGAAAAGTGGTATCTCATTGTAGTTTTGTTTTATATTTCCCTGATGGTGAGTGATGTTGAGCATCTTTTCATGTGTCTGTTAGCCATCTGGATGTCTCCTTTGGAAAAAAAAATGTCTATTCATTTCTTCTGCCCATTTCTTAACTGGATTATTTGTTTTTTGGGTGTTGAGTTTGATAATTTCTTTATAGATTTTAGTTACTAACTTGTTATCAGATATGATATTGCGAATATCTTCTCTCATTCTGAAGATTGCCTTTTAGCCTTGTTGAATGTTTCCTTTGTCACGCAGAAGCTTTTATCTTGATGAAGTCCCAAAACTTCCTTTTTGCTTTTGTTTCCCTTATTTCTGGAGATGTCTCTAGTAAGATTTTGCTCCCCTTGCTGCCTGTGTTCTCTTCTAGAATTTTAAAGGTTTCATGTCTCATATTTAGGTCGTTGATCCATTTTGAGTTTATTTTTGTGTATGGTGGAAGAAGGTGGTCAAGTTTCATTCTTCTGCATGTTGTTGTCCAGCTTCCCCCACAATATTTGTTGAAGAGACTGTCTTTTGTTCATTGGATATTCTTTCTTTCTTTGTCAAAGATTAGTTGACCTTATAGTTGTGGGTTCATTTCTGGGATTTGTATTCTGTTCCATTGATCTACATGTCTGTTTCTGTGCTGGTACCTTACTATTTTGATCACTACATCATTGTAATAAAAAATGAAGTCCAGGAGGGGAGGAGATAAGATGGTGGAGGAGTAGGGGTCCCTTTTTCACGTGGCCCCTGGAGTGGAGCTGGATAAATACCAGACCATCCTGAAAGCCCCCGGAAGCAGGCTGAGACGCAGGAAGATGCATCTGAATCTCTACAAACGAACATCTCCAGCACTGAGTATTGAGGTATGAAGCGGGGAGCCGTGAATCCGCGCACAGATATTGGAAGAAAAACGGAAGGGGGAGGGAGCCTCCACGCTCGGGCACCGGGAAGCAGTAGCCACCTGCACTGGGGACCAGGCCGGACTCAGCAGACTGAGACTCTGAGCCTGGGAATGCACGTGGGACCAGACTGAAAACGGGAGCTCTGATGCGCTCACTCAAACTAGACTGCAACCAGGAGTTCGGGAGAGCTCATGCAACTTCACTGACAACCGGAGCTCTGGAGCGCTCGCTGGAACTGGCACTCCGGAGGGCGCAAACCACACTGAAACAAAGCTCTGGAGCACGCGCGAGAACTGGGGGTGGCTGGCGGAGTTAGAAACACAAAGGACAGAGAAGCGCCTGCCCTGGAAGCAAGGGCTGGGAGAGCGGCTGTGGGGCACATAACCTGGGACGCTGCAGGGTTTTTAGCAACACCAACATAAACAGAGTTAAACAAGGCAAGAGAGCTCAGTGGACAGCAGACTGTTCTGAGACAGAGGCTAGGATTTGGCCACTGCTGCTCTGACTCTCAGAAGAGCCACAAAAAACCACCAGGGAAAGCCACCAGAGAACAAAAGCCCAGAAATACCAGCTCACATTGTACCCATCCCCATCCCCCCTCGCAGGGGACAGGGAGACTCTACCCAAACAGGGTTGCCAGAGTATCAGCACAGCAGGCCCCTCCCCCAGAAGGCAAGCTGAAATATCAAGAAGCCCACATCCCTAAGGTCCCGATAAAACAAGTGCACACCGCCTGGGTACTGGTCAATAATTTGGGCTCTGGGCAATCCTACAACCTCTCCTCATTAGAATGATGAGAAGGAGAAATCCCCCCCAGCAAAGAAAAGATAATGAGTCTGTGGCCTCTCCCACAGAACTGATGGATATGGATATAACCAAATTATCAGAAATGGAGTTCAAAGTAAAAATGGTCAAGATGATGTGTAGACTTGAAAAAAATATTAACAAAAATATTAACGAGAATATAAAATCACTAAGGGTGGAAATGAGAGCGAATCTGACAGAAATTAAAAATGGTATGAATTAAATGCAGTCAAAGCTAGATACTCTGATGGCCAGGGTAAATGAGGCAGAAGAACGAATTAGTGAATCGGAGGATGGGATGGTAGAAGAGAAAGTTAAAATGGAAACTTGGCTCAAAAAAGTCCAATCTCAAGAATGTAGGTTACGGAAGATTTCTGACTCAATGAAACATTCCAATGTAAGAATCATTGGAATCCCTGAGGGGGTGGAGAAAGAGAGAGGTCTAGAAGAGATATTTGAACAAATTGTAGCTGAAAACTTCCCTAATCTAGCAAAGAAAACAAGCATTCATGGCCAATAGGCAGAGAGGACCCCTCCCAAGTTCAAGCACGACAAACATAAGCCACATCACGTCATAGTGCAATTCACAAATATTAGATCCAAGGATACAGTATGGAAAGCGGCCAGGGCAAAGAAATTTCTAACATACAAAGGCAAAAATATCAGAATTACGTCGGACCTGTCTACACAGACCTGGAATGAGAGAAAGAGTTGGAAGAGCGTTTTTAAAGCTCTATCTGAGAAAAACATGCAGCCGAGGATCCTTTATCCAGCAAGGCTGTCATTCAGAATTGACGGAGAGATAAGGACCTTCCAAGATCACCAGTTACTGACCAATTTCATAAGCACGAAACCAGCCCTACAGGAGATGTTAAAGGGGGTTCTACAAAAAGAAAGAGGGCCCAAGAGTGATACAGAACAGAAATTTACAATCTATAGAAACAAAGACTTTACAGGCAACATGACATCCTTAAAATCATATCTCTCAATAATCACTCTCAATGTGAATGGCCTAAATGCTCCCCTAAAGTGCCACAGGGTTGCAGATTGGATAAAAAGACATGACCCATCCATTTGCTGTCTACAAGAGACTCATCTTGAACCTAAAGATATATCCAGACTGAAAGCAAAGAGAAGGAAAACCATTTTTCATGCCAATGGACCTCAAAACAAAACTGGGGTAGCAATTCTCATATCAGACAGATTAGATTTTAAACTAAAGACTGTAGTTACAGATACAGAAGGACATTATATTATTCTTAATGGGACTATCCAACAAGTGGATATGACAATTATAAATATCTACACCCCCAACAGGGGAGCACCAAGATACACAAGGCAACTCTTAACCAGAATAAAGAGACATATAGATAAAAATACGTTAATAGTAGGAGACATCAACACTCCACTCCCAGCGATAGACAAATCATCTAATCAGAAGGTGAAAAAAGAAACAAGAGCTTCGAATAACACAGTGGACCAGATGAACCTCATAGATATATATAGAACACTACACCCCAGAACAACAAAATACTCATTCTTTTCAAATGCACATGGAACATTCTCCAAAAATAGACCCAGAATATACTGGGTCACAAAACAGGTCTCAACTGATACCAAAAGACTGAAATTATTCCCTGCATATTCACAGACCACAATGCTTTGAAACTGGAACTCAAACACAAGGAAAAATTAGAAAGAAACTCAAACACTCAAAAACTAAGAACCACCATGCTCAAGAATGTTTGGATAATGAAACATGAGAGACTATGGACTATGAGAAACAAACTGAGGGCCTCAGAGGGGAGTGGGTGGGGGAATGGGTTAGGCTGCTGGTGGGTAGTAAGGAGGGCACGTATTGCATGGTGCACTGGGTGTTATACACAACTAATGAATCATGGAACTTTACATCAAAAACTAGGGATGTACTGTATGGTGACTAACATAATATAATAAAAATATTATTATAAAAAAAGAATGATTGGATAAATGAGGAGATTAAAAATCATTTTAAACAATTTATGGAGACCAACGAGAATGAAAACACAATGGTCCAAAACCTATGCGACACTGCAAAGGCGGTCCTAAGGGGAAAATACGTAGCCATCCAAGCCTCACTCAAAAGAATAGAAAAATCTAAAATGCAGTTTTTATATTCTCACCTCAGGGAGCTGGAACAGGAACAGAAGAAAAGGCCTAACCCATGCACGAGAAAGCAGTTGATCAAGATGAGAGCAGAGATCAATGAATTAGAAACCAGGAGCACAGTAGAGCAGATCAACAGAACTAGAAACTGGTTCTTTGAAAGAATAAAGAAGATTGATAAGCCACTGGCCAGACTTATTCAAAAGAATAGAGGAAGGACCCAAATTAATAAAATTATGAATGAAAAGGGAGAGGTCACAACTAACACCAATGAAATAGGAAGGATTATTAGAAACTTTTATCAACAGCTTTATGCCAATAAATTAAGCAATCTGGAGGAGATGGATGCCTTCCTGGAAACCTATAAGCTACCAAGACTGAAACAGGAAGAAATTGATTTTTTTAAACAGACCAATTAACTATGAAGAGATTGAAGCAGTTATCAAACACCTCCCGAAAAACAAGAGTCCAGGGCCTGACGGATTCCCCGGGGAATTCTAACAACCATTTAAAGAAGAAATAAACCTATTCTCCTGAAGCTGTTTCAAAAAATAGAAACAGAAGGAAAACTACCAAACTCATTCTATGAGGCAAGTATTACCTTGATCCCCAAACCAGGCAAAGACCCCATAGATATATGCAAGACATTCCACCCTAAAACAACAGAATACTCATTCCTCTCAAATGCATATGGAAATTTCTCCAGAAGAGACCACATACTGGGTCACAAATCAGATCTCAACCGATACCAAAAGATTGAGATTCTTCCCTGCATATTCTCAGACCACAATGCTTTGCAACTGGAACTCAATCACAAGAAAAAATTTGGAAGCATTTCAAACACTTGGAAGCTAAAGACCATCCTGCTTAAGAATGTTTGGGTCAACTAAGAAACTAAAGAAGAACTTAAACAATTCATGGAAACCAATGAGAACAAAAACACATCAGTCCAAAACCTATGGGATACTGCAAAGGCAGTCCTAAGGGGGAAGTACAAGCGTCACTCAAAAAAAAATAGAAAAATTCTGAATACAAAAGCTAATGTTACACCGTAAAGAACTGGAGAAAGAATAACAAATAAAGCCTAAGCCAAGCAGGAGAAGAGAAATAATAAAGATTACAGCGGAGATCAATGAATTAGAAACCAGAAATACCGTAGAGCAGGTGAACGAAAGTAGAAGCTGGTTCTTTGAAAGAATTAATAAGATCGAGAAACCACTGGCCAGAATTACCCAAAAGAAAAGAGAAAGGACCCAAATTAATAAAATCATGAATGAAAGGGAAGAGATCATGACTAACACCCAGTAAATATAAAAAATTAATAGAAATTATTATCAACAACTCTTTCCCAATAAATTAAGCAATGTAGAAGAAATGGATGCCTTCCTGGAAAGTATAAACTAACAAGACTGAAAAAGGAAGAAATAACCAGTAACTAAAATGAACCAGTGATCAAAAACCTCCCAAAAAACAAGAGTCCAGGGCTGGATGGATTCCCAGGGGAATTCTAACAACCATTTAAAGAAGAAATAAACCTATTCTTCTGAAGCTGTTCCATAAAATAGAAACAGAAAGAAAACTTCCATACTTGTCCTATGAGGCCAGCAATACCTTGATCTCAAAACCAGGCAAAGGCCCCATCAAAAAGGGGAATTACAGACCAATATCCCTGATTAATATGGATGCCAAAATTCTCAACAAGATACTAGCTAATAGGATCCAACAGTACATTAAAAAGATTATCCGTCACAACCAAGTGGGATTCATCCCTGGGATGCACTGGTGGTTCAACATTCACAAATCGATCAGTGTGATAGATCACATTAATAAGAGAAGAGACAAGAGCCATATGATCCTTTCAATTGATGCAGAAAAAACATTTGACAAAATACATCATCCTTTCCTGATTAAAGCCCTTCAGAGTGTAGGGAGAGAGGGTATATTCCTCAATTTCATAAAAACCATTTATGAAAAGCCTAGAGTGAACATCATTCTCAATGGGGAAGAGCTGAAAGCCTTTCCCTTAAGATCAGGAACATGACAAGGATGCCCACTCTCGCCAGTATTATTCAACATAGTACTAGAAGTCCTTGCAACAGCAATCAGACAACAAAAAAGAATAAAAAGTATTCAAATTGGCAAAGAATAAATCAAACGCTCTCTCTTCGCAGATGACATGATACTTTTACATGGAAAACCCAAAAGACTCTAACCCAAATTACTAGAACTCATAGAACAATTCAGTTATGTGGCAGGATTCAAAATCGATGCTCAGAAATCAGTTGCATTTTTATACACGAACAATGAGACTGGAGAAAGAGAAATTAGGAATTTGATTCCATTTACAATAGCACCCAAAATCATAAGATATCTTGGAATAAACTTAACCAGAGAGGTAAAGGATCTATACTCTACAAACTACAGAACACTGATGAAAGACATTAAAGTATAAACAAAAAGATGGAAAAACGTTCCATGTTCATGGATGGGAAGAATAAACATAGTTAAAATATCTATGCCTCCCAGAGCAACCTACATTTTCAATGCCATCCTGATCAAAATACCAATGACATTTTTCAAAGAGGTGGAACAAACAATCCTACAATTTGTGTGGAACCAGAAAAGACCCCGAATCACCAAGGAAATATTGAAAAAGAAAAACAAGCTGGGGGCATCATGTTGCCTGATTTCAAGCTGTACTACACAGCTGTGATCACAAAGACAGCATGGTACTGGCACAAAAACAGACACACAGACCAATGGAACAGAATAGAGAACCCAGAAATGGACCCTCGGCTCTTTGGGCAACTAATCTTTGACAAAGCAGGAAAAAACATCCAGTGGAAAAAAGACAGTCTCGTCAATAAGTGGTGCTGGGAATATTGGACAGCTATATACAAAAGAATGAAACTTGACCACTCTCTCACACCATACACAAAGATAAACTCCAAATGGATGAAAGACCTCGATGTGAGACAGGAATCCATCAACATCATAGAGGAGAACATAGGCTTGTAACCTCTTCGACATTGGCCACAGCAACTTCTTTCATGACACATCTCCAAAGGCAAGAGAAACAAAAGCAAAAATGAACTTGTGAGACTTCATCAAGATAAAAAATTTCTGCACAGCAACGGAAACAGTCATCAAAACAAAGAGGCAATGCACAGAATGAGAGAAGATATTTGCAAATGAAACTACAGATAAAAGGCTAGTATCCATGATCTATAAAGAACTTCTCAAACTCAATACATGAGAAATAAATAAATCCAAAAATGGGCAGAAGATATGAACAGACACTTTTCCAATGACGACATACAAATGGCTAACAGACACATGAAAAAATGTTCAACATCAGTAGCCATCAGGGAAATTCAAATCAAAACCACATTGAGATACCACCTTAAGCCAGTTAGAAAGAATGGCAAAAATTGACAAGGCAAGAAACAACAAATCCCGGAGAGGATGTGGAGAAAGGGGAACCCTCTTACACTGTTGGTGGAAATGCATGTTGGTATAACCACTTTGGAAAACAGTGTGGAGATCCCTTAAAAAGTTAAAAATATAGCTACCCTATGATCCAGCAATTGCACTACTGGGTATTTACCCCAAAGATACAGATGTAGTGAAGAGAAGGGCCATATGCACCCCAATGTTCATAGCAGCATTGTGCACAATAGCTAAATTGTGGAAGGAGCAGAGATGCCCTTCAACAGATAAATGGATAAAGAAGATGTGGTCCCTGTATACAATGGAATAGTACTCAGCCATCAGAAAGAACGATTACCCAACATTTGCAGCAACATGGCTGGGACTGAAGGTGATTATACTAAGTGAAATAAATCAAGCAGAGAAAGACAATTACCATATGGTTTCACTCATTTATGGAACATAAGAAATAGCAGGGAGATTGGTAGGAGAAGGAAGGGAAGAATGAAGGAGGAATAAACAGAAGGGGTAATGAACCACAAGAGACGATGGACTCTGGGAAACAAACTGAGGGTTTCAGAGGGGAGGGGAGTGGAGGATTGGGATAGGCCAGTGATGGGTATAAAGGTGGCACATATTGCATGGAGTACTGGGTGTTATACGAAAACAATGAATCATGGAGCACTACATCAAAAACTAAGGATATACTGTATGGTAACTAACAACATAATAAAAAAATTTTTTTAAATCATAGCTCTCTGTTCCTTCCTAGTCTTTGTTGCTTTTGGTCTTTCTTCCCCAAAGAGTCCCCTTTAATTTTTCTTGCAGGGCTGGTTTAGTGGTCACGAACTCCTTTAGTTTTTGTTTGTCTGGGAAACTCTTTATCTCTCCTTTTATTCTGAATGACAGCCATGCTGGATACAGAATTCTTGGCTGCATATTTCCCCATTCTCTTCTGGCCTGCCAAGTTTCTGTGAAGAGATTTGCTGCTAACCTTCTCTTCCCTTGAAATTTAAGGACTTCTTTTCTCTTCCTACTGTTAGGTTTTTTTCTTTATCTCTATATTTTGTGAATTTAACTACAGTATGTCTTGGTGTTGGCCTGCTTTTGTTGATTTTGATGGGAATTTTCTGTGCCTCCTGGATTTGGATGTATGTTTCCTTCCCCAGATTAGGGAGTTTTCAGCTGTAATTTCCCCCAATTAAAACTTCTGCCCCCTTTTCCCTCTATTCTTCTGGGAGTCCTGTGATATGATTGTTATTACACTTTGTGGAGTCACTGAGTTCCCTAACTCTGCATTTGTGATCCTATATGTTTCTTTCATTCTTATTTTCAGGCCATTATTTTCCATAATTTTATCTTCTGTATCACTTATTCATTCTTCTGCTTCTTCCATCCTTGTGGTCATTACATTCAGTCAGTTTTGAATCTTGGTTATTGCATTTTTCATTTCTGCCTGGCTAGTTTTTAGATCTTTTTTTGCTGCAGTAACGGATTCCTGGTGTCTTCTATGCTTTTCTCAAGCCCAGCTAGTATCCTTATGGTTCTTGCTTTAAATTCTGGGGCAGGAAAGTATTTATATCTGTTTTGATTAGTCCCTGGCCATGACCTTTTCTTGTTCTTTCTTTTGGGATGAAGTCCTCCATCTTGGCATTTTTTCTGTCTCTGTGTTAGGAAACCCTGTTATGTTTTCTGCTCCTAAGAGTAATGACTTTATGAAGAAAAGGTCATATACTGTCCAGGTCTTGGTGCTTCAGGATGTGTCTCTGGTGTAGGCTGTGTGCACTCTGCTGCTGTGTTTTAGCTGCTCTTTCCCTCAGGTCAGTCCTCTGCAGAGTTTCTCCTTGCCTGCAGTGGGGAGTGTTTGGAACTTACCCAGAGTGTGATGGGTTTTAATTAGATGTGCTCTGGTCTCCTTGTTAAAAGAAACCTGATGTTAATTTCACCAGAGCTGAGGCCTTGCAGAACTTTGTGGCCAGTGATGAATGCAGGGGTCTGTGCTGGTCTTCTGGGGAAGGGGCCCACCGGGCTGGTTCTTGGGTACACTTGCCCAAGAAAAGCAGCACCAGCAGAACACAGGGGGGTGGGGGCTTGCTGTAAGCAGTTTAGGCCACCACTGTTGGCATTGTGCTGCTTACTAAAGTTAGTTTATGCTGAGAGACACAAGTGAGAAATCGTTTTAGTCCCCTCTCTCATCCATGGAGAGTGGAGTTTTCACCCACCACTGTCCAGGAAGCCCTCAGAAAAGAGTGAACAGTCTTCCCTCATGTGTCCTAGGTGTCCCTCAAATTATTGCCTTCACCCTATTTGTGTCCAGGGCATCTGACTGCCTGGTAGCACAGTGCACCTGTATTCTATCCCAGGCAGCCTGGCTGAGTTTTTAAACTCCAAACTTTAGGGACCTGGCATGGTGTGGACTCATGCTGGTCCTCTGGGGGAGACTCTTGCTGCAATGGGACTGATGCAAGTTTGTCCCAGAAGGGCAGTCACACCAAAGCACAAGGGCATGGAGCTTGGAGTAAAGCACAGCAAGGAGCCAAGATCCAGATTAGCTGCCCTCAGCAGTTGTCTCTACACTTATCCTGGAGGTGGGAGAGAAATGGCACCCACTGGATCTTTTGTTCCCTGACAGGCAGTGCCACCTCTCCCAGATGCACTCGAAGAAGGCAGAACTGCCTCTCCCAGTGCATCCCAGGTGATCTTCAGATCGCACCATCTGCCCTCAAGCTATTTGCCCTCCTCCACGGAAGCAGTGCGGTGCCCTCAGGACTCCACACCAGCCGCACCTCAGACCTCTAACACTCCAGTCTTTGAACCCAGCTGGTTGTAAAAACTCACAGAAATAAGCCCCTCTTGTTTTCTGTCAATGGCTTTGGGTAAGTGTTTTCCTTGTGCAATCCCCTGTGTGCTCCTGTCTTTTTCTCTCTCACCTCTCATTGTGACGAGGACCCCTTCCCCTCAGCAGCACCCACAATCCAGTTCTCCCCAAACCATATCTGCATCTCCTACTTTCCACGATGAGGCCTCTTCTCTCCTAGTTGTGTGGTTTGTTCTGTCAGTCCTCAGTTAGACTTCATGGGGATTTAGAATGATCTGATATTTATTTAGTTGCATTTGAGGGATGAGGCAAGCCTATGGTCTTCCTACTACTGCACCATCTTAGCTCCTCTCTCAACGGCATCCCTTCAACTATATGGTGGCTGGTGTCTGAGCTATGTGGAACAGTCACCCTTGAAAACACATCTTCAAATCTCTCCAAGAGGTGCTTTCATTGTGATCATCTCCAGCAGCGGCTTCCTATATCTTGCTATCAACATAACACATCCAGTCCTCCTGAAATGCTTTTATCCAAAGTTTTGGAGGATCCAACGTCCAAAATTAGGGTGCCAGCACGATAGAGCTGTGGTAAGATCCCTCTTCTAGACTTCAGGTTTCAGACGGCTGACTTCTAGTAACCTCACAAAGTAAAAGAGACTTCTATAGTGAAGTTCTAACTTCTGAAATCAATCTTTAAGTATGCTAGTTTTATTGAAATTTGGAATCATTTTTGAATCTCAAATGATGCATTATTTCTCTGTATATTTCATTGTTGTGTAATACAGTCTGCTCAAGAGTTATTTGTCTTTTTTGGTTTAACATTGCCTGATTTATGGAAGTTCTCCAAAAATATTTAAATTTTACATAGCATTTAAAAAAATTATACTCAATACCTTTCAAAATGCAGATATTAATAGCCAGAACCCCTATTAGAGTTTTGACTTTAAATTTCTGTTTGTATTCATATAAATTAATAGTAGCATATAAATCTCCAATAATCTATTCTTTACAGTTATTTTTTTATTAAAAGATATTTGACATATGATATCATATAAATTTAAGGTGTATAGCATACTAACTTGATACATTTATATACTGTAATACGATTGCCATTGTAGTGATAATTAGCCCCCCTATTATGTAACATAATTATCATTTCTTTTTAGTGGTTGGAGTAATTCTAATCTTCTAGCAAGTTTGATGATTATTGTACAATTTTGTTGTCTATATTCACTATGCTGTGCATTAGATCTCTAGGATTTATTTGCTAATTGTTGTAAGTTTGTACCCTTAAACAACATATGCCATGTCCCTGCATCATTTTACTCTCTGTTTTTATGAGTTTGGCTTTTTTTAGATTAATCATATGAGTGATATCATACAGGACTTGCCTTTCTTATCTCTGACTTATGCTTGTTATCTCACTTAGCATAATGTCCTCAGGGTCCAAAACCTACATTTTTTTATTATTGAATGTAGCAACTGAAAATTTAAAGTACTTTTGATTGTGTTAAGTTTTCTATATTTTATTCTCCAAAATTACCTCTTGTGTCCATTTTTAGGAAAACATCTCAATGATATTTAGCCTTTATAATTTTCATCCTAATTATGTATATTAATTTTTCTTAGAGTATATTTTACTCAACCTGCCAACTCCATAGCTTTTTAAAAAGTAGTAGCTGGAGACATGGGAATTCTTAAGAAACTTTTGGGGAGGCAGGTTGATGGCATTTATTGGCCACATATAATTTCAGTTTCGAACTTAACACTTTGTTTTAGATTTACTACCAGCACTACTTTTTACTAACTGATAAGGTTTTTTCCTTCCTTAGACTCACAAATTAAAGAGGAATTTTCTATGGGGGACTGTGTAAGAGTTGGGAGACCAAAGAAATAAGACATCATGTGAGAAACATCTTGTCTGTGGTAGAATTTACTAAGTAGGAAAACTATAAGCTACAGGTGAATTAGGTTAGGGAATGAATTGGAAAGAAAATGATCTTAAGTAAGTTATCTATTTTGGCCACGAGATGATGACATCAGGTCCAGAGTTAGGTTGGAGGGGATATGCAGGACAAGAAAGAACTCAGGAAATGACTACATTGTATTGTCTTATTTGCTTTGTTTCCAAATGGCCTTTCACAAAAGAAAAACTTACTTTTGAGATCAGAAAATTCACAGTGTATTTTTTTTGTATCCCACACCATACAAAACACAAACCAATGACATAAAAGATGCTCAACATATAATAACAACATAATAATATGTCTACTTCATAGGTTTATTGTGAAGATTAGAGTTAATGCATGCACAATGCTTAGAATAGTGCCTGGCCCATGGTAAGAGAGCAATACGTGTTGCTCTTAATCATTAACATTATTATCAATATTACTACTACTACTACTACTACTACTACTATTATTGTTAGCTTTCTTTGATTAAACCTCTTGCATATATCCCTGTGAGTTAAAAAGATGATGAAAGTTGACTGTCCAAACTAATTAGAACTTACCTTAGAGTAGATGTAGACTCCAGCCTTGGCCTCAGAATTAAACTGGTCTTTTGAAAGAGGGACTGGGGTTGGGTTGAAAGGAGCATGGAGGTAAGCTCTGACTATATCATCTGATGTTGACTGACCTCTTTGTGCCCTCTTATTTAGTGAAAAGCTAGAAATATTGATAATTTTGCATCATTCCCATCCCTCATAGCCCATTTCCAGGATCCTGATACAATCATTCTATTCATGAGAAATTTGACTGGGAATATAATTCTGATAGATAATAGTCCACAATTTTACTTTTTGGTTTAAATAAAATAAATTCCTCTGAAATGATTCACCTGTAGATTTTAAAATGCATAATAAATATACTGAATGGTTTTTATGGACTTGCTTTTATCTCCAAAGCGGCAATTTTTCATTTCTAACTCTGAAACACACACCAGTATATCTTAGATATCAATAAATCAGAGGCTTTAGAAATGATTCCCTTAGATATTAAACTATATTATTTAAAGTGTTCTCCCTTCTTTGAAAATGGAATGTTTCCTTTTGAACAGTGTAAGTAGGAATATTTTTAAATGATTGTCTACTAGAGTAAGACTTTTTTCATTAAAAGTTTCATCATTTATTCAAAATTAATCTTTTTCATCTTACTGAGATATAATTGGCACATAAGATTGTACAGGGTAAAGGTGTACAGCATAACTTGATACACATGTATATTGTGAAATTATTACCATAATAAGGTTAATACATTCCAATTACTCACATAATTACCTTTTGTGTGTGTGATAAGAATGTTTAAGATTTATTCTCTTAGCAAATTCCATAATACAGTATTGTTAACTATAGTCACTATGCTGTACATTAGATCACCAGAATTTAATCATTTTATTGGTGGAATTTTTACTCTCTGACCACCATCACCCCAGTTCCCTCACCTCCCAGCACCCAGCAACCACCAACCTACTCTTCTTTTATGAATTCAGTTTTTTATATTCCACATAAGAGTGAGTTTTCCTTCCACTTCTATTTTCTTAGAACAGTTTGAGAAGAATAGGTATTAGTTCTTCTTTAAATGTCTGGTGGAATTCCCCTGGGAAACCATCTGGCCCTGGACTTTTGTTTGTTGGGAATTTTTTTTTTAAAGATTTATTTATTTATTTGAGAGAGAGAGCACACAGGGGGAGAGGGAGAAGCAGACTTCCCACTGAGCAGGGAGCCTGTTGTGGGGCTTGATGCCAGGACCCCAGGATCATGACCTGAGCCAAAGGCAGACACTTAACCACCTGAGCCACCCAGGCATCCCCAGTAGGATGTTCTTTAATCTCCATGTATTTGTGGTCTTTCCAAATTTTTTCTTGTGGTTGACTTCAAGTTTCATAATGTTGTGGTCTCAAAATGTGCATGGTTTTGCGATGCCTGGGTGGTTCATTCAGTTAAGCATCTGCCTTCAACTCTGGTCATGATCCCAGGGTCCTGGGATCGAGACCCGCATTAGGCTCCTTCCTCAGTGGGGAGCCTGCATCTCCCTCTGCCTGCCGCTCCCCTGACAAATAAAATCTTTTAAAAAATGTAGCTGGTATTATCTTGATCTTTTTGTACTTGAGGATTGATCTGTGACCCAATATGTGATCTATTCTGGATACAGTTCCATGTGCACTTGAAAAGAATGTGTATTCTGCTGCTTTAGGATGAAATGTTCTGAATATATCTGTTAAGTCCATCTAGTCCAGTGTGTCATTCAAAGCCATTGTTTCCTTGTTGACTTTCTGCTTAGATGATATGTCCATTCCTGTAAGTGGGGTGTTAAAGTCCCTTACTATTATCGTGTTATTATCAGTGATGATATGTTTATGTTTGTTATGAAGTTTTAAATATTTGGATATTCCCAAGTTGGGGGCATAAATATTTACAATTGTTAGATCTTCTTGATGGATAGACCCCTTGATTATGATATAGTGTCCTTCTTCATCTCTTGTTACAATCCTTGGTTTAAAATCTAGCTTGTCTGATATAAGTATGGCTACTCTTTCTTTAAAAAAAAATTGTTCATTTTAGAGAAAGAGAGAGAGCATGTGAGCAGGGGGAGGGGAAGAGGGAGAGAAAGACGAACAGACTACCTGCTGAGTGACGAGCCTGACTCACGCTCGATCTGAGGACCCTAAGATCATGACCTGAGCCAAAATCAAGAGTCAGACACAACCAACTGAGCCACCCAGATGTCCCGCTCTGGCTTTCTTCTAATGTCCATTAACATGACAGATGGTTCTCCAGCCCCTGACTTTCTATCTGCAGGTGTCTTTAGGTCTAAAATGAGCCTCTTGTAGGCAGCATATAGATGGGTCACAATTTTTTATCCATTCTGATACCCTATGTCTTTGATAGGAACATTTAGTCCATTTACATTTAGAGTGATTATTGATATTAATTTAGTACCATTGTGTTACCTCTACAGTTGGTGTTTTTGCTGATGTTCTCTGTTCCTTTCTAGTCTTTGTTGTTTTTCGTCTTTCTTTCCCAAAGAGTACCCTTTAATATTTCTTGCAGGGCTGGTTTAGTGGTCACAAACTCCTTCAGTTTTTGTCTGGGAAACTCTCTCTCCTATTTTAAATGACAGCCTTGCTGGATAAAGTATTCATGACTGCATATTTTTCCCATGCAGCGCATTGAATATATCCTGCCACTTTCCTCTGGCTTGCCAAGTTTCTGCAGACAGATCTGCAGCAAACCTGATCTTTCTTCCCTTGTAGGTTAAGGACCACACATGGCAAATATCCAGGCCTGCTTTTGCTGAATTTGATGGGAGTTCTCTGTGCCTCGTGGATTTCAATTGTCTGTTTCCTTCCCCAGATTAGGGAAGTTTTCAGCTATAATTTCCTCAAATAAACCATCTGCCCCCTTTTTCCTATCTTCTTCTGGGACTCCTACGATATGAATGTTACTATGCTTTAAAGAGTCACTGAGTTCTCTCTGCCTACATTTGTGATCCAATATTTTTCTTTCCCTCTTCTTTTCAGCTTCATTATTTTCCATAATTTTATCTTCTAAATCACTGATTCATTTCTCTGCTTCATCCATCTTCATTATTATTGTATCCAGTCAGTTTTGCATCTCAGTTATAGCTTTTTTAAATTTTGGTCTGATTAGGTTTTTTTTGGGGGGGGGGGTTTGCTGCGGTAAGGGACTCCCTGGTGTCTTCTATGCTTCTCTCAAGCCCTGTTAGTGTCCTTATGATTGTTGTTTTAACGTCTCCTTCTGGTATCTGACTTATATCTGTTTTGATTAAATCCCTGGCCATGACTTCTTCCCGTTCTTTCCTTTGGGGTGAATTTCTGTCTTGTCATTTTTTCTAGGTCACTGTCCTTTTTGTGTGATTGTTAAGAAAGCCTGTTATATTCCTGCTCCTGAGAGTAATGGTTATATTAAGAAGAGGTCCTATACTGTCCTGGGCCTCATGCATGAGGAGGTGTTTCAGAGTGTGCACTCTGCTGTTGTGTTTTGGTTGCTCCTTCCTTCTGTCAGTCCTGTGCAGAGGTTCTCCTTGCCTGTAGTGTGGGGTGTTTAGACCTTGTCCACTGTGTGGCAAGTTTTAACTAAGTGTGTTTTGGTCTGCTTGTTAAAAGAAGCTAGATCCTACTTCCCCTAGAGCTGAAGACTTGCAGCACTCTATGATCAGTAGACTTGGTTTGTGTGAGGGGTTTGTGTTCATGTTCTGGGGGAGGGGCCTGCTGTACTAATTCTCAGATGGATATGCAATAGTGGAGATGAACCTGTAGGGTGCAGGGGTTCATGGCTTGGTGTAAGCTGTTCCAGGCTACACGGGGGGGGGGGTGTTATGTTGCTCACTAAATTGGCATGAGTGCTGATGGACAGGAAGAATATGGCATTGCCCACTCTCTCATCCCTAGAGAAGTTTTCTCCCTCTAAATTTGCAGTTTGTTCTCTCAGTCCTCAGATCAATTTCTTGTGCATTCAGAACAATTTGATACTTATCTAGCTGTGTTCAAGGGATGAGGCAAGCCTAGGGTCCCCCTACTCCTCTGGCATCCTAACTACTCTAGGTTCCCCATATAAATGAGATCACACAGTATTTGTATTCTTCTGTCTTATTTCACTTTATGTTCTCAAGGTCCAACCATGTGGTCACAAATGGCAGATTTCCTTCTTTTTATGGCTGAATAATATTCCATTGAGTATATATACCACATTTTCTTTATATGTTCATCCATTAATAGACACAAGTTGTTTCCATGTCTTGGCTATTGTTAATAATACTAAAATGAACATTGGATGCAGATATCCCTTTGAGATAGTGATTTCCTTTCATTCAGATACATACATAGAAGTGGAATTGTTGGAACATACATAGTTCTCTTTTTTTATTCTTTAAGGAACCTCCACACTGTTTTTCATAGTGGCTGTACCAATTTATATTCCCACCAACAGTGCATAAGTGTTCCCTTTTTCCCAAATCCTCACCAACACATGTTATATCTTGTGGTTTTGGTAATAGCCATTCTAACAGGTGTGAAATGATATCTCCCAGACTTCCACAATGGTACTCTTGTCTGTGGGTGATTGTCAAAACTGGTGCTTTTGGGGGTGGGGGAGAAGATGGTAAAAAAAATCTTCTGCCATGTTGGTGATGTCACCTATTCCACATTTCTTAAGTGTCTACTATGTGCTAGGTAATGCAGAATACAAATATAAACGAGACTTACCTAATAAGGGGCAAGCAGGAATTTGACTTCAGGGCCTTTGATTCTCAGACTTTCACTATAAAACAATCCAATTTTACCTTTTCTGAAAGATCACGTTTTCTTTCACCAAGGTTTAGTTTACCTGATCAGTGGCTTACATAATTAACGTTTATTGCCAGAGTATCAGAATAGACTTTTTATCAAACTAGAAGTGAAATTTAAACTGCAGTTCTTTGGAAAAAGTACATTTTTTTAATGATTTATTTCCAGTTTTAGAAGAAATTATTTGTGACTTTGGAATCAAAATAAAAGGTTGCTGTAAGGAACTTTATCTAATGAATAATACATCTGAAGGAAAGAGTAGGAAACACAAGCACTTTTTGATCAAAACTACGCATTCTAAATTGAAATACACAAATTATAAGCTTATAAGGAAATTCTAAGTCTAAAACATAATTCTGGAAAGTAAGCATTGCTTCCTAATCAGGTTAAATTTTTGAGGTATTTTCCTTCTCTAAAAGAGGTTGAACATAGTGTTTAAGGTTCACAAATTTCTTCAAAATGATTACATGTGGGATAGTATAAAATGTACTTAAATGGGGTTCTGAAGTTATACTTTTGTCATAGTACATAAAAAATTAGATATCAAAATAATCCATTAGAAATCATTTAAAATGTCTATTTTCTTACTATATATTTTAGTATAATTTTTAATACTGTCATCTGAACTGAATTAAATAAACTCTATGAAAATTCATAAAGCAGAATACTCCCTTATAGTCCTTCCCCTATTGCTATACTTTATTTTAGTATTACTTGTGTATAGTCATATGGTTTAGCTTGGGCTTTATGGAGTGGGGCACAAAAACCCTTTACTGCAACATGCAGTAGGGCATCAAATCAACGTTTTTTAATTGTAGCATTCCCTTTGCATTTATGGAACAGTAAGGATCCTTAAGGAACTTACACTCAGTTTGAAATTAAATTTATCAAAACTACTACGAAACTTAAATGTATCTATTTTAACATTTCCTACCCAGCTAATAAGATTTTTTTCTGCTAACATTACTATTTTACTCTGTTCTATTGTTCCTTATTTCAACCAGAGTTAATGATTTTTGTTCAGATGCAGACTTTATTATGACAAGTTTTTGAGGATTTTTGCTTCACTTGTTGTAATGCCACTCAACATTTTCTGCTTTTTCTCATGTACTACTACTCTACTCTACTCTTAGTAGAGCTGTTTAATGTTAAAGCATTACATTTATAGTCCTACGGCAGCAAAGTAGCAGGGAAATAAAGGTAAATTTCTGAGAACAACAGAACAGCAAAATGGAGTTTTTCATAGAATTTTATCAAGAGGAAGAGTTAAGACGGTGGAGGAGTAGGGGGACCCTAAGCTTGCCTCATCCCTCAAACACAGATAATTATCACCTGAGAAATCAATCTGAGGACTGAGAGAACAAAACTATAAGTCTGCAAGTAGAAAAGTGACAACCTTCTGGAAGGTAGGAGGTGAAAGGAATTGATGTGGGGGAGATAAAAACTGTGGGTGCTGCAGAGGGGAGGGAGCCCTGCTTACAGAGACTATCACAAGGTATTATAAGCAGCAGAGCACAAAATCTGACATTTTAGAAGTCCACCACTGTTGAGGTCATGCCTGGATTAAAGGTGACCTGGTGGTGAAGGAGGGCAGAGACCCAGGAGTGGACAGCATGATCTGAAGATCACTTGGGTTGCAAGAAGAATGGGTGGTGCCAACACACTGCACTGTTCCCAGGCATAGGAGTGGGGACTCCAGCTGAGGACAGCAAGCCTGAGTGCCGGCTCTCTGCTCCACCTTGCCATAAATACTGAACTGCTGTGCAGTCATGCAACCACATTCCTGGAATAGGCTGGCAAATGATAAAAGCAGGGCAAGACCCTCCCCAGAGGATCAGCACCAGTCTACACTGCAGGAGTCCCTCAAATTTGGAGTTTTGAAACCTAGAAGTGTGCCTGAGATAAAAGAGCTTGGACAAAGGCAGGGTGAGAGCAGGAATCTGATGGAAGCTGGGACACAAGAGGGGTGATTGTTTGCTCTTCATTGAGGGCCTCCTGAAGAGTGGTGGGGGTGAACTCCCAGTTCCGGGGCTAGAGAGCTGATGCCTGCCATTTAGAGCCCATGAACCAATGCTGAAAGTTTTTAGGGAGGAAGAGCGCCATTGAGTGGAGGCCAGAGCTGCTTACAATGTGCCCCACCCCACTGTGCCCTGCAGGTGCATCTGCATAAGGGCAAATCCACCTGAGAATCAGTGCAACAAGCCCCTCCCCCAGAAGGCCAGCACAAGCACCTCCTATGCACAACATGCTGATCATAGAATGCTGCAAAGCTTCAGCTCTAGGAGAAATAAAATCTAACTTCCTTTTTATTTTTACTGCTTATTTTTCATTATTTTTTTAATTCCTTTTAAATTTTTTACTCTTTTTTAAATTTTTATTTATATGTACTTTATATTTTAAATTTTTCATTTTCATTTTATTTTATTTTATTTTTATTGTTGGATCTAGCTTTTTTAAAGATTTTATTTATTTATTTATTTATTTATTTATTTATTTATTTAAGAGAAAGTACTAGCAGGGGGAGGGCCAGAGGTGAAGGGCAAGGGAGAGAATACCAAGCAGACTCTGCACTGAGCACAGAGCCCAATGCAGTGCTCAGTCTCATGACCCTGAGATCATAACCTGAGCCAAACCCAACAGTTGGATGATTAGCCAACTGAGCTACCCAGGTGCCCCAACAGAATAGGTGTTGCAGGTGAAACCTGGTGGAGTTTCTTGCCTCAAGTTAATAGATGATACAGTGGTTTGGGGGTATTTTTTGTTGTTTTTTTCCTTTTTTTAGAGAGAAAGAGCATGAATGGCAGTGGGATATATTTAGCTTCTTTTAACAAGCAAACCAAAATACATCCAGGATCTAGTTTTGTTTTGTTTTGTTTTGGCTTTGTCTCGGACAAAATGACAAGATGGAGGAATTCACCCCAAAAGAAAGAACAGGAAGTATAACTCATAGCCAGGGATGTAATCAATACAGATATAAGATGTCTACACTAGAATTTAAAACAAAAATTATAAGGATACTAGCTGGGCTTCAAAAAAGCATAGAAGACACTAGAGAATCCTTTACTGCAGAGGTAAAAGAACTAAAATCTACTCAGGCTGAAATTTAAAATTCTATAACCAAGATGCAAACCCAAATGGATGTCATAACAATTCTGATGGACAAAGCAGAGGAACAAATCACTGAAAGAGAAGGCAAAATTATGAAAAATAAAAAAGCTGAGGAGAAGAGGGAAAGAAAAGTAATGGATCATGAAGGTAGACTTAGGGAACTCACCATAATGTAAAACATTTGTATCATAGGACTTCCAGAAGATGAAGAGAGACAAAGGGACAGAAGGTTTATTCAAACAAATTACAGCTGAAAACTTTCCTTATCTGAGGGAGGACACAGACATCAAAATCCAAGAAGCACAGAGAACTTCCATTAAATTCAACAAAAGCCAGCCATTGCCAAAGCATATCATATGTACCTTCACAAACCACACAGAAAAGGAAAGAATCCTGAAAGCAGCAAGCGAAAAAAAGTCCTTATCATACAAGGGAACAAAGATCAAGTTCACAGCAGATCTGTCCACTACTTTGCAGGCAAGTAGAAAGTGGCAGAATACATCCCACGTGTTGAATGGGAAAAATATGCGTCAAGAATACTTTATCAAGCAAGACTGGCATTCAAAATAGGAGAGAGTAGAAGTTTCCCAGACAAACAAAAATTAAGAAGTTTGTGGCAATAAAACCAGCCTTGCAAGAAATATTAAGAAGGACTCTTTTAGTGGGAAAAAAAGACCAAAAGCAACAAAGACTAGAAAGGAACAGAGAACATCACCAGAAACACCAACTCCAGAGGTAAGACAATGGCACTACATTCATATCTTTTTTAAAATATTTTATTTATTTATTTGACACAGAGAGAGAGAGCACAAGCAGGGGGAGCAGCAGAGGGAAAGGGAGAAGCAGGCTCTCTGCTGAGCAGGGAGCCCAATGCAGGGCTCAATCCCAGGACCCTGGGATCACAATCTGAGTCAAAGGCAGATGCTTAACCTACTGAGCCACCCAGGTGCCCCCATTCATATCTTTCAATAATCACTCTAAATGTAAATGAATGAAATGCTCCAAAGATATAGGGTATCAGAATGAATTTTAAAAAGCAAGACTCATCTATAGGTTTCCCACAAGAGACTCATTTTAGACCTAAAGACACCTGCAGATGGAAAGTGAGTGGATGGAGAATCATCTATCATAATAAAGGTCATCAAAAGAAAGCCAGAGTAACCATTCATATGTCAGACAAAATAGATTTTTAACCAAAGACTGTAACAAGAAATGAAGAAGGGTACTATATGAAAATTTAGGGGCATATCCATCAAGAAGATCTATCAATTGTAAATATTTATGCCCCAACTTGGAAGCACCCAAGAATATAAATCAATTCATTAATAAATCAATTAATAAAAACATAAAGATACTCATTGATAATAATACAATAATAGTAGAGGACTTTAAAACCCAACTTACAATGGAAAGATCACCTAAGCAGAAAATCAACAAGAAAACAATAGAGTTTTAAATGACATACAAGACCAAATGTACTTAACAGATATACTCAGAACATTTCATCCTAAAGCAGCAGAATACACATTCTTTTCAGGTGCACATGGCACATTCTTCAGAATAGATCACATACTGTATCATAAACCAACCCTCAACAGGTACCAAAAGACCAAGATAAGATACCATGCATATTTTCACACCACAACACTATGAAACTTGGAGTCAAACAGAAGACAAAATTTGGAAAGACCACAAATACATGGAGGTTAAAGAACATCCTACAGAAGAATGAATGGGTCAATCAGGAAATTACAGAAGAAATAAAAAAGTATATAGAAGCAAGTGAAAATGTAAACATAACAGTCCAAAATCTTTGGAGTGCAACAAAGGTGGTCCTAAGAGGGAACTATATTGCAATACAGGTCTACCTCAAGAAGCAAGAAAAGGTTCAAATATACAAGCTAACCTGACACCTGAAGGAACTCAAAAAGGAATAGGAAGTAAAGCCTATAGCCAGCAAAAAAGGGAAATAATAAATATCAGAGTAGAAATAAACAATATTGAAACAAACAAACAAAAAAAAAAAACCAAAACACATTAGAACAGATCAATGAAACTAAGAGCTGGTTCTTTGAAAGAATTAATAAAACTGATAAACCCCGAGCCAGACATACCAAAAAGAAAAGAGAAAGTACCAAAACAAATAAAATCATGAATAAAAGAGGAGAGAACATAACCATTACAGGAATGCAAATAATCATAAAAGAATATTATGAAAAATTATATTCCAACAAAGTGGGAAACATGGAAGAAATTGAAAAATTCCTAGAAGTACAGAAACTAACAAAAAATCTCCCAACAAACAAGAATCTAGGGCCAGATAGATTCCCAGAGGGATTCTACCAGACAATTAAAGAACAGTTGATACCAGTTCTTCTCAAACTGTTTGAAAAAAATTAAAATGGCAGGAATACTTCCAAACTCCTTTGACAAGGCCAGTATTACCTTGATTCTAAAAACCAAAGACTCCACTACAAAGGAAAATTACAGGCCAATATACCCGATGAACATGGATGGAAAAATTCTCAACAAGATACTAGCAAATAGAGTCTAACAGGACATTAAAAAAATTATTCACCACAATCAAGTGGGATTTACTCCTGGGCTGCAAAGGTGGTTTCATATTTGCAAAACAATCAACGGGATACACAACATTAATACAATAAAGGATAAGAACCATATGATCCTCTCAATAGATGAAGAAATACATTTGACAAAATAAAGCATCTATTCTTATTTGTTTTTTGCAGATGAGGTCAAAGAGGATCCTCTAGGATTTGGATGGATTCCTGCCTCACATTTAGGTCTTCCATTCATTTTCAGTTTATTTTTCTGTGTGGTGTAAGAAAGTGGTCCAGTTTCATTCTTCCTCATGTGGCTGCCCAATTTTCCCAACACTAATTGTTGAAGAGACTGTCGTTTTTCCATTGGATATTCTTTCCTGATCTGTTGAAGATTAGTTGACCACAGAGCTGAGGCTCCATTTCTGGGTTCTCTATTCTGTTCCATTGATCTGTGTGTTTGTTTTTGTGCCAGTACCATGCTGTCTTGATGATTACAGCTTTGCAATAGAGGTTGAAATCTGGAATTGTGATGTCATCAGCTTTGGGTTTTGTTTTGTTTTTGTTTTTTTCAACATTACTTTGGTCTTTTCTTCATCCATACAAATTTTAGGGCTGTTTATTTCGGCTCTGTGAAAAATGCTGATGGTAGTTTGGTAGGGACTGCGTTGAATATGTAGATTGCTCTGGGTAGCATAGACATTTTAACAAAATTTGTTCTTCCAATCCATGAGCATGGAATAATTTCCCATTTCTTTGTGTAGACTTAAATTTAGTTCGTAAGTGTTTTATAGTTTTCAGAACACAGGTTCTTTTGTTGGGTTTATTCCTAGGTATATTATGGGTTTTCATGCAACTGTAAATGGGATCAATTCCTTGATTTCTCTTTCTTCTGATTCATTGCTACCACATAGAAATGTGGTATTGACTTCTGTGCATTGGTTTTATATCCTGCCACTTTGCTGAAATGTTGTATGAGTTCTTGCAATTTTGGGGTGGAGTCTTTGGGTTTTTAACATAGAGTATCATGTCATGTGTGAAGAGTGAATGTTTGACTTCTTTGTTGATTTGGATGCCATTTATTTCTTTTTGTTGTCTGCTTGCTCAGGCTTGGACTTCCAGTAATATGTTGAACAACAGTGGTGATAGTGGACATTCCTGCTATGTTCCTGACCTTAGGGGAAAACCTCTCAGTTTTTCCCATTGAGAATGATATTCACTATGGGCTTTTCATATATGGCTTTTATGATATTGAGGTATGTTCCCTCTATCCCTACACTATAAAGAGTTTTAATCAAAAAAGAATGCTATACTTTGTCAAATGCTTTTCCTGCATCTGTTGAAAGGATTATATGGTTCTTGTCCTTTCTTTTATTAATGTGGTGTATCACACTGATTGATTGCAGACGTTGAACCACCCTTGTACCCAGGAATAAATCCCACTTGGCCATGGTGAATAATCCTTTTAATGTACTGTTGGATCCAATTAGCTAGTATTTTGGTAAGAATTTTTGCATCCATGTTTATCAGGGATATTGGTCTGTCATTCTTTTTAGTGGGTCTTTGGTTTTGTAATCAAGGTAATCCTGGCCTCATAGAATGAGTTTGGAAGCTTTCCTTCCATTTCTATTTTTTGAAACACTTTCAGAAGTGTATTAGGTATTAATTCTTCTTTAAATGTTTGGTAGGATTCCTCTGGGAGGCCATCTGGCCCTGGACTCTTGTTTATTGGGAGATTTTTGATTACTGATTCAATTTATTTCATGGTTATGGGTGTGTTCAGGTTTTCTATTTCTTCATGGTTCAGTTTAGTTAGCTTATGCATCTCTAGGAATGCATCCACTTTCTTTCAGATTGCCTAATTTGTTGGCATACACTTGCTCATAATATTATCTTATAATTGTTTATATTTCTTCCTTGTTGTGATCTCTCCTCTTTCATTTCAGATTTTATTAATTTGGGTTCTTTCGCTTTTCTTTTTGATAAGTCTGGCCAGGGGCTTATCAATCTTATTAATTCTTTCAAAGAAACAGCTCCTAGTTTCTTTGATCTGTTCTGCTCTTTTGGTTTCTATTTCATTGATTTCTGCTCTAATCTTTATTAATTCTCTTCTCCTGCTGGGTTTAGGCTTCATTTGCTGTTCCTTTCCCCCCCTCCTTTACATGTAAGTTTAGGTTGTGTATTTAAGACCTTTCTTGTTTCTTGAGAAAGGCTCGTATTGCTATCTACTTCCCTCTTAGGACAGCCTTGCTGCATCATAAACGTTTTGAACAGTTGTATTTTCATTTTAATTTCTCTCCATTATTTTTTTAATTCTTCTTTAATTTCCTGGTTGATCCATTCATTTTTAGTAGGATGCTCTTTAGCCTCCACGTATTTGAGTTCTTTCCAAGTTTCCTCTTGTGATTGAGTTTGAGTTCCAAATCATTGTGGTCTAAAGATATGCAGGGAATAATCCCAGTCTTTTGGTACCAACTGAGACCAGATTTGTGACCCAGTATGTGATTTATTCTGGAGAATGTTCCATATGCACTCAAAAAGAATCTGTATTCTGTTGCTTTAGGATGAAATGCTCTGAATATATCCGTGAAGTCCATCTGGTCCAGTGTGTCATTCAAAGCCTTTGTGTCCTTGTTGATCGGCTTTGATGATCTGTCTATTGCAGTGAGGGGGGTGTTAAAGTCCCCTACTATTTTTGTATTATTATCAATGTTTTTCTTTAATTTTGATATTAATTGGTTTATATGATTGGCCGCTCCCACGTTAGGGGCATCAATATTTACATTTGTTAAATCCTCTTGTTGGATAGACTCTTAAATTATGATATAGTGTCCTTCATCTCATATTACTCTTTGGTTTAAAATCTAATTTTTCTGATATAAGGATTGCCACCCCAGCTTTCTTTTGATGTCCCTTAGCATGATAAATGGTTTTCTACCCCCTCACTTTCAATGTGGAGGTGTCTTTGGGTCTAAAATAAGTCTCTTGCAGAAAGAATATTGATGGGTCTTGACTTTTTTCTGATCTGTTACCCTGTGTCTTTTGATCGGGGCATTTAGCCCATTTACATTCAGTGTAACTATTGAAAGATATGAATTTAGTGCCATTACATTACCTGTAAAGTCACTGTTTCTGTATATTGTCTCTGATCCTTTCTGGTCTCTTTTGGGCTCTCTCCTTGCTTAAAGCATCCCTTTTATTGTCTCTTATAGGGCTGGTATGGTGATCACAGATTCTTTTAGTTTCTCTTTGTCCTGGAAGTTTCTATCATTCCTTCTATTTTGAATGATATCCTAGCTGGATAAAGTATTCTTGGCTGCATATGCTTCTCATTTACCATCCGGAATATATCATGCCAGTCCTTTCTAGCCCACCAGGTCTCTGTGGATAGGTCTACTTTCAATCTAATGTTTCTATACTTGAAATTTACAGTCCTCTTATCCTGAGTTGGTTTCAGGATTTTCTCTTTGTCTCTGAGATTTGCAAGTTTCATCATTACATGTCGGGATGTTGACCTATTTTTATTGATTTTGAGGGGGGGGGTTTCTCTGTGCCTCCTATACTTGGCTGCCTACTTCATTCCCCATATCAGACAAGTTCTCTGCTATAATTTGCTCCAATATAACTTCTTAACTTCTGCCCCTCCCCTTTCCTCTTCTTCTGGGATCCCAATTATTCTGATATTGTTTTGCTTTATGGTATCATTTATACCTCAAATTCTCCCCTCATGATCCAGTAGTTGTTTATCTCTCTTTTTCTCAGCTTTATTTTCCAACATTTGGTCTTCTATATTACTAATTCTCTCTTCTGCCTCATTTATCCTAGCACTTAGAACCTCCATTTTTTTGTACCTCATTAATACCCTTTTTTATTTAGGTCCCTGGCAGTCAGTATTGCCTCTTGTTCTCTTTTTTTGAGGTGAGTTTTTCAGTCTTGTCATTCTGTCCAGAGAAGAACAGATGAGTGAAAGAAGAAAATTTTAAAATGGCAACGACCCCAGAGAAATATACACTAAGCAAATCTGAAGAGACCTTTAACCAAAAAGAAAATAAATAAAAAATTTAAAAAGAGAGAAAGAACGAAAATTTATATATGTACAAAAATAAAATTAAATACAATGAAAGGATAGACTGTAAATGTAAAAATGAAAATTAAAGGAGGAAAAAAAAGAGGGGGAAAAAAAGAAGATAAACAGACAGGTGAGCAGAACAGAGCATTACACTATAGCCTAAGTGTATTTTGGACGGTTTGTTAGAAGAAACTACATCTCAAAATTGTAAAGAAAGAAAAAGTTATATATATATACAAAAATAAAATTAAATACATCAAAAAGAGAATATAACTGTAATGATGAAAATTTAAAAAGGCTTTAACAAAGCAAAACAAAGAAAAGGAGAAAAAAAAAAGAAGAAAAGAGTGAAAATGATAAGACAGGTGAAGAGAACAGAGACATACACTAGATTCTGGGTGTATTTTGGTCTTTATTAGAAGAACTGCATCCTAAAATTGAAAGGAAAATTATATATATTAAAAATTAAATTAATTACAAACTAAATATAGAATGTAACTGTAAAAATGAAAATTTAAAATGATTTTTAAAAAAAGAGTTGACAAAATAAGAAATAAGTTGAAAAAGGAAAGAGAAAAAAATTAAAATTGAAAGACTAAGGAATAATGGGGGAAAAAAAACCATGAATTCTATATACTATTTTCCCCTAGCACTGGAGTTTGAAGTTGTCTATGATCAGTAAATTTGGTCTTAGCCGGATGTTCTTGCTGATCTTCTGGGGCAAGGGCCTGTTGCACTGATTCTCAAGTGTCTTCACTCCGGGTGGAACTGCACTGCCCTTGCCAGGGGGCCAGGGTAAGTAAGCTGCTCCAGATTGCTCGATGTGGCTTTTGTTCCCTGAAGCCTTTCTGTATAACTTTAGAGGTCGAGAATGAAAATGGTGGGCTCCCAATATCCAGCCTCAGAGCCTAAAGCTTGGGCCCCACTCCTCAGTGCACCCTCAGGTCTCCCTGGTTTCCGTCCGCACTCCGTGCTCACCCAACCTACCATGGAGCATTTCTATCTCAGGCACATGACCCCATTTTGAGTCTCCAAACCCTGCAAACTCCTGCAGTGCACATCTGTGGGGCTCCTCCCAGGGGGGGAAGGGGTTTCTCCTTCAGGTTCTGATGTTCACTGGGCCCCTGCTCGGCAGTTGCCCAACCATGCCATGGTTCATGGTTACGGGAACACTGAGGTGAAAGTCTACTCCTGGGCTTGCTGATTGCAGCCAGCTTCCCTACTCCAATGCCTGAGAACTCTAGCGCACTCAGGGACCCTTGGTCTTCCTGTGACCCCAGAGATCCTGAGAACACACTGTCCCACCTAGGATTCTGCTCTGCTTTGCCACGTGAACACCTTTCAGGAAGGGATGTACCTCACTGGAGAAGATTTCTAGAAGTTCTGATTTTAGGCTCTGCTGCTATATCACTTTTTAGTAGCCGGCTTATGGAGGCTCCATCCTCCGTGGTTTATCTTCCCATATATCGCCTCAGATTCATTTCTATCCATCTCCTACCTTGCAGAACATGGTCGCATTTCTATCTGTTGAGTTGAAGCAATTGTTTTCTTAGATCTCCAGTTGAGTTCACAGGTGTTCAGAATGATTTCATAGCTATCTAGGTATATTCCTGGGACAAAACAAAAATAAGGTCTCCTAGTTCTCCACCATCTTGGACTCCCATACTTTCACTCTTTGCAGACAACAGGATGCTCTATACAGAAAACCCAAAGGACACCACCACAAAATTGCTAGAACTAATACATGAATTCAGCAAAGTCACAGGATACAAAAACAATGTACAGAATTCTGTTTCATTTCTATATACCAATAATGAAGCAGCAGAAAGAGAAATTAAGGAATCAATCCCACTTACAACTGCACCAAAAACCATAAGATACCTAGGAATAAACCTAACCAAAGAGGTAAACAACCTATGATCTGAAAACTGTAAAACACTTGTGAAAGAAGTTGAAGTTGACACAAAGGAATAGAAAACCATTCCATGCTCATGGATTGGAAGAACAAATATTGTTAAAATGTCTATATTATCAAAAGCAGTCTACACCTTTAATGGTATCAAAATACCACCAGCATTTTTCACAGAGCTAGAACAAATAACTCTAAAACTTGTATGGAACCACAAGAGACCCTGAATAGCCAAAGCAATCCTAAGAAAGAAAAGCAAACCTGGAGGAATCATAATTCCAGACTACAAGCTATATTACAAAGCTGTGTTCATCAAGACAGTATGGTATTGGCACAAAACTGGACACACAGATCAATGGAACAGAATAGAACAACCAGAAATGGACCCACAACTATATGGTCAACTAATCTTCGACAAAGCAGGAAAGAATATTGAATGGAAAACATAGAGTCTCTTCAACCAGTGGTGTTGGGAAAACTGGACAGGAACACAATAGAATGAAATTGGACCACTTTCTTCCATCACACACAAAAATAAATTCAAATCGTTGAGAGACCTAATGTGAGATAGGAAACTATTAAAATCCTGGAAGACAGCATAGGCAACAACCTCTTTGACCTCAGCCGTAGTAATTTCTTACCAGACATGTCTCTGGAAGCAAGGGAAACACATGCAAAAATGAACTATTGGGATTTCATCAAAATAAAAAGCTTCTACACAACAAAGGAAACCATCAACAAAACTAAATGGCAGCCCATGGAATGGGAATATTTGCAAATGACATATCTGATAAAGGCTAGTATCCAAAATATATAAAGAACATATCAAACTCAACACCCAAAAAACAAATAATACATTTAAGAAATTTGAAAAAAAAAAGAATTTTATCAAGAGATTTCAAGAGGCTGAAAAGCAAAATCATTCAAACTGCACTGAAAGTACTTCACCTTATAGTTCGTTGACCTATCTAATGAAATGAAAAATAGATTTTGATCGGAGGACATATTTAATTAAGCAAGCCTAGAAATTCACTACACTGGAAAAAACCATTGGCAACTAAATCCTTATTGAATTGTCCTGTCATTATGTAGCAAGTTTTTTACTCCAGTATAATAGATAAGAGTTACATTTAAGACAGATATTAAATTAGGTTCTAAATAAGAAAATTAAATATTATATTGCCTTTATTCTACCTTTTTCTTTAATAATACTGAAATGTCTATAAAAACTACTAAGTTCTAAATCATTAATGAAAGGGGAGAAACCACAACCAATACCAAGGAAATAGAAGCAATTATTAGAACTTACCAGCAGCTATATGCCAACAAACTAGGCAATCTGGAAGAAATGGATGCATTCCTGGACACATATAAACTACCAAGACTGAAACAGGAAGAAACAATCTGAAAAGACCAACAGCCAGCAAGGAAATTGAAACAGTAATCAAAAATCTCCCAAAAAACAAGAATCCGGGGATGGATGGCTTCCCAGGGGAATTCTACCAAACACTTAAAGAATAAATCATACCTATTTTACTGAAGTTGTTCCAAAAAATACGAATGGAAAGAAAACTTCCAAACTCGTTCTATGAGGCCAGCATTACCCTGATCAAAAACCAAAGACCCCATCAAAAAGGAGAATTACAGACCAAATTCTCTGAGGAAGATGGATGCCAAAATACTCAAAAAGATCCTAGCCAATAAACACATTCAAATTGGCAAAGAAGAAGTCAAACTCTCTCTCTTCAAAGATGACATATTATTTTATGTGGAAAATCCAAAAGAATCCACCCCAAAATAATTAGAACTGATGCAGCAATTCAGCAATGTGGCAGGATACAAATCAGTGCAGAGAAATCAGTTGCATTTCTATACACTAACAGTGTGACTGAAGAAAGAGAAATTAAGGAATCAATTCCACTTACAATAGCACCAAAACCCATGAGATACATAGGAATAAACCTAACAAAAGAGGTAAAGGATCTATACTCTAGAAACTACAGAACACTTATGAAAGAATTTGAGGAAGACACAAAGAGATAGAAAAACAATTCCACGCTCATGGATTGGAAGAAGAAACATGTGAAAATGTCTGTGCTGCCAAGAGCAATCTACACTTTCAAATCCATCCCTATCAAAATACCATCAACATTTTTCACAGAGCTGGAACAAGCAATCCTAAAATTTGTACAGAACCAGAAAAGACCCCAAATCACCAGGCGATTGTTGAAAAAAAGAACACCAAAGCTGGGGGCATCACAATGCCTGACTTCAAGCTATATTACAGAGCTGTGATCATCAAGACAGCACGGTATTGGCACAAAAAGAGACACACACATCAGTGGAAAGAATGGACATCCCAGAAATGGACCCTCAATTCTATGGTCAACTAATCTTCGACAAAGCAGGAAAGAATATCGAATACAAGAAGACAGTCTCTTCAACAAATGGTGCTGGGAAAATTGGGCAGCCACATGCAGAAGAATGAAACTGGACCACTATCTTACACCATACACAAAAATAAAATGAGTGAAAGACCTAAATATGAGACAGGAATCCATCAAAATCCTGGAGGAGAACATAGGCAGTAACCTCCTCAACATTGGCCACAGTGACCTCTTTCAAGACATGTCTCTAAAGGCAAGGGAAACAGAAGAAAAAAGGAACTTTTGGGACTTCGTCAAGATAAAAATCTTTTGCACAGCAAAGGAAACAGTCACCAAAACTGAAAGGCAACCTAAGGAATGAGAGGAGATATTTTCAAATGACATTACAGATAAAGGGCTGCTATCCAAGATCTATAAAGAACTTCTCAAACTCAACACCCAAAAAACAAATAACCCAGTGAAAAAATGGGCAGAAGACATGAACAGACACTCCTCCAAAGAAGACATACAAATGGCTGACACATGAAAAAATATTCAACATCACTCAGCATCAGTAAAAGTTTTACTATTATAGGTCGGGTGTTTACCTATTTTTATTGACTTTGGGGGTCTCCATGCCTCCTCGATTTTGATGTCTGTTTCCTTCCCCAAATTAGGTAAATTCTCCATTACAATTTGCTCCAATATACCTTCTGCCCCCCTCTCTCTTTCTTCTTCTTCTTCTGGGTTCCCAATTATTCTAATATTGTTTACTTTTATTGTCTCACTTATTTCTCAAATTTTCCCCTCATGATCCAGTAGTTATCTCTCCTTTCCTCAGCTTCTTTATTCTCCATCACTTGGTCTTCTATATCACTAATTCTCTCTTCTGCCTCATTTATTCTAGCAGGTAGAGGCTCCATTTTTTATTGTACCTCATTAATAATCTTTTTTATTTTTACTTGGTTAGATTTTATTTATCCAGAAAGGGGATTCTCTAGTGTCTTTTATGCTTTTTTCAAGCCCAGCTAGTATCCTTATAATTGTTACTCTGAACTCTAGTTCTGACATCTTACTAATGTCCCTGTTGATTAGGTCCCTGACAGTTTTTACTACCTCTTCGGGGTTTTTTTGTGGTGAGTTTTTCCGTTTTGTCATGTTGTCCAGAGAAGAATAGATGAACAAGAGAACAAAATGCTAAAAGGGTAACAATGGCACCAGAGAAACATACAATAAAGAAATCAGAAGAGATCCGAAACCAGGGGGGAAAGAAAAGAGTACAAACAAGCTGGTGAATAGAACAGACCCATACACTAGATTTTGGGTATATCTTGGTCTGTTAGAAGAAACTGCATCCCAAAATTTTAAAGAAAAATATATATACAAAAATAAGTTTAGAAAAACTTTTCCAGGGAGGGGAAAAAGATGGCAGAGGAGTAGGGGACCCCTTTTTCAGCTGGTCCCCTGAATTGAGCTAGATATCTACGAGACCGTCCTGAACACCCATGAAATCAGCCTGAGACACAGGAAGATACATCTGGATCTTTAAAAATTAACATCTCCAGCACTGAGTATTGAGGTATGAAGCGGAGAGCTGTGAATTTGTGCACAGATATCGGAAAATAAACGGAAGGGGCATGGAACCACCACACTCGAGTGCAGGGAAGCAGTAGCCACCTGCACTGGGGAGCGGGCTGGACTTGCAGACCGGCACCCTTGAGTAAGCAGACTGAGACCATGACCCCAAGAACACACGTGCAACCAGACTAAAAACTGGAGCTCCGAGCGCTCACTGGAACCAGACTGAAACCGGGAGCTCAGGAGCGCATGCATGTCATAACTGAAAACTGGAGCTCCAGAGCACTCACTGGAACCAGACTGATACCGGGAGCTTGGGAGCGCGCACACAACCAGATGGAAAACCAGCACTCCGGAGCGCGTGCAAACCACACTGAAACAGGGAGCTCAGGAGGGTGCACGGGAACTGGGGATGGCTGGCAGTGTTAGAAGCACAAAGGACAGAGACGTGCCAGCCTGGAAGCGAGGGCTGGGAGAGTGGCTGTGGGGCACACAACCCAGGATGCTGCAGGGTTTTTAGCAGCACTGACAGAAACAGAGTTAAAGTGGCCAAGAGAGCTCAGTGGAGAGGGGACTGAGATCTTTCTGTTCTGAGACAGAGGCTAGGATATGGCCACTGCTGCTCTGATTCTCAGAAGAGTCACAGAAAACTGCCAGGGAAAGCCACCGGAGAACAAAACCCCAGAAATACTGGTTCACATTGTGCCCATCTGCATCCACCTTCACAGGGGATGGGGCAACTCTACCCAAACAGGGTTGCCTGAGTATCAGCGCTGCAGGCCCCTCCCCCAGAAGGTAGGCTGAAAAATCAAGAAGCCCACATCCCTAAGGTCCCGATAAAACAAGAGCACACTGCCTGGGTCCTGCTCAATAATTTGGGCTCTGGGCATCCCCGCAACCTCTCCTCATCAGAATGACGAGGAGGAGAAATCCCCCCCAACAAAGAAAAGATACAGAGTCCATGGCCTCTACCACAGAACTGATGGATATGGATATAACCAAATTGTCAGAAATGGAGTTCAGAATAACAATGGTCAAGATGATGTGTAGGCTTGAAAAAAATATTAACAAAAATAGTAAAAAGAATATAGAATCTCTAAAGGCAGAAATGAGAGTGAATCTGGCAGAAAATAAAAATGCTACAAATCAAATGCAGTCTAAACTAGATGCTCTGACGGACAGGGTAAATGAGGCAGAAGATGAATAAGTGAATTGGAAAAAGGGATGGTAGAAGAGAAAGTTAAAACGGAAACATGGCTCAAAAAAATCTAACCTCAAGAATGTAGATTACAGGAGATTACTGACTCAATGAAACGTTCCAATGTCAGAATCATCTGCATCCCTGAGGGGGTGGAGAAAGAGAGAGGTCTAGAAGAGATATTTGAACAAATTGTAGCCTAAGAACTTCCCTAATCTGGCAAAGGAAACAAGCATTCGTATCCAAGAGGCAGAGAGGACGCCTCCCAAGATCAATGAGAACAGACCTACACCACATCACGTCATAGTGCAAATCGCAAATATTAGATCCAAGAATACAGTCTTGAAAGTGGCCAGGGGAAGAAAATCCTTACGTACAGAGGGAAAAATATCAGAATAACATCAAACCTGTCTACACAGACCTGGCAGGCTAGGAAGGGTTGGCAGGGTATTTTCAAAGCTCTATCTGAGAAGAACATGCAGCCAAGGTTACTTTATCCAGCAAGGCTGTCATTCAGAATTCATGGAGAGATAAGGAACTTCCAAGACCAGGAGAAACTGAAGGAATCTGTGATCGCCACCAAACCAGCCCTACATGAGATATTAAGGGGGGAGTCTATAAAAGTAAAAAGGCCCCAAGAGTAATACAGAAGAGAAATTTACAATCTATAGAAACAAAGACTTTACAGGCAACATGACATCAATTAAAATACTCTCTCAATAATCACTCTCAATGTGAATGGCCTAAATGCTCCCATAAAACGCCACAGGGTTGAAGATTGGATAAAAAGACTTGACCCATCCATTTGCTGTCTACAAGAGACTCATCTTGAACCTAAAGATACATCCAGACTGAAAGTGAAGGGATGGAAAACCATTTTTAATGCCAGTGGACCTCAAAAGAAAGCTGGGGTAGCAATTCTCATATCAAACAGATTAGATTTTAAACTCAAGACTGTAGTTACAGATACAGAAGGATACTATATTATTCATAAAGGATGCATCCAACAAGTGGATATGACAATTACAAATATCTATGCCCCCAACAGGGGAGCAGCTAGGTACACAAGCCAACTCTTAACCAGAACAAAGAGACATATAGAAAATAATACGTTAATAGCAGGGGACCTCAACACTCCACTATCAGCGATAGATCACCTACGCAGAAAATCAACAAAGAAACAAGAGCTTTGAATGACATACTGGACCAGATGGACCTCATAGATATATACAGAACACTACAGCCTAGAACAACAGAATACACATTCTTTTCAAATGCACATGGAACGTTCTCAAGAAGACCATATACTGGGCCACAAAACAGGTCTCAACCGATACCAAAAGACTGAAATTATTCCCTGCATATTCTCAGAACACAATGCTTTCAAACTGGAACTCAATCACAAGGAAAAATTTGGAAGAAACTCAAACACGAGGAAACTAAGAACCACCATGCTTAAGAATGATTGTGTAAACCAGGGAATTACGAAGGAAATTAAACAATTTTGGAGACCAAGGAAAATGAAAACACATCAGTCCAAAACCTATGGGACACTGCAAAGGCAGTCCTACGGGGAAAATACATAAGCATCCAGACCTCACTCAAAAGAATAGAAAAATCTAAAATGCAGTTTTTATATTCTCACCTCACGAAGCTGGAACAGCAACAGAAGAACAGGAATAATCCATGCACGAGAAAGCAGTAGATCAAGATTAGAGCAGAGATCAATGAATTAGAAACCAGGAGCACAGTAGAGCAGATCAACAGAACTACAAGCTGGTTCTTTGAAAGAATAAAGAAGATAGACAAGCCACTGGCCAGACTTATTCAAAAGAATAGAGAAAGGACCCAGATTAATAAAATTATGAAAGAAAGGGGAGAGATCACAACCAACACCAATGAAATAGGAAGAATGATTAGAAACTTTTATCAACAGCTTTATGCAAATAAATTAAACAACCTGGAGGAAATGGATGCCTTCCTGGAAACCTATAAACTACCAAGACTGAAACAGGAAGAATTGATTATTTAAACTGACTGATTAATTATGAAGAGTTTGAAGCAGTGATCAAAAACCTCCTGAAAAAACAAGAGTTCAGGGTCTGACGGATTCCCTGGGGAATTCTACCAATCATTCAAAGAAGAAATAATACCTATTCTCCTGAAGCTGTTTCAAAAAAGAGAAATAGAGGAAAACTACCAAACTCATTCTATGAGGCCAGTATTACCTTGATCCCCAAACCAGGCAGAGACCCCATCAAAAAGGGGAATTACAGACTGATATCCCTGATGAATATGGATGCCAAAATTCTCAACAAGATCCTAGCTAATAGGATCCAACAGTACATTAAAAGGATTATCCACCAAGACCAAGTGGGATTCATCCCTGGGATGCAAGGGTGGTTCAACATTCACAAATTTATCAGTGTGGTACATCATATCAACAAGAAAGGAGTCAAGAACCATATGATCTTCTCAATTGATGCAGAAAAAGCATTTGACAAAATACAGCATCCTTTCCTGATTAAAACCCTTCAGAGTGTAGAGATAGAGGGTACATTCCTCAATTTCATAAAAACCATCTATAAAAAGCCTACAGCAAATACCATTCTCAATGGGGAAAAGCTGAAAGGCTTTCCCTTAAGATCAGGAACACGACAGGATGCCCACTCTCGCCATTCATATTCAACATAGTACTGGAAGACCTTGCAACAGCAATCAGACAACAAAAAGGGATAAAAGGTATCCAAATCGTCAAAGAAGAAGTCAAACTGTCTCTCTTCGCAGATGACATGATACTCCATATGGAAAACCCAAAAGACTCCACCCCCAAATTACTAGAACTTATACAGTAATTCAGTAATGTGGTGGGATACAAAATCAATGCTCAGCAATCAGTTTGCATTTCTATACAAACAATGAGACTGAAGAAAGAGAAATTAGGGAATCCATTCCATTTACAATAGCATCAAAGATCATATGTTATCTCAGAATTAACTTAGCCAGATGCATAAAGGATCTATATTCTACAAACTATAGATCACTCATGAAACACATTGAAGACACAAAAAGATGGAAAAATATTCCATGCTCATGGATTAGAAGAATAAACATAGTTAAAATGTCTACACTACCCAGAGCAATCTACACTTTCAATGCCATCCCGATCAAAATACCAATGACATTTTTCAAAGAACTGGAACAAACAGCTCTTAAATTTTTGTGGAGCCAGAACAGGCCCCGAATGGCCAAGGAATTGTTGAAAAGGAAAATCAAAGCTGGGGGCATCACAATGCCGGATTTCGAGCTGTACTACAAAGCTGTGATCACAAAGACAGCATGGTACTGGCACAAAAACAGACACATAGACCAATGGAACAGAATAGAGAACCCAGAAATGGACCCTCAGCTCTTTGGGCAACTAATCTTTGATAAAGCAGGAAAAAAACATCCAGTGGAAAAAAGGCAGTCTGTTCAATAAATGGTGCTGGGAAAATTGGAAAGCTACATGCAGAAGAATAAAACTTGACCACTCTCTCACACCATACACAAAGATAAACTCCAAATGGATGAAAGACCTCGATGTGAGACAGGAATCCATCAGAATCCTGGAGGACAACATAGGCAACAACCTCTACGACATTAGCCAAAGCAACCTTTTTCATGACACATCTGCAAAGGCAAGAGAAACAAAAGATAAAATGAACATCTGGGACTTCATCAAAATAAAAAGCTTCTGCACAGCAAAGGAAACAATCAAAAAAACTAAGAGGCAGCCCACGGAATAGGAGAATATATTTGCAAATGATGCTACAGATAAAAGACTGGTATCCAAGATCTACAAAGAGCTTCTCAAACTCAATACACGAGAAACAAATAAACAAATCAAAAAATGGGCAGAAGATATGAACAGACACTTTTCCAATGAGGACATACAAATGGCCAACAGACACATGAAAAAATGTTCAAAATCATTAGCCATCAGGGAAATTCAAATCAAAACCACACTAAGATACCACCTTACACCAGTTAGAATGGTAAAAATCAACAAGGCAGGAAACAGCATTTGCTGGAGAGGATGTGGAGAAAGGGGATCCCTCCTATATTGTTGGTGGGAATGCAGGTTGGTGCAGCCACTCTGGAAAACAGTGTGGAGGGCCCTTAAAAAGTTAAAAATTGAGTTACCCTATGCTCCAGCCATTGCAATACTGGGTATTTACCCCAAAGATACAGACGTAGTAAAGAGAAGGGCCATATGCACCCCAATGTTCATAGCAGCATTGTCCACAATAGCCAAATCGTGGAAGGAACCGAGATGCCCTTCAACAGATGACTGGATTAAGAAGCTGTGGTCCATATATACAATGGAATATTACTCAGCTATCAGAAAGAATGAGTTCTCAACATTTGCTGCAACATGGACGGCACTGGAGGAGATAATGCTAAGTGAAATAAATCAAGCAGAGAAAGACAATTATCATATGATTTCTCTCATCTATGGAACATAAGAACTAGGAAGATCGGTAGGAGAAGGAAGGGATAAAGGAAGGGGGGTAATCAGAAGGGGGAATGAAAATGAGAGACTATGGACTCTGGGAAACAGACTGAGGGCTTCAGAGGGGAGGGGGTGGAGGAATGGGATAAACTGGTGATGGGTAGTAAGGAGGGCATGTATTGCATTGTGCACTGGGTGTTATACGCAACTAATGAATCATCGAGATTTGCATCAGAAACCAGGGATGTACTATATGGTGACTAACATATTACAATAAAAAAAATTAAAAAAAGAAAAAGAAAAGAAAAAACAAAGCTGGGGGCATCATGTTGCCAGATTCCAGGCTATACTACAAAGCTCTCATCAGCAAGACAGCATGGTAGTGGCACAAAAACAGAAACATAGACCAATGGAACAGAATAGAGAACCCAGAAATAGACTCTCGGCTCTTTGGGCAGCTAATCTTTGATAAAGCAGGAAAAAGCATCCAGTGGAAAAAAGACAGTCTCTTCAACAAATGGTGCTGGGAAAATTGGACAGCTATATGCAAAAGAATGAAACTTGACCACTCTCTTACACCATACACAAAGATAAACTCCAAATGGATGAAAGACCTTGATGTGAGACAGGAATCCATCAACATCATAGAGGAGAACATAGGCTGCAACCTCTTTGACATCAGCCATGGCAACTTTATTCATGACACATCTCCAAAGGCAAAAGAAAAAATGAACTTGTGGGACTTATTGAAGATAAAAAGCTTCTGCACAGCCAAGGAAACAGTCAAAAAAACTAAGAGGCAGTCCACGGAATGGGAGAAGATATTTGCAAGTGACACTACAGATAAAAGACTGGTATCCAAGATCTACAAAAACAACAAATGTTGGAGAGGATGTGGAGAAAGGGGATCCCTCTTACGCTGCTGGTGGGAATGCAAGTTGGTAGAGCCACTTTGGAAAACAGTGTGGAGGTCCCTTAAAAAGTTAAAAATTGAGCTACTCTATGATCCAGCAATTGCACTACTGGGTATTTACCCCAAAGTTACAGACATAGTGAAGAGAAGGGCCATATACACCTCAATGTTCATGGCAGCATTGTCTACAATAGCTAAATCATGGAAGGAGCCGAGATGCCCTTCAACAGATGACTGGATTAAGAAGATGTTGTCCATATATACAATGGAATAGTACTCAGCCATCAGAAAGAACGATTACACAACATTTGCAGCAACATGCATGGGACTGGAGGAGATTATGCTAAGTGAAATAAGTCAAGCAGAGAAAGACAATTATCATATGGTTTCACTCATTTATGGAACATAAGAAATAGCAGGGAGATCAGTAGGAGAAGGAAGGGAAGCACGAAGGGGGGGTAAACAGAAGGGGGAATGAACCATGAGAGACTATGGACTCTGGGAAACAAACTGAGGGCTTCAGAGGGGAGCCGGGTGGGGGACTGGGATAGGCCGGTGCTGGGTATTAAGGAGGGCACATATTGCATGGTGCACTGGGTGTTATATGCAAATAATGAATCATGGAACACTACATCAAAAACTAAGGATATACTGTATGGTGACTAACATTACATAATAAAAAATTATTAGTAAAAAAAGGTTAAATACAATGAAGGGATGGATAATGACTGTAAAAATAAAAATTAAAATGATTTTTATAAAGGAATTGATAGCTTAGTTGAAAAGGGAACAAAGAAAAATTCAAAAAAAAGAAGAAAAATAAAGAGAATTTTAAAAATTAAAGTTGAACATCTAAAGAATCATGGGGAAAAAGCCATGAATTCTATGTGATGTATTCCCTTAGCGCTGGAGTTCTGCAATTCTCATTGATCAGTAAACTTGGTCTTGGCTGGATGTTCTTGCTAATCTTCTGGGAAAGGGGCCTGTTGCATTGATTCTCAAATGTATTTGCCCCAGGTGGAATTGAACCACCCTTCTCAGGGGCCAGGCTAAGTAATCGGCTCTGGTTTGCTCTGTGTAGCTTTTGTGCCTGAGGGCTTTCCCCACAGCTTTTGAGGATGAGAATGAAAATGGCGCCCTCCCAATCTCTGGCCCTGGAGTTGCTGAGAGCTCAGGGCCCCACTCCTCAGTGAGCCCTCAGAGAAAAGCATTCAATCACTCCTGTCTCCCTGGTGTCTGGCCACACTCCATGCTCACCCGGCCTGTGACCAAACATTTTTATCGCAGGCACATGACCCCGTTTGGAGTCTCCAAACCCAGCAGATTCCTGTAGTGTGCTCCTGAGCCACTCCTCCCAGGGGAGGAAGGGGAGTCTCCCCGGATCTGCCACTTGTTGGGCCCCTGCTCAAAGAGCAGAGGCCTGACTGTGCCATGGATCATGGCTTATGGCAACCCCAAGCTGAGAGCCCACTCCTGGGCTCACTCTTTGCGGCCAGCTTCCCTGCTCCAATACATGGGAGCTCTGCCACTTGCCCAGTCTTTCCGTGACCCTGAGGATCCTGAGGCCACACTGCCCCAGCTAGGGCTCCACCCCATGCTTAGCCACCAGAACAATGTCCCTCAGCAGAGCAGACTTCTAAAAGTTCCAATTTTGTGCTCCTCTGCTCTATCACTTGCTGGTAGCCAGCTGAGGGAGGCTCCCTCCCCCGCGGTCTACCTTTCCATACATCACCTTAGATTCACTTCTCCACATGTCCTACCTTGCAGAAAGTGGTCACCTTTTTGTTCATAGAGTTGCTGCTGTTTTCTTCTTTGATCTCCTGTTGAGTTCGCAGGTGTTCAGAATGGTCTGATAGCTAGCTAGCTGAATTCCTGGGACCAGATGAAACTTAGATCTCCTACTCCTCTGCCATCTTGGACCACCACCCCAGCAGTGAACTTACTGACGTATCATGTGCACCAATGATTGGAAGTTCTGATGAAAATCAAGAGGTTAAGGGATGGGAGGGGATACACACACACACATACACACACACGCAAAGAGTTTGTTGCCAGAGTCTCTATTTTTAAAATGTCATTGTAGGTTGTTTCAAATCTTGATCAATGTAGTCATTCCAGTGAGCTGAAGAACAATGACTTTTGCCATAAGTGAAACAAATTCTGTGGTAATACGAGAGAGATTTAAATTAGCCTAAAGTGCTTTTCACTGCTGAGTAGATAATTTAAAAAACATTAAGTACACATCTATTTCCTATATCCCTAACCTAAGAGAAAATACACATTTTCCTGCTGTATAGGCTCCATAGTTATGACTCCCAAAAGTTTTCTTTTTAAAAAAATTTGAGTCTCTCACTTATGAAAAATTGTATTTATAAGTAAAAAGTCTCCTAAGACTACATAAAAATCTTGGTAAGGAAATGATGTAAGTAGTGACTAGAATTATGACATAGTGAACATTCTTTTACATCAGTGTTACCAAGGAGCTGTGAACCACAACAGTACACTTCATTTGGAGGACTTGACTAGCTCCAAGAGGTCCTCTTTTGAATATCCTCCTTCTCCACCTTCAAAAGAATCATATTTTTCTTTCTGATTTTTGTCCCAGTGTTTATGGAATCAAGGATCTGGACTAACCTACCATATTTCATCACTTGGTGCTATCTACACATGAGGTATTTGAACCTGGAAAGTATTTTGAGTCTAAAGGTTTGGGTTTGAAGCTTTGGGTTATGTTTAAGATATTTGGGTTTAGTATCTGAGTTAAGGTAATTGTCTATGTTCCCATTCTTTTTAAAGGGATCTAGTTAATTCCTACAGCCTTCTAATCAATATGAAGTCTTATTTGGCAATTAAAATCATAGATTGGAAATTAATTCGACTTGATCCGAGTGGATCAAATGACCAATGACTTGTTTAACTAAACAATTCTTCATGCTGTGAAATGGAGCTATCTTCACTTGTTTTCATGAGTGAAGAGTGAACAATTCCAATCTCTTGACACCAAATTTCATATATTTTTATTTATGAAGACCAATGATTATTTTGAAATGTTGCCATAAAACAATTTCAGTTAAGTAGCATTTCTGGAGAGAAAAATTATTTAAAATAGCTTCTCTAAGGTGTGTTTCATCAGATTTTGTCATTTAAAATAACCACTTTGACTTCATTTGTTTAATTTATGGTTATACTCTTTTTAGAAACATCAGTTACTTTGAAAGCCAATCTTTTTAGACATGGCTGAGCATGGGCTTGCACCTACTCTTACCGAAATACCTCCTATAGCTTCAGTTATCAATGGCGACCCCACGCATCAGGTAAGGATAGTTTTGCTTTCTTTTTTCATCATAACTGGTCAAATCTTTCTTGAATCCAGTATTAGCTTTTATTCAGAAAAAGTGTATCATTTTTATAATTGGTCACTTAGTTTGGAAGTTTTCAGTCTTTTCACAAACATTGATATATCTTCCTTGTAGGCTTTTTAAAATCCCATTAGAGATATTTAACATTAGCATAGGCCACATATAACCTCCTTTTGGGTTGCTTTAGCTGCTTTTTCAGCCTTCCTCGATCAGCTCAAAAGTCCTGGTGTTGAAAGTTTTTACTATCCGTAAGACAGTATCTTTCAAAGAATAGTCTAAAAATATGACTCTAAAGCAGACTATACTTCTTTCATACTCATTCATGTCTGTGAGTTCAATTTTCTAATATTTAAAGGTATTATTTTGAGCAGCAATGACTTCTACCTACAGCATTGGTCTCAAGAAAGAATGTGGTTTAGATTTAGCATTTATGCATTTAAAGCAATCGATTCAAGAAACGTATTTTTTTAAGATTGATTTATTTAGAGAGAGAAAGCAAGGGGAGGGCAGAGTGACAGAGAATCCTGAAGCAGACTCCTCACGTTGTGCAGAGCCTGATGCCGGGCTTGATTCCAGGACCCCAAGATCATGATCTGAGCTAAAATCAAGAGTCAGCCACTTAATTGACACTCAGCCACCCAGGCATCCCTATTCAGGAAAAATCTTATCTACATATACAACGTGAAAAGATCACTTAACTTTTTTCCTTTGGAGTTCAAAAATAAGTAAATACTGTACTTCTGGATTATAATTTGGTTTGACATCACCATATCAAAAGGAACTGAGATAAAAACGACCTTTCTGAAATTAAATGTACTTTTTTTTCTTACTAGATGGAGAATTATCATATGGACACCACTGTTGGAACACAGTATACTACTAATTATTCACAAATGGCTCATCCCAAGAAATATACAAAATGGCCCTCTTGTCCTCAATACTGGATACAACAAGTACATCTGAATTTTACCATCAGACAAGTTTTGCTTTCTGTTTTTCATTTTTTGCAGGGTTTTTTTCCTGGAGAGTGGGAATGGTTTTTCCATGTCAATGCACCTATTTTCTATGATGTTATTATATTAAGTTTTACTTGGATGGGGGAGGACCCATTATTTAGGGATATTGAATTTCTCCTAAGTGTCCATTGATCCAAATGTATTCTTCTTGAGCATTTCAAGACCCCAGTACTCAGTGAGTCTGAATATTTTTCAAAATGACAATAATGAACCTCCATACTGTTTTCCAGAATGGCTGCACCAGTTTGCATTCCCATCAACAACAGAGTATGAGGGTTCCCCTTTCTCCAAATCCTCACCAACACCTGTTGTTTCTTGTGTTAATTTTAGTCATTCTGATAGGTGTGAGGTGCTATCTCATTGTACTTTTGATTTGCATTTCCCTGATGGTCAGTGATGTTGAGCATCTATTCATGTGTCTGTTGGCCATCTGGATGTCTTCTTTGAAAAAAATGTCTATTCACGTCTTCTTTTTTAACTGGATTACTTGGTTTTTGGGTGCTGAGTTTTATTAGTTCTTGAGAGATTTTGGATACCAGCCCTTTTTCTGATAAATCATTTGCAAATATCTTCTCCCATTCCATAGGTTGCCTTTTAGTTTTGTTGATTGTTTCCTTCACTGTGCAGAAGCTTTTTATCTTGATGAAGTTCCAATAGTTTATTTTTGCTTTTGTTTCCCCTGCCTCAGGAGATATGTAGTAAGATGTTGCTAAAGCCAATGTCAAAGAAGTTGCTGTCTTTGTTCTCCTCTATGATTTTAATGGTTTCCTGTCTCACACTTAGGTCTTTCATCCATTTTGAGTTTCTTTTTGTGCATGGTGCAAGAAAGTGGTCCAGTTTCATATTTCTGCATGTTGTTGTCCAGTTTCCCCAATACCATTTGTTGAAGAGACTGTCTTTTTCCCTTTGGATCTTTTTTGCCTCTTTGTCAAAGATTAGTTGACCATATAGCTGTGGGTCCATTTCTGGATGTTCTATTCTGTTCCACTGATCTGTGTGTCCGGTTTTGTGCCAATACCATACTTTGTAATATAGCTTGTAGTCTGGAATTGTGATTCCTCCAGGTTTGTTTTCTTTCTTAGGATTGCTTTGGCTATTCAGGGTCTCTTGTAGTTCCATACAAGTTTTAGGGTTATTTGTTCTAGCTCTGTGAAAAATGCTGGTGGTATTTTGATACCATTAAAGGTGTAGACTGCTTTTGATAATATAGACATTTTAACAATATTTGTTCTTCCAATCCATGAGCATGGAATGGTTTTCTATTCCTTTGTGTCAACTTCAACTTCTTTCACAAGTGTTTTGCAGTTTTCAGATCACAGGTTGTTTACCTCTTTGGTTAGGTTTATTCCTAGATATCTTATGGTTTTTGGTGCAGTTGTAAATGGGATTGATTCCTTAATTTCTCTTTCTGCTGCTTCATTATTGGTGTATAGAAATACAACTGACTTCTGTGCATTGATTTTATATCCTGCAACTTTACTAATTCCTGTATCAGTTATAGCAATTTTGGGGTGGAGTCTTTTGGGCTTTCTATATAGAGTATTATGTCATCTGCAAATAGTGAAAGTTCAATTTTTTCCTTGCCAAGTTGGATGCCTTTTATTGCTTTTGTTGTCTGATTGCTGTGGCTAGGACATGTGAGACTATGTTAAATAAAATGGTGAGAGTGGACATCCCTGTCTTGTTTCTCAAAAAGTTAAAAATAGAACTACCTTACAATCCACAATTGCACTACTTGGTATTTACCCAAAGGAAAAATACCAATTTGAACGGATATATGCCCCCCAATGTTTATAGCTGCATTATCTACAATAGCAAAATTATGGAAATAAGCACAAATGTGCATTGACTCATGAATGGATAAAGAAGATGTGGTATATATATATATATATACACACACACACACACACACACACACACACTGGAATATTATTCAGCCATAAAAAGAATGAATTCTTGCCATTTGCAATGACATGGATGGAGCTAGAGAGCATAATGCTAAGGTGAAGTCACAGAGAGACAAATGCCATATGATTTCACTCATATGTGTAATTTAAGAAACAAAACAAATGAGCAAAGGAAAAAAGAGAGACAGACAAAGCAAGAAATAGACTCTTAACTATAGAGAACAAACTTATGGTTGCCAGAGTGGAGGGAGTAGGGGGATGGGTTAAATATGTGATGAGGATTAAGCAGTGCACTTGTGATAAGCATGGGGTGCTGTATGTAAGTGCTGAATCACTAAATTGTACACCTGATACTAATATTACATTGTATGTTAACTAACTGGAATTTAAATAAAACTTTTAAAAAATGACAATGATTTTTCATAGATTAATTAACAGAAAAGTATGTTATCAAAGAATGGTTTATTTCTAGATTATATTGGTGCAAGTTAACCCTGGGGAGACACTTACTATCAAGTCTGATGATGGGAACATTCAGAATATCCAAGGTCAGTAGAGGTATAATTAGATGTGTGTTTCTTGAAAGCAAAGTGAGTAAATTTAAATATTAGTATGAAATGACTTTACAAGTAAACTATTCCATTAGTATCCCTTCCCATTTGAGCCAGATGGAATCCTCTTAAATTTATATAGTCCTCATAGAAGCATAGTATCAATATAACAACCAGGGCTCACATTGCTAGTCTTACTAGAGACCTTCATATAAGTTACTTTTTTAAAATTGAATATTAATTCAGGAATTTCATTGGAAAAAGTTCATATTTGGGATATAATGACAGCCACTGAGAGTTTTAGACTCTTTGCTTGTAGGAGATAACTACTGATGCCATCAGAGAGCTCATCCATTCATACATTCAAGTATTTTATTAGTGCCTTTCGTGTTCTAGCACTATAGTAGGTATTCAAGATAGAACAATATACAAGAAGGGGATAAATTATTTATATATACATATTATTTTGCTATATATAAGTATACATACATATCAAATTTATAGCATATAGAATTGATTCCATAGCAATATAAAATTAATATTTACTTATTATAAGATTTTGTATTATTTCAAATTGTGATGATTGTTTTTGGTTCTTATGCCAATTATTTTGTATCCTGAAGTGCTCTAGAGCTATGTCTCAAAAATTTTTAAAACATTTTTTTAAAAATTACCATTTAGCAATGGATTCCATATGGCTGCTATATAAAGTTTATTGTAAACTGATATTTATTATTTTCCCCATTATTAAAGGCAAATTACCATTCTAGGACTTGAGAACCACATATACTTTTAAAACTAAGCAGTAATAATAATTTCAGATAAATAAAAGAATGATGACTCATAAAAGTTTCCATTCTGTGTTGGATTTTTAGTTCCTATGCAACTGTATGTTTAAGACAGTAAGAATACATAGTATAAAATCAGGGTATCACATGAGTAGCATTGGGTCCTTCTCTATATTATTCTGTTTTCTAAAAACTATTTCACTTTACCATTATCAATGAAAGCTTAAAATTAAAATTTTATTATGTAACATCACTAAAAGAAATATATTTTATGGTTCAGAGTAAAACTTCTATTACTCAATATATACATAAGTAAAAGAAGAATTTACTGGAAAGCTGACTTCGTTTTTATTAGCAGTAAAATTTGCCAACGTTTTTATAATATAAATTTTACCCAATTTCCCATTATGTGCTTTATTTTCCATCAGTTGTGATGAATTTGCATTGATTCATCTACATTCATACCTAAGTTTCCTTTGCAAGTAAGCAACAGACACATTGAAAATGGCTTTTCACTGTGAAAAGTTAAATGGACTTTGTTTAAAGTTATTAAAAAATTTATTAATAATAATTCTGTTTTAGGACCCGCTGATGTACCTCTGATGTCACCAAGTGGTAATTTGCCACCAATATATCTTCCTCCTGGTTACATGTCTCAGGTATATGAGTATGGTTTTATTTAGTATTTAGCCCTAAGGCATCATTTAACAGTTAATATGTCACTATATGATAGAACTTCTGAAATACTATTTAGTTGTTCATTTTATTGTTATCATCGTTGCTAAAAAGCAATTGCAGTTAAGCTTAACCAAATCTCCCTTAGATTGTCTTGTAAATAATTCCTTATTCATCTAATGAATTTGCATCTCATCATATTCATTAATCCCCTATTGTTTTTTGTTTCTGAGTACCTTAACCAATCTTAATTACCTATTACAATTGCTACAGTAATGGCTTTTAATAGTGTGTAGGCTTTAGTCCCTAAAATTACTATTTTCAGTTCAGTAGTATTTCATTCTCAGTTGCTGGACAACAAAGGGCACTTTTTTATAAATTCCTCAAATATTTACCAAGCACCTAAAATGGACAGGGAAGTATGTCTCCTATAGACATTAACAAGATATTTC
>NW_024423319.1:62975311-62978048 GCF_017311325.1 Ursus maritimus
TAACTATAGAGAACAAACTTATGGTTGCCAGAGTGGAGGGAGTAGGGGGATGGGTTAAATATGTGATGAGGATTAAGCAGTGCACTTGTGATAAGCATGGGGTGCTGTATGTAAGTGCTGAATCACTAAATTGTACACCTGATACTAATATTACATTGTATGTTAACTAACTGGAATTTAAATAAAACTTTTAAAAAATGACAATGATTTTTCATAGATTAATTAACAGAAAAGTATGTTATCAAAGAATGGTTTATTTCTAGATTATATTGGTGCAAGTTAACCCTGGGGAGACACTTACTATCAAGTCTGATGATGGGAACATTCAGAATATCCAAGGTCAGTAGAGGTATAATTAGATGTGTGTTTCTTGAAAGCAAAGTGAGTAAATTTAAATATTAGTATGAAATGACTTTACAAGTAAACTATTCCATTAGTATCCCTTCCCATTTGAGCCAGATGGAATCCTCTTAAATTTATATAGTCCTCATAGAAGCATAGTATCAATATAACAACCAGGGCTCACATTGCTAGTCTTACTAGAGACCTTCATATAAGTTACTTTTTTAAAATTGAATATTAATTCAGGAATTTCATTGGAAAAAGTTCATATTTGGGATATAATGACAGCCACTGAGAGTTTTAGACTCTTTGCTTGTAGGAGATAACTACTGATGCCATCAGAGAGCTCATCCATTCATACATTCAAGTATTTTATTAGTGCCTTTCGTGTTCTAGCACTATAGTAGGTATTCAAGATAGAACAATATACAAGAAGGGGATAAATTATTTATATATACATATTATTTTGCTATATATAAGTATACATACATATCAAATTTATAGCATATAGAATTGATTCCATAGCAATATAAAATTAATATTTACTTATTATAAGATTTTGTATTATTTCAAATTGTGATGATTGTTTTTGGTTCTTATGCCAATTATTTTGTATCCTGAAGTGCTCTAGAGCTATGTCTCAAAAATTTTTAAAACATTTTTTTAAAAATTACCATTTAGCAATGGATTCCATATGGCTGCTATATAAAGTTTATTGTAAACTGATATTTATTATTTTCCCCATTATTAAAGGCAAATTACCATTCTAGGACTTGAGAACCACATATACTTTTAAAACTAAGCAGTAATAATAATTTCAGATAAATAAAAGAATGATGACTCATAAAAGTTTCCATTCTGTGTTGGATTTTTAGTTCCTATGCAACTGTATGTTTAAGACAGTAAGAATACATAGTATAAAATCAGGGTATCACATGAGTAGCATTGGGTCCTTCTCTATATTATTCTGTTTTCTAAAAACTATTTCACTTTACCATTATCAATGAAAGCTTAAAATTAAAATTTTATTATGTAACATCACTAAAAGAAATATATTTTATGGTTCAGAGTAAAACTTCTATTACTCAATATATACATAAGTAAAAGAAGAATTTACTGGAAAGCTGACTTCGTTTTTATTAGCAGTAAAATTTGCCAACGTTTTTATAATATAAATTTTACCCAATTTCCCATTATGTGCTTTATTTTCCATCAGTTGTGATGAATTTGCATTGATTCATCTACATTCATACCTAAGTTTCCTTTGCAAGTAAGCAACAGACACATTGAAAATGGCTTTTCACTGTGAAAAGTTAAATGGACTTTGTTTAAAGTTATTAAAAAATTTATTAATAATAATTCTGTTTTAGGACCCGCTGATGTACCTCTGATGTCACCAAGTGGTAATTTGCCACCAATATATCTTCCTCCTGGTTACATGTCTCAGGTATATGAGTATGGTTTTATTTAGTATTTAGCCCTAAGGCATCATTTAACAGTTAATATGTCACTATATGATAGAACTTCTGAAATACTATTTAGTTGTTCATTTTATTGTTATCATCGTTGCTAAAAAGCAATTGCAGTTAAGCTTAACCAAATCTCCCTTAGATTGTCTTGTAAATAATTCCTTATTCATCTAATGAATTTGCATCTCATCATATTCATTAATCCCCTATTGTTTTTTGTTTCTGAGTACCTTAACCAATCTTAATTACCTATTACAATTGCTACAGTAATGGCTTTTAATAGTGTGTAGGCTTTAGTCCCTAAAATTACTATTTTCAGTTCAGTAGTATTTCATTCTCAGTTGCTGGACAACAAAGGGCACTTTTTTATAAATTCCTCAAATATTTACCAAGCACCTAAAATGGACAGGGAAGTATGTCTCCTATAGACATTAACAAGATATTTCGTGGCCTCAAAATTTTATCATTGACAACATGTCTTTTTGTATTGCACAGCTGTGGAAATCAATAACATGCTAAATAAGTCAATATAATATGGTTTGATTCTAAATGGAATTATCTATTTCAACAATATCTAACAAAAATACAAATGCATGTACCTTTTCACCTAGCAATTCCACTTTGAGGAATTTATCCTACAGATGTGTTTTTCACAAATTTGGAATAATAAATGTACAAGATTATTCATCACAGTAGTGTTTGTGATCATAGAAGGCTGCAAAAAACCCACACGCTTGTCAACGGAGGATTGTGTACAATGGAGGATATCCATATAATGGAGTACTATGCAGCTGTGGAAAAAAGTGGGGAAGTTCTATGTACTGATAAAGAAAGATCTTTAAGATATATTGCTAAGTGTAAAAAGCAAGGTACAGATAGTAATAGTGCAAATAATTATACTTTTTATGTAATAAAAAGGAGGAAAA
>NW_024423319.1:62978058-63027755 GCF_017311325.1 Ursus maritimus
AAGCATAGTATCAATATAACAACCAGGGCTCACATTGCTAGTCTTACTAGAGACCTTCATATAAGTTACTTTTTTAAAATTGAATATTAATTCAGGAATTTCATTGGAAAAAGTTCATATTTGGGATATAATGACAGCCACTGAGAGTTTTAGACTCTTTGCTTGTAGGAGATAACTACTGATGCCATCAGAGAGCTCATCCATTCATACATTCAAGTATTTTATTAGTGCCTTTCGTGTTCTAGCACTATAGTAGGTATTCAAGATAGAACAATATACAAGAAGGGGATAAATTATTTATATATACATATTATTTTGCTATATATAAGTATACATACATATCAAATTTATAGCATATAGAATTGATTCCATAGCAATATAAAATTAATATTTACTTATTATAAGATTTTGTATTATTTCAAATTGTGATGATTGTTTTTGGTTCTTATGCCAATTATTTTGTATCCTGAAGTGCTCTAGAGCTATGTCTCAAAAATTTTTAAAACATTTTTTTAAAAATTACCATTTAGCAATGGATTCCATATGGCTGCTATATAAAGTTTATTGTAAACTGATATTTATTATTTTCCCCATTATTAAAGGCAAATTACCATTCTAGGACTTGAGAACCACATATACTTTTAAAACTAAGCAGTAATAATAATTTCAGATAAATAAAAGAATGATGACTCATAAAAGTTTCCATTCTGTGTTGGATTTTTAGTTCCTATGCAACTGTATGTTTAAGACAGTAAGAATACATAGTATAAAATCAGGGTATCACATGAGTAGCATTGGGTCCTTCTCTATATTATTCTGTTTTCTAAAAACTATTTCACTTTACCATTATCAATGAAAGCTTAAAATTAAAATTTTATTATGTAACATCACTAAAAGAAATATATTTTATGGTTCAGAGTAAAACTTCTATTACTCAATATATACATAAGTAAAAGAAGAATTTACTGGAAAGCTGACTTCGTTTTTATTAGCAGTAAAATTTGCCAACGTTTTTATAATATAAATTTTACCCAATTTCCCATTATGTGCTTTATTTTCCATCAGTTGTGATGAATTTGCATTGATTCATCTACATTCATACCTAAGTTTCCTTTGCAAGTAAGCAACAGACACATTGAAAATGGCTTTTCACTGTGAAAAGTTAAATGGACTTTGTTTAAAGTTATTAAAAAATTTATTAATAATAATTCTGTTTTAGGACCCGCTGATGTACCTCTGATGTCACCAAGTGGTAATTTGCCACCAATATATCTTCCTCCTGGTTACATGTCTCAGGTATATGAGTATGGTTTTATTTAGTATTTAGCCCTAAGGCATCATTTAACAGTTAATATGTCACTATATGATAGAACTTCTGAAATACTATTTAGTTGTTCATTTTATTGTTATCATCGTTGCTAAAAAGCAATTGCAGTTAAGCTTAACCAAATCTCCCTTAGATTGTCTTGTAAATAATTCCTTATTCATCTAATGAATTTGCATCTCATCATATTCATTAATCCCCTATTGTTTTTTGTTTCTGAGTACCTTAACCAATCTTAATTACCTATTACAATTGCTACAGTAATGGCTTTTAATAGTGTGTAGGCTTTAGTCCCTAAAATTACTATTTTCAGTTCAGTAGTATTTCATTCTCAGTTGCTGGACAACAAAGGGCACTTTTTTATAAATTCCTCAAATATTTACCAAGCACCTAAAATGGACAGGGAAGTATGTCTCCTATAGACATTAACAAGATATTTCGTGGCCTCAAAATTTTATCATTGACAACATGTCTTTTTGTATTGCACAGCTGTGGAAATCAATAACATGCTAAATAAGTCAATATAATATGGTTTGATTCTAAATGGAATTATCTATTTCAACAATATCTAACAAAAATACAAATGCATGTACCTTTTCACCTAGCAATTCCACTTTGAGGAATTTATCCTACAGATGTGTTTTTCACAAATTTGGAATAATAAATGTACAAGATTATTCATCACAGTAGTGTTTGTGATCATAGAAGGCTGCAAAAAACCCACACGCTTGTCAACGGAGGATTGTGTACAATGGAGGATATCCATATAATGGAGTACTATGCAGCTGTGGAAAAAAGTGGGGAAGTTCTATGTACTGATAAAGAAAGATCTTTAAGATATATTGCTAAGTGTAAAAAGCAAGGTACAGATAGTAATAGTGCAAATAATTATACTTTTTATGTAATAAAAAGGAGGAAAAATAATCTGTATTCTTGCTTATACAGACAAATTCTGTAAGGATTCATAAGAAACTAAGAACACTGGGGGCACTGAGCAGATAAAATTTAGGAGGGAAATTTTACACGTATAGTTTTTTATACTTTATTGTTTTAAACAATGTCAACATATTATCTATTGTCAAAAAATTACCTTTCTGAAAGCCATACATATAGAGACAAGGAAGAATTATCTTGTCTTCTGCTTGACATAGTTTCACTTGGTTATTACTTTTTGATTCCTTAGGTTTTCTAAATTAAGAGCATAGGATATAAATCTTAAACTTAGTAAAAAAAATGACAACTTTTATTAATTCTAATATATTTATATGGTTCTGTCTTCCAACTTAGGTGGTGGAAGACAATGGCATTCGCAAAATTATCATTGTGCCTCAGACAATTGACTATAATACAACTGTGCCTGCTCCTATACAAGTATCACACTTCATTGCACCATCCGCTCCTACATATACACAAGGTCCTCAACTTATGTATCCTGCAGTTCAAGGGGAATTTCCACCACCTTACATCCAAGAGCCTTTGCCACAGCAGCTGCCACCACCACCACTGCCACAACTGGTGCCACCACAGCTGCCACCACCACAGCTGCCACAACTGGTGCCACCACCACTGCCACAACTGGTGCCACCACAGCTGCCACCACCACAGCTGCCACCACCACAGCTGCCACAACTGTTGCTACCACCACTGCTGCCACCACCCCAGCTGCCACAACTGTTGCCACCACCACCTCTGCTACCACCACAGCTGCCACCACCACAGCTGCCACAACTGTTGCCACCACCACCTCTGCTACCACCACAGCTGCCACCACCACAGCTGCCACCACAGCTGCCACAACTGCTGCCACCACCACAGCTGCCACAAATGCTGCCACCACAGCTGCCACAACTACTGCCACCACAGCTGCCACAACTGCTGCCACCACAGCTGCCACAACTACTGCCACCACAGCTGCCACAACTGTTGCCACCACAACTGCCACAACTGCTGCCACCACAGCTGCCACCGCCACAGCTGCCACCACAGCTGCCACCACTGCTGCCACCACCAGCAACATTTATATACCAAGAGCAGCATGGTAGTATACAATTTTCTTAAACAGAAAATATTTTGAGTTTGTTAAGATCAACAGCTTTGGGAAATTATTATGATGAAAAAAGTAGAAAGTAGTAACATTTCCATGAATGATCACATTTCATGAATGTATATTAGGATTAATGAAAATAAGTACTGGTTTGTGTTTAAGGCAAAATGCTCATAAACATAATTTTCTATATATTTTTGTACTTTGATATAACATTTATATATATTTTTACTGATTGGTCTATAAAATCATATTGGAAAATTATAAAAGAATGTTTTGATTATTAATGCCATACAGTGGGAATATAAAAGACACTGAAGGGTCAACATTACAACATTACAATCATCTTAGGACCTTAAAATTTGGAAGTGGAATTACTCCCTAGGAAAACATTATCTGTATTTGGTCATGGTTTTTTATTTCTGTACATATCAATACATTATAAAAATACACACCAAATATCTGTATTAAAGCAAAACAAGAAAAATTTTAAAAGTAAAACATGGCTTATCAGTGGTTTTGGTTTGAAGAAAAGATTAAAAAGACCTTGAGATATGTAGTTATTATAATTATTAAGCAGTACTCCATTGTCTCTTTTAGAAATTTATTCCCACGGAAGAGCAAATTATAACCAGTTTGATGAAAGGGCTGCTAACCTTGGAGAACATATGAAGAAAAAAATGAGAGAAGGCCAACTTGGCGGACACAAGAATAGCTATATAGTTAACAACACCTCTTTGCTTGTGAACGAAACCAATGATTTTTCCAGTATTCCTGCTACTCCAAGCACTTACACTGTGGACTATGCTCCAAGTAGCTACACTGTTGACAATACCTTGAGCACCTACACTGTGGAGAATGCTCCACACACCTGTACTGTTGACAGCGCATCAGGTACCTACACTGTAGACAACACTAAAAGCACTTACACTGTGGACAATGCTCCATGTACCTACACTGTGACCAATGCTCAGAACATTTACATTGCTGACAATACTCCCAGCAATTCTTCCACTGACCATGCCCCTAGTACTTCCACCACAGACAATGCTCTTCCTTCCACCAGTGACAGTGTTCCAGACCCTTCCAGCACTAATTATGTCCCCAATACTTCCACTTCTGACAGTACTCCCAGACCATCACCTATTGACAGCACTCCAAGCTCTTCCATTTCTGACCACGCTCCCAACACTCCCATCTCTGAAAGTGCTCCCAGCACTTCTGCCATTGACGGTGCTCTCAGTGCTTCCAATGCTGCCAGCAATTCCAACACTGCCAGTGCTCATGTTGAGACCAGTCATGGAAAGAAATGGAGTGCTGCAGGTAGTGGAAGCATCAAGCAGAAACCAGGTGGAAAACAAAGCAAGAGCCCATCATCAAATGCTGCAGAAAAAGGTAAGGTCAGGAGTTTAATTTTGTTGCCAAGGAATAAACATCCTAATGTTTAGGAATCTCAGTGCATCTTAAATATTTAAGTGCCATTTTGTTTCCATTTCCTCCTGTCCTCTTTGTACCCCTAAACCTAAACTCTTAATGAAATCACAGTTGAGCTGCCTTTTTAAATCATGGAGAAATGACCATCCTCATGCAAAAATGTGTCATGTATCTTCTGTGCACACCACGTAATTCTTTTCTAGTTGTCTGCCAGTGAAACATTGCAAATTACTCTACAGTCCTAATGAATTCACATTATTTCATTTAAACTGGGGACTCTGTCTTTTGTTAGAGTTTGTTTAATAACATACACTTTAGACTGCTCTCTTCTTTTAAAATTTTAACATAAATTGCTACTAGGTGTTTAGTAGCTCTCCTGGTGATGATGTATTTGTAGTTGGATAATAGACATCTAACTTCTTTTTATTGTTTTTACCAATGTAATATTTTATTTTGGGATGTTTTCTTTTAGAATGCATAACAGAACATGGAAAGTTATGCTATTTCAACATTGAGAAACCTGTAGTAAGTAACTCAAGTGAATATTTAAGTATTCCTTTTAATTTACTTTTTCATTCTAAAGTATGCAAGTTCACTGATATTTTTCTCTATAAAAGTTTTAATTTGAACCCTTTACCTGATTAAAATTTCATAATCTCCATTAACTATTTAATACATAAAGATTCAGAATGGTAATATAAAGATAATATTAACAGCATTGTTTAATCACAGTATTTAAGCACCTAATATGAGGAGAACAATATATTTAGCATCAAAAAGACTTAGGGAAAGATTATATCATAAATTACAGATTATATTTTTTAAATACCCTACTGGAATTTTTGTTATTTATTTTAGGTTTCTGATGTTCAAACAAGATCTGCTATTATTTCATGGAAACTATGTGGTGCTGAGAAATGTGATCACACCAAATCTCATGTGACATTTGAACTGGCAGTATCTAACAGCGGTAAAAATGGAAAATATAAAAATGTATATATGTAAGTCTCTTTTTAATCATTTCTCATTTCTCATAATTTAATTCAAATATGCTATCTAAATGTATAGACCTCAACTTTTTTATAATAATTTTTTATTATGTTATGTTAGTCACCATACAGTACATCCCCAGTTTTTGATGCAGTGTTCCATGATTCATTATTTGTGTATAACACCCAGTGCACCATGCAAGATATGCCCTCCTTAATATCCATCACTGGCCTATCCCAATCCCCCACCCCCCTCCCCTCTGAAGCCCTCAGTTTGTTTCCCAGAGTCCATAGTCTCTCATGGTTCATTCCCCCTTCTGTTTACCCACCTTCATTCTTCCCTTCCTTCTCCTACCGATCTTCCTATTTCTTATGTTCCATAAATGACTGAAATCATATGATAATTTATAGACCTCAACTTAAATCTAGGCTGAGTTCTCAAGATTTTTTCTGCCATTTTTTCCAAGCTTTGAATGCAATTTTATACTAAAATAGTTTTATAAATGGTGGGTGGTTGCCAGGTCAGTCCATGAAATTCATTGAATCATAATTATGTTAGTGCTGAGAAGGATCTTAAATATCAACTGATCCATTCTCTTCAGTTTACAGCTTTCCTATTTGAAAAGTTTAGACTTAGGGAAGAAAATGTTCCCTCCAATTCTCCCTTCTCTTTTTTCACTTCGGTCATTTTAGGGGGAAAAAAAAAGTTTCACTTTATGGTAGGCTATGCAAATCCATTGCAATTGGATTTAAGAGAGACTCTCCTGGAAATTTCATTACAGAAGCTAGTTATAATGTGGAGCTATGCTAGCAGCAGGATGAGCTTAGGAATGTGCTCAGAAAATACAACCAGGAAAAAAAATACAACCAGGACTAGGGAGAATACAGTGGAGGACACAGCAAGAGCATACCCAACCACTCTGAATAAACTGCTTCTCGACTGAATAGGAACATGTAATCTGAAAGAGAACAGACAGAGAAAGGCACAGTAGAAAGGAAATCCCAAGTGAGGAAGAAGAAATTCCTTTGCTCACCAAACAATTATGCAAGAAATTAGTCAGAGATCTGGAGCTGTCTCTACAGCACTTTAAAAATCATAATACATCTTAAACTTCATTTATTAGAATTTGTCATCTTTACTCAGAGACTCAAAGTGAAATTTTAAATGCAATTGGTTATCATGTAACGTTTTACTTCCTTTATAATTAGCAGCTAGAAATTTTAAATTTAAGAATTATAATACACAATCTTCTCCATTGGGTAGAGGGATGGGAATATGTAAAATGTGATGAAAAGCTACTTATAAAATTAAGTTTTATAGGAGGTTACACGCTGGTCTTTTTCTGGTGTTATGTATTTCATAAATATGTTTTTTATAAAAATACTCTTATCACCCTATACCCTTGAGTGGTCTTTGCTTAGAAGTATCAGCCTTTGCTTAAAAATAATAATCTTTTAGCTCTTTCTGGAGGCAATTTCTAGGGTTGGAGCCTGAAAGAACTCTTTGAGTTGGTAGAGCACACCTAGGTATTTACGACTGTTTCAGGAAGATATAGATGTGGAAGCACAGCCACTCAATCCACTGTAGCAAATAGGTGCCCTCCCCAGAAAGATTTCCTTTTGTAATTGAATGAATAAATTGCATGATGCACAGTATCTTTGAGGTTTTTCATATCAACACTATTTTAAATAAGCTAATTAAAGACAAATCTGTATTATTACAGTGTGAAGAAGTTGCAGTGGGAAAAATTATAAAATTTCACTTCATAAAGCCATATTAATTTCACATGCAAATGAAGAACTTGTAGTATTAGTATCGCTTTTTTGCATTCATATAAAATAGGCTAAAGTTATCTAAATTTCAAGGAAAATTGTGTTTCTTTGTTTATCATTTGAATATGTAGGATTAAGACTGTTAGCTATCATTGAACTTTACATCGGAAACCGGGGATGTACTGTATGGTGACTAACATAATATAATAAAAAACATTAAAAAAAAGACTGTTAGCTATTAAATATTTGTGAGATCATTTATAAACAAATATTATGTTCACAGTGGTGATGGGGTTATATTTACTCTACTTGATCTACAACCATCCACGGCCTATTTTATAAGGTAAGAACTCCATCCTACACAACCCCACCCACCCTGTAGCTAGGCAGACTCCCCGGTCTATATCAGTTTACTACTTTTGATTTCTATGGTCAACATTGCTACTTGCCAGCAGAGTGGCCTATTCTTCATGCTTTAAAACAGCCTCCTCCAAATCCATCATTAGTTCTCTTTCTTTCACTTAGTACTGGTGAGAGAGTGATTTGGGAGCCATCACCTGTAACAATCCAACTTGGCTCTATTAGAAAATTTTTTCTAATTAGCTCCTAATATGTATCAGGGAACTCAAGTATCCAGTTTAGTACGTGTAAGGATAAATATTTGAAAACTTACAATTGTCGTTAAATTTTTAGAATTACAACCATAAGAAACTCAGCACACAGAACTATGTCTGAAGTGGTTAGCTTCACAACTCCAGGTTGTGAACCAGACCCTCCACTTGCACCCAAACTAATTAACCGATCCAAGAGCAGCCTGAATTTACAGTGGAAAGTAAGTATTTTACTGCCAAAGTCTCCTCAACATGTTTTAATTTAAAAACATTCTTTCTACTTTGTCCTGAATTTAAATATGAAATTATGCCTGCCTCATCTGACCTATTTCCCTAGCACTTCCTTTTTCCATAATCATCTTTCTTTTCTATGTCAAGCATCAAGTAAATTAAGAAATGTCAATCATAATTTCAATTAGTAAAAGTTGAAGTGTCAATTACTATAATCTAAATTTATTTATAATTGTACCTACCAATAAATCTACCTCTTAATTATTAACTTTATTACATAAAATTTGGGAAACAAAACAAGACATAGAATTTGGGTATCTCTTATAGACTGTAAAAAAAAGTGCATTTTAACTTTGAAATCTGGATGGCTTTAAAAACAAAATGTAAGCAGATTAATTTTACAGTAATTTCAATCACTTTTTTTAATAATAATATTTTTTATTATATTATGTTAGTCACCATACAGTACATCCCTAGTTTTTGATGTAAAGTTCCATGATTCATTACTTGCATATAACACCCAGTGCACCATGCAATACGTGCCCTCCTTAAAACCCATCACCAGCCTATCCCATTCTTCCTCCCCCCCCCCCGGGAAACAAACTGAGGGATTCAATCACTTTAATTATATAGTGTGTGTATGTACATATACTGTGTAAAAACAGACCATCATAATTTTATCTTTCTGATATATTTAGGGTTCCAATGATAATGGTTCCAAAATAAACAGCTTCCTTTTGGAATGGGATGAGGTAAACCATTTTATCTCTTAAAAGCACTTGTTTGTAAATGTATATTATTGTTATGATGAATTTTTATATTTGCAGCATTTTTTAATATTCTAACATTTTGCATCTATTATTAAGGGCAAAGGTGAAGGCTTCAAAAGTTGTTATATGGGTACCATGAAACAGCACAAGATCCTTAAACTGAATGCTTCTACAAAATATTCATTCAGACTAGCTGCCAAAAATAACTTTGGCTTGAGGTACATTGAATTATTGCAATATTTAAAAGTCTATACTTTAATAAGAACCTGAAAATAACTTTTCCAATATTAATTTGCTTTTCAGTGATTTCAGTGAAATAGCAGTTTTCCATACATCAGGAACTATGCCTCCAACACCTTCACCTCCTAAGCTAAAAGAAGCAGGAATCTGTGATTTGTCACTAGAATGGTGTGCCCCAACTAACACAAACCCAAATGACAGTCTTACTTATGTACTAGAAATGGAAGAAGCAGGATCCGTAAGTTTTCTTTTCACATGCTTTAATCTTCAACTTCAGTTTTAGATTCATTTTACATGCCTTTTATACTGAAAAATTTTACATTTAAATTAATTTCTTTCTTTAAAGTGTTTATTTAAATTCCAGTTAGTTGGGACACCTGGGTGGCTCAGTCGGTTAAGCCTCTGCCTTTGGCTCAAGTCATGATGGGATTGATTCCCGCATTGGGCTCCTTGCTCAGCGGAGAGCCTTCTTCTCCCTCTGCCTGCAGCTCTCCCTGCCTGTGCTCTCTCTCCCTTTCTGACAAATAAATAAAACCTTTAAAAATAAATAAATAAATTCCAGTTAGTTAACAGTGTAATATTAGTTTCAGGCGTACAATTTAGTGACTCAACACTTAAATACAACACCCAGTGCTCATCACAAGGGCACTCCTTAATCCCGATCATCTATTTAACCCATCCCCCCACCCACCTCCCTTCTGGTAACCATCAGTTTGTTCTCTATAGTTGAGTCTATTTCTCAGCTTTCCTCTTTTTTTCCCTATGATTAAGCTAATTTCTACTCAATCAAACCATGTGATTCCCAAGTCTCTGTGTTCTAGATGGAACCAATGCTGAGCCAAGTTTAGGCAAGCCAGTACAGGGAGTTCTGAAGGTACCTAAGTCCTGGAAGATTAGCTAAAAGCAGCAGCAGCCATAACAACACAAGAGATCCACAGTGAAGTGTGTTAGTTCTTCAACTTTGGGCCAATCCCAGATGACCTTGCTTGGTCATACGGATCCTCTGCATACTTCTACTAGGGCAAAACCTTTCCTCATCTCCCTGGATTCCTGATGTGGATGGGCAAATTTTTTCATTGCATTCTGAACTTTCAAGTCTATACTAAATAGGCTATTCAACCTAAAAGGCAGCTGTACATTTTATGTTATATATTTTTTACATTTTATATAAAGCAACTAATTTAAGAAGAGTTCTGTGTGATTAATATGCTAAGTGCCTTCATATACATTATCTCATTACATCCTGAAAAAAAGGAGCCCTTTGAAGTAGAAAGTGTCTCCATTTTTTTCATAGAGAAACTAAGGTTCAGAGAGACTAAGGGACTTGCTCAGGACCACCCAGATGGAAAAATCAGCTGAAGTTAGAACTTGAACCCAAACCTAATTCCTAAGTTCATTGTCTTTCATTTCCAGGGGCTGGGTTTTAAACCTAAATACCACGGAGAAGACCTCTCATGCACTATAAGAAATCTTCAGAGAAGTACTACATACAAATGTAGGGTATGTGGTATAATTTATTAATTTGTATCATATTTTTAATATTAAATTATATTCTTCACTGGAGATAAAAAATGAATACCTTTTTTGGTTGAAATTAAACATTATTTTGCATTTAGCTCTCAGAAATCTTCAAATAACTTGCTTTATACTATTATTTGCAAACTGCACATTCTCATATCAGATATTTATTTCCAGTAGTCAACCAAGGTATTCTCTTTTACTCAAACAGATCTTTGCCTACAATCTGGAAGGAAGGAGTAACCCCAGTGGAGAAGTAAAATATACTACCTGTCCAGATAAGCCTGGATCCCCTAAAACACCATATATAAAGGGAAAAATCTATGCACACAGAGTAAAAATTGGATGGGGTAATGTTTTTATATTTAAAATGTACCCTTTCTGTCTTAATATTAACTATTGAGAAGAAATCTTCCTCTAATTGCCCTCCACTCTATAAAATACTCTCCTAATTATTTGCATTTGAAATATTTCACCATATAAATGAGTTCAGTTGTAAATGACATTTTTTATAGTTCTCTATTGCTATCTCATTAATTCACACATGAACAAATGACTACATTTTACATGAGCCCTCAAAAATTATAGTTATTCCAAGTAAGATTATATCTAATATAGAGGCCACAATTTAAAAAAACACATCAATGATAAATGCCATCTTGACAAGAAATTATGTTCGTACAAATCATTTTGCCTCTAAACTGGCAAAATCTACTTCAAGGTACAAACAGTTAGCATTTTAATCTCTTCCAAAGAACTTTAAAATCTTACTTGTTTCATGTCTAATATTAATATCCTATTAAGTTTCATGCTTGCATTTTTTTCTCCATAAAAAATTTAATTTATAAGATAATGCTCTAGTGGAAGACTTATAAGTTTATTCAAGAATAATTTTAATTTTATTTTTTTTTCAGAACCACCCAAAGATAATGGTGGGACATACATTTCAAGTTACAGTTTAGAAGTTAGTGAAAATTCAGATGGTAAGACATCATGATTTTTTTTCAAAGTCTAATTATAAGGTTTTTAAAAAGTTTTTATTTAAATTCCAGTTAGTTAACATGCAGCGTAATATTAGTTTCAGGTGTACAATATAATGATTTAACACTTCTGTACAACACCTGGTGCTCATCACAACTGTGCATCATGATTTTTTTTGAAGTTTTTATTTTGAAATAGTTTTAGACTTATGCAGAAGTTGTCAAAATAGTGTAGAGAATTCCTGTATATAACCTTCTCTCAGCTTCTCCTAAAATTAATATCTTACATAACCACAGTACAATTATCAAAACCAGGAAATTGGCATTGGTAAAATACTATATTAACTAATTCAGGACTTACTTGGATTTCTCCATTTTTTAGCAAATTATGTTTATTTACTGATCTTTTATTATTTTATGGCTAATTCTATAAGGAATATAATTATTTAACTATTGTAAATAGGTAACTGGGCCACGATTTCCAAAATGCTTATTTCTTAGTATATACATGAGGTAATAATGGTACCCATAAAATTTATAAGCTACCTATAAATAAATTAGATAAATTTGCTTTTATCCTTTCAGAGAATTCCTGGAACATAATCTACAATGGAACCACAAAGGAATTTCTATATGATCACCTGCAACCTGGTACTACATATAAACTGAGAGTCTTTTGTACATCACCTATAGGCCAAAGCCAGGTGAGGAAACAGAGAGGGAATTGAGGATTTAAATGACCTATATTACTAAATGTTTTAAAAAACTGAATTTGAATTTAAGATAATCATAAGGTATTTGGTATTTCTCCTAGCCTTCAGATATACTGACTATTCAAACACCTACTCTTGCTCCTGCATCTTGCCATCCTCCACCCTTGAATGGTGAAGCAAAGACCAGAGAAACCAACATCAAATATGGTGAGGCTTCTTGTATGATTTGAATGACATCACCTAAATTTCTTGTTTTGTAACCTCTGATTTTAATTAATTAATTGTTATTAAAGCAGAGCAAATGCATTTTTTTACTACAAAATCAAATAATATTTAGAAAACTTTCTTACTTGGTAATTGAAATCACAATAATCTTTGAAGTGTAATTAACATTCAATGTTATATTAGCTTCAGGTGTACAACATTGATTCAATAATTCTATTCATTAGTCATGCTTACCACAATAAGTATAATCACCATCTATCACCATACAATGTTATTACAATATTACTGATTATATTCCCATGCTGTACTTTTTATCTCCATGATTTATTTATAACTAAAAGTTTGGACCTCTTAATCCCCTTTATCTATTTTGCCCATCCCCCCAACCACCACTCCTCTGGCAGCCAACAGTTCTCTGTATTTCAGAGTCTGGTTTTTTGGTTTTTTTTGTTCGGTTGGTTTGTTTTTTAGATTCCACATATAAGTGAAATCATATGGTATTTCTCTCTCTGTCTGACTCACAACACTTAGTAAATACCCTCTAGGTCCACCCATCTTGTCACAAGTGTTTTAAATTTTAAAATTAAATTTAAAAGTTAATTGACACAAATTAATATAATTTGAGTTTTGTTACTTTATTGTTTTGACATTGTGTCTTCTAAAATTATTTTGTATTATTTTAAAGGACCACCCTTAAAATTATTTGCAAATTTTTAAAGTTTATTCTGTACATTTTTGTAGATAATCATCCTAATGGAAACTCTGAAGCACTTGCAGATGTCAAAAAGGCAGAAGATAACCAAGATGACAAACAAGGGCGCCCTAGTTCCAAAGTGAGATGCATACTGAGTAAATTAATTTCTGAAGAATCCAGTTTCTGGTTAAAAGCAGTGAATAGTGCTGGGGAAGTTATATCGTTCAGTTGACCCATTCATGGTTCATTTCACTTTGGATGAATATATGCTTCTACTTCCTGTCAGGGTGGGAAGTGACCATACCTGCACAATCATTTTTGTGTTTTCTTATTTGTTTGTGTTTATTTGTAGTTTGGATCTCATCCATTGAAGTCTGAAACTGCACCAGTCCCTATCCCTCCTTCTCAATGTGGTATACCTGTGCTAACCTGCATGGGTCCAACCTGTGTTGTTGTTAGTTGGGAGGTATGTTATGAATTTATTTTTATTAATTTTGTGGATATAAGAGCACAGTGATTTGTTTAGTATTTTTTTTTGAAAGTCTACAACTCCCTAAGGAGTCAGAGTTTAGATTAGGATTCATAAATCTCGGACCCTGGTTCTAGAACACACATAAGACCTGATACTAGTACTATTAGAGAGGCTAAGACTAGGGATGCCTGGGTGGCTCAGTTGGTTATGCCTCTGCCTTCAGCTCAGGTCATGATCCTAGGGTCCTGGGATTGTGTCCTGCATTGGGCTCCTTGCTCAGTGGGGAGCCTGCTTCTCCCCCTGCCTACCTCTCTCTCTGACAAATAAATAAATAAAATCTTTTTAAAAAGAAAGAAAGAGAAAGAGGAAGAGGAAGAGAAAAGAAAGAAAGAAGAAAGAAAGAAAGAGAGAGAGAGAGAGAGAGAGAGAGAGAGAGAAAGAAAGAAAGAAAGAAAGAAAGAGAAAGAAAGAAAGAAACACTAAGACCAGGAGCACCTGGGTGGCTCAGTCGATTGAGCATCTGACTCTTGGTTTTGGCTGAGGTCATGATCTCAGGGTCTTGAGATCAAGCCTGCATCAGGCTCCACACTCAGCATAGAGTCTGCTTGAGAATTTTTCCCTCCCACTCTGCTCCTCCCCCTGCTCGTGCTTTCTAAAATAAATAAGTAAATAAAATCTTTAAAAAAAAAAAAAGAGTGGTGCCTGGGTGGCTCAGTGGGTTAAGCATCTGCCTTCAGCTCAGGTCATGATCCCAGCATCCTGGGATAGAACCCCATGTCCAGCTCCTTGCTCAGCAGGGAGCCTATATCTCCTTCTGACTGCCCCCCTGCTTGTGCTCACTCTCACTCTGTCAAATAAATGGATGAAATAATTTTTAATAAATAAATAAATAAATGGCTAAAACTATGGTAATCCTATGGTAATCCTGCTTTCCAGACTCTATATTTATAGAGATTGATAAATTTGGAAAACCAAATAGGTGATCAATAGGTGACTATTTTAATTTTTAAAACCAAAACAAGAGATAATAAAATTAAATCAATTTATAGAACTTATTTTTTAAAGTTTCATTGGTAAATCTCTGGTACTGTTTGTGTACATGTAACTCTACAACTTGATACATTAAAAATGTAGCCAAATGACTATGAGTTAGTGAAGCTTTAAAAAATGTTTTGCATCCATGTGAATAGCTCCCCATTTAAACAAGCTGAAAAATTAAAAACTGGCTTAGTTAGTAAGCCACCTATGTATATTTGAATTTTTCTTCTATTCTTCCCAGACTCTAGCAGAGGGTTTTTAGCATTGACACAAAAGCTTTAGTTTGATAATAACAAATGACAAGTCTGATTACAGAACTGTACAAAATCCAGAGAACACTGGAATTTGTTCGACCCCACTAATCAATAGTAATATTAAGCAACATTAATATATCTAAGTTTGGTCTTTTTTAAGTAACCTATTTGAGAATAATTTTAACATATTAAAAATAAGAATTTTCAAATATGTGGTATTAGTCCTTTCTCTGAATTTTATTTCAGCCTTTTAATGTTATAGTGTTCTGCCTTATGTTTAATTATTTCTACACTTGTCTCATACCATTTAATAGATTATGAGTTTTGATATTGAAAGAATTATGTTGTAACTCTCCACAATATCTAGTATAATAACAATTTATAGGAAGAACTCAATTTCTGTGTTCGTTGCATCTTTTAGACTCCTGTGTGTAATGGTGCTGAAATCACTGAATATAGACTTGAGTGGCGACAAGGTGAAGAATCGATGCACTCGATTTACACTGGCCCTTGTCTGAGCTATGAAGTTAAAGGTCTCATTCCTGCAACTACATATTTTTGCAGAGTTCAGGTAATCCTAACAGTTATTCCAATGTAAATAAGATGACAGTCATTAACCTATACTATCCACATCCATAATACTGGCACCATTTCCAGTGTGGTGACTAGAAGGGAGTCACAGACTTCCAAACGTTAAATATTTCTCACGTTCAGCAACATCATTCTGAGCTCCTTCAGCTAACATTTAAAACCCCACATAATCTGGAACCTACTTTTTTTTCCAACTTGATCTCCCATTCTTTTCTCTACACTTCTGTTTCCCAAATTACCTTGAACTTAACAATCACTTGAAATGCTTGTTTAAAACACCGATTCCTGCACCACCACTCAGACCCACTGAGTCAAAATTTCTAATCCAGTGACTTGTTAATCTGTAAAATTAAAAAGTATGCAAAGTGATAATTATCAATTAGGAAAAACTTCAGAAACTATTTCAAACAAACAAGTCTATTCTACCACCACCCCAAGTATGCTTTGCACATTTGTTCATGCTTTATTCATTGCCTATCTTCTCCCATAAAACCAAGCATTTGCATGAATGCTTCCTTGAAAACCTTAGCTGGAAATGATCTTTCTTCTCTGAACTGCTAGAATTATAAGGCACATGATTCTAAGGTTTGGGAAGACAATCCAAATTTGGAATGATCTGATATGTTGTCCCTATAAACTAAAGCCATCAAATCATAGGAGCCCTAATACTGAAAATCTAAGCTCCAACTCCCAGATTGCCTTGCATCACTGGAAGTAATTTTTTTTAAATCCTTTGTCAACTTTTTTGGGTACCTATTTTTTTTTTTTTGGCAAAATGTCTGACAATATGTATTTGTGAGAAGGCCACTACAATTGTCCAAAGGACAGGTGAGTTTATGAATATTAAGGATGCTACAGTGGGAATGCTAAGACATTAATGGATTGTAAAGATATCTGAGAGGTAAAAATCAATGGAATGTGAGCCAAGATAGAATATCCCCATACCTCCCAGGTTCTCCTTCTTACAACTAAAAAAAGCTCTGCACACAACACAACACACAAGCATAGAAAGACTATGAATGATGGAAAGAAAGAAAAATGTACAAAGGAAAAGATCCTAAGGAACTCACAACTTGAAAAACAACACAGTAGTGAGCCCCCTGGGGGCTCTGCCAACAGAGACAGACAGGAAAAAAACCTTCAAGAAAAGCCTACATCCCACCAACAAAATGACTGGGAAAATGCTAGCCTAACCAGAGAAAATCTCTTAAGGAATGCCCACCTTACTCTAGCCAAATGAAATTGAAATCTCAATTAAAAAACCGCACACATTACTGCTATTCCCCACCCTTAAAATGCCAATAGGCAGAGTGGGAAGCTGACCATCCAAGCCACCCCAGAAGCAAAGAACATGCTCCAGTTTCCCTACCCAGAGGTTTCAGTTCCAGCAGGGCCAAGCACAGACTTAATCTTCCATTCCCTGCCTGGCAAAATCAGGCAGTGCTCTGCTCCCACTCCCCAGACGACCAGTGTCAGTATGGCCAAGCAGGGACCTTATGATCCTCCACACCTCTCTGATGGAAGCGGGAAGCAGCATTCTAAATCCCCTGAAGGGTTAGTGTTGGCAAACTCAACTTCCACCCTCACCCAGCAGCAATGGACTGACCAAGGTGGTGTGATTCAGGCTAGTTAGCACTCTACATTCTTCCTACCCCTGGGTCACTAAAGCCCAATGAGAAGTTTATTTTTTTTCAATTGAAGTGTAGTTTAAGTGATATACAATATTATTTTTTTATTATTATGGTCAATTAGCCAGCATATAGTACATCATTACTTTTTGATGTAGTGCTCAATGACTCATTAGTTGTGTATAACACCCAGTGCTCATCACCACACGTGCCCTCCTTAATACCCATCACGTAGTTAACCCATCTCCCCCCTGCCCTTCTGTAACCCTCAGTTTGGTTCTGGGAGTCCAAAGTCTCTCATGATTTGTCTCCCTCTCTGATTTCTTCCCCTTCAGTATTCCCTCCCTTCCCTTATGGTCCTCTCCACTATTCCTTATGTTCCACATATGAGTGAAACCATATGATAATTGTCTTTCTCTGCTTGACTTATTTCACTTAGCATAATCCCCTCCAGTTCCATTCATGTCCATGAAAATTGTAGGTATTCATCCTTTCTGATGGCTGAGTAATATTCCATTATATATATGAACCACATCTTTTTTTTTTAAGATTTTATTTATTTATTTGACAGAGATAGAGACAGCCAGCGAGAGAGGGAACACAAGCAGGGGGAGTGGGAGAGGAAGAAGCAGGCTCATATCAGAGGAGCCTGATGTGGGGCTTGATCCCATAACGCCGGGATCATGCCCTGAGCCGAAGGCAGACGCTTAACTGCTATGCCACCCAGGCGCCCCGAACCACATCTTCTTTATCCATTCATCTGTTGAAGGGCATGTCAGCTTCTTCCACAGTTTGGCTATTGTGGACATTGTTGCTATGAACACTGGGGTGCATGTGCCCCTTCTTTTCACTACCTCTGTATCTTTGGGGTAAATACCTAGTAGTGCAATTGCTGGGTCATAGGGTACTTCTATTTTTAACGTCTTGAGGAACCCCCATCCCGTTTTCCAGAGTGACTGTACGAGCTTGCATTCCCACCAACAATGTGGAAGTTTCCCCCCTTCTCCCCATCGCCCGTAACATTTGAATTGTTTCCTAGTTTTGTTCTAACTTTTGCCATTCTAACTGGTGTAAGGTGGTAACCCATTGTGGTTTGTTTGATTTGTATTTCTGATGTGAGTGATGTTGAGCATGTTACCTGAGTCTGTTAGCCATTTGTATGTCTTCTTTGGAGGAGTGTCTGTTCACTTGTCTTCACGCCCATTTTTCACTGGTTATTTGTTTTTGGGTGTTGAGTTTGGGAAGTTCTTTATAAGATCTTGGATAGCAGCCCTTTATCTGTAATGTCATTTGAAAAATATCTCCTCTTCATTTCCTTAGGTTGCCTTTCCAGTTTTGGTGACTGTTTCCTGCTGTAACCAAAAGATTTTTATCTTGCCAGGAAGTCCCAAAAGTTCCTTTTTCTTCTGTTTCCCTTGCCTTTAGAGACCGTCTTGAAAGAGGTCCTGTGGCCAATGTTGAGGAGTTACTGCCTATGTTCTCCTCCAGGGATTTTGATGGATTCCTGTCTCATATTTAGGTCTTTCACTCATTTTATTTTTGTGTATGGTGTAAGATAGTGGTCCAGTTTCATTCTTCTGCATGTGGCTGCCCAATTTTCCCAGCACCATTTGTTGAAGAGACTGTCTTCTTGTATTCGATATTCTTTCCTGCTTTGTCGAAGATTAGTTGCCCATAGAATTGAGGGTCCATTTCTGGGATGTCCATTCTTTCCACTGATGTGTGTGTCTCTTTTTGTGCCAATACCGTGCTGTCTTGATGATCACAGCTCTGTAATATAGCTTGAAGTCAGGCATTGTGATGCCCCCAGCTTTGGTGTTCTTTTTTTCAACAATCGCCTGGTGATTTGGGGTCTTTTCTGGTTCTGTACAAATTTTAGGATTGCTTGTTCCAGCTCTGTGAAAAATGTTGATGGTATTTTGATAGGGATGGATTTGAAAGTGTAGATTGCTCTTGGCAGCACAGACATTTTCACATGTTTCTTCTTCCAATCCATGAGCGTGGAATTGTTTTTCTATCTCTTTGTGTCTTCCTCAAATTCTTTCATAAGTGTTCTGTAGTTTCTAGAGTATAGATCCTTTACCTCTTTTGTTAGGTTTATTCCTATGTATCTCATGGGTTTTGGTGCTATTGTAAGTGGAATTGATTCCTTAATTTCTCTTTCTTCAGTCACACTGTTAGTGTATAGAAATGCAACTGATTTCTCTGCACTGATTTGTATCCTGCCACATTGCTGAATTGCTGCATCAGTTCTAATTATTTTGGGGTGGATTCTTTTGGGTTTTCCACATAAAATAATATGTCATCTTTGAAGAGAGAGAGTTTGACTTCTTCTTTGCCAATTTGAATGTGTTTTACTTCTTTTTGTTGTCTGATTGCTGAGGCTAGGACTTCTAGTACTATGTTGAACAAAAGTGGTGACAGTAGGCATTCCTGTCATGTTCCTGACCTTAAGGGAAAAGCTTGCAGTTTTTCCCCATTGAGAATGGTATTCGCTGTGGGCTTTTCATAGATGGCTTTTATGATATTGAGGTATGTTCCCTCTATCCCTATATTTTGAAGAGTTTTAATCAGGAAATGATGCAGTATTTTGTCAAATGCTTTTTCTGCATCAATTGAGAGGATCATATGGTTCTTGTCTCTTCTTTTTTAATGTGATCTATCACGCTGATTGATTTGCAAATGTTCAACCACCCTTGCATCCCAGGAATAAACCCCACCTGGTCGTGGAAATTAATCCTTTAATGTACTGTTGGATCCTATTGGCTAGAATCTTGTTGAGTATTTTGGCATCCAGGTTCATCATGGATATTGGTCTGTAATTCTCCTTTTTGATGGACTCTTTGTCTGGTTTTGGGATCAGGGTAATCCTGGCCTCATAGAACGAGTTTGGAAGTTTTCTTTCTATTTCTATTTTTGGAACAGCTTCAGAATAGGTATTACTTCTTCTTTAAAAGTTTGGTAGAATTCCTCTGGGAAGCTATGTGGCTCTGGACTCTTGTTTTGGGGGAGGTTTTGATCACTGCTTCAATTTTGTTATTGGTTATTGTTCTATTCAGACTGTCTATTTCTTCCTGTTTCAGTCTTGGTAGTTTATAAGTTTCCAGGAAGGCATCCAATTCTTCCAGTTGCTTAATTTGTTGGCTAATAGTTGCTGATAATAATTTCTAATAATTGTTTCTATTATCTTGGCGTTAGTCAGGTTCTCTTCCTTTTCATTCATGATTTTAATTTCGGTCCCTTCCCATTTCTTTTGGATAAGTCTGGCCAGGGGTTTATCCATCTTATTAATTCTTACCTATTGAAAGGTATGAATTTAGTGCCATCATATTTCCTGTAAAGTCCCTGTTTTTGTAGATTGTCTCTTTAAATTCATGGTCTATATTACTCTTGGGGTCTTTCTTCTTTTATTAAATCCCCCTTAATATTTCTTGCAGGGCTGGCTTGGTGGTCACATATTCTTTCAGTTTCTGCCTCTCCTGGAAGCTCTTTATTGCTCCATCCATTCTGAATGACAGCCTTGCTGGATAAAGTATCCTTGGCTGCATGTTTTTCTAATTTAGTACCCTGAATATGTCTTGCCAGCCCTTTCAGGCTTGCCAGGTCTCTGTGGATAGGTCTGATGGTATTCTGATATTCCTCCCTCTGTACATAAGAAATCTGTTCTCCCTACCTGCTCTCAGGGTAGCTTCCTTGGCTCTAAGATTTGCAAGTTTCACTATTATACGCCGAGGTGTTGGTCTATTTTTGTTGATCTTGGGAGGGGTCCTCTCTGCCTCTTGGACACAAATGCTTGTTTCCTTCCCCAGATTAGGGAAGTTCTCAGCTATGATTTGCTCAAATATACCTTCTAGTCCTCCCTCTCCACCCCTCAGGAATCCAAATAATTTTGACATTGGAATGTTTCATGGCGTCATTGATTTCTCTAAGTCTGTTCTCATAGGCTTCTAGCTGCCTATCCTAATCCTCCTAGGCTTCCTTCCTTTCCATCAGCTTATCTTCTAGATCACTGATTCATTGTTCTGCCTCATTTACCTTGGCTATTAGAGTATCCAGTTTAGACTGCATTTGATTCAAAGCATTTTTAAGTTTGGCCTGATTAGATCTCATTTCTGCCTTTAGAGATTCTATACTGTCACTAACGCTTTTCTCAAGCCTAGTTATTAATGTCATAATTGCTACCCTGAAGTCTATCTCTGACATCTTGCTTATACTCATATCCATTAGACCTGTGGCACAGGACATTGTCTCTGGTTCTTTTCTTTGTTGGGAGTTCCTCCTCCTAGTCATTCTCTTGAGGGATGATTGAGAGAATGTACAGGGTCCAACATATCAACCACGACCCAAGCAAAATGCACCTATGAAAAAAATCCAAAGTAGTGAAAAACTACCACAGATATGCCATCAAAGCCAAGATGATCCAAAACAATAGAAAAGAAAGAAAAAAGAGGGGAAAAAAGAGGGGGGCAGGGAGGGAAATTATAATCTCTCAGGGTGGACACAGCAGGGTGATCTGCCTGTTCCTGCTTGATTTTTGGTCTCTGTGTCAGAAGACATGATATCCCAAAATTGCAAAGAAATCAGAACTTACATATATATCAAGATAAAATTGAATAGAGTGAAAAACGGCCTAGTATGAGTTATAAATCTATAAAACATATATGTGAAAAAGAAAATAAAAGTTAAGAAGCAACTTTAAAACATACGTTGGGAAATACGAATCTATTTGAAATGGGATCAGGGTTAAAAAGAAAAGAAAAGAAAATGAGTAAAAGAAACTAAAAAAGAAATTAAAATTTGAGCCTGAAGTATAAGCAAGTCATGAGGGAACACCTGGAGCTCCCTATATTATTTTCCCCTGGCACTGGAGTTTTACAGTCCTGTGGGAATTAAGCTTAAGCTTATTCACCTATTCTTCCATTCCGTCTTGTGGGGGAGGGGCCAGCTGCTCAGCTTCTCAGGTCTTTGCCTGGGTGGAGTTGCCCCACTCCTTGTCAGGGGGATGGGCTTAAGGTGAGCTGGTTGGCTGCATGGCTTTTGTTCCCTGGCATCTTTCCACTTCTCTTTAGAGGGTCAGAGCAAACATGGCCCTGGGGGAATCTCTGGCCCAGAGCCGCAATGCCGCAGGCCAGACCCCTCAAGAGATCCTTCAGAATTCAATCCATCTCCACCTCTGCCTATACCAAACTCCACAGACTCTTGCATCTTCTGGGGGAGGGGCCTATTGCACTGATTCTCAAATGTCTTTGGCCCAGGCGGAATTTTCCACCCTTGGGGCCAGGCTAAGTAATCGGCTCTGGTTTGCTCTCTGTAGCTTTTGTTCCCTGAAGGCTTTCCACACAGCTTTCGAGGATGAGAAAGAAAATGGCGGCCTCCCAATCTCTGGCCCTGGAGGAGTTGGGAGCTCAGGGCCCCACTCCTCAGTGAGCCCTCAGAAAAAAGCAGTCAATCATTCCTGTCACTCCTAGCCTCCCTAGTCTCCAGCACTCCATGTTCACACGGCCTGTGACCTCTGGCACACAACCCCATTTGGAGCCTCCAAACCCAGCAGATTCCTGCTACACACTCTGCGCCACTCCTCCCGGGTGAGGAAGGGGGCTCTCCCTGGTTCTGCCACTTGTTGGGCCCCTGCTTGAAGCACAGGGGCCCAACTGTGCTGCGGATCACAGTTTATGGCAACCCCGAGCTGAGAGCCCACTACTGGGCTCACTTTTTGTGGTCGGCTTCTCTCCTCTGATACCTGGGAGCTCTGCCACACTCAGACACCCCCAGTCTTCCTGTGACCCCGAGGATCCCAAGACCACACTGTCTCAGCTAGGGTTCCACACACCCCCTCCTGGTTGAGCTGCCTGAGCGATGTCCCTTACCAGAGCAGACTTCTAAAAGTTCTAATTTTGTGCTCCTCTGCTCTACCACTTGCCGGTAGCTGAATGACAGAGGCTCCCTCTCCCTGCAGTCTATCTTCCCATATATCACCTTGGATTCACTTCTCTGCACCTCTTACCTTGCGGTAAATGGTCGCTTGTCTATTTGTAGAGTTGCAGCTATTCTTTTCTTCAACCTCCAGTTGAGTTTGCAGCTGTTCAGAATGGTTTGTTAGCTATCTAGCTGAATTCCTGGGACCAGATGGTAGTGGTCATAAAGATACTCACCAAAGTCAGGAGAACAATGCATGAACAAAATGAAAATTTCAACGAAGAGATAGAAAGTTAAAAAGTACCAAACAGAAATCACATAGGTAACAAATATAACAACTGAACTGAAAAATTTGATAAAAGGATTGAACAGTAGACAAGAGCAAGTGGAAGAGAAAGGATCAGCAAACTTGAAGACAGGGCAGTGAAACTCATACAATCATAGGAACAAAAGAAAAAATAAAAAGCAGGGGACTTATGGGATACAATAAAGGAAACCAATACATGCATTATAGGGATCCCAGAAGAAGGACAGAGAGAAAGGGGAAGAAAGTTTATTCAATGAAACAGTGGCTAAAATATTCCCTAAACTAGGGAAGGAAACAGCCACCTAGATCCACGAAGCCCAGAAAGTCCAACTAAGATGATTCAAAAAGACCCATTACCCAGACACATAATTGTCGAAAGTTAAAGACAAGGAAAGAGTCTTAAAAACAACAAAAGAAAAACAACTTGTTATATGCAAGAGAACCCCCATAACAATATCAGCAGATTTTTCAGCAGAAAATTTGCAAGAAGGCAGCAGCATAATATATTCAAAGAGCTGAAAGAAAAAACTGCCAACAAGGAACACTCTACCCAGAAAAGTTGTCCTTCGGAATTAAAGGAGAGATCAAGCATTTCCCAGAAAAGCAAAACCTGAAGGAGTTCATCACCAACACACTGGCCTTACAAAAAATGTTAAAGGGACTTTTAAAGCTGAATGTAAGGATACTAATTAGTAACAGGAAAACATTAAAGTATAAATCACAGTGGTAAAAGTAATTATATAGCTAAATTCTGAATACTATAATGTAACATTGGTGGGTAATATAATTATAAATGTATTATGAAGGTTAAAAGTTAAAGTACTAAAAACAACTACAACAGTTTAATGTATACATAAGATAAAAAGATATAAATTGTGAGAGGGGGAGTTAAAATGTCGGAGGAGTAGGGGACCCTTTTTCAGCCGGTCCCCTGAGTCAAGCTGGATAGGTACCAGACCAGCCTAAACAACCACGGAATCAGCCTGAGACGCAGGAAGATACATCTGGATCTCTACAAATGAACATCTCCAGCGCTGAGTATTGAGGTACGAAGCGGGGAGCCGTGAAACCGCGCACAGATATCGGAAGATAAATGGAAGGGGGAGGGAGCCGCCGCGTTCGGGCGCCAGGAAGCAGTAGCCACCCACACGGGGGAGAAGGCGGACTCACGGACGGCACCCACGAGAGAGCGGACTGAGAGAGCGGGCTGAGACCGGTGAGCCGGGAGCGCGCGCCACCAGGCATCCCGCGGAACTCCAGAATCTCGGTGTGCTCACTGGATCCAGACTGAGACCGGGAGCTCCCGGAGCGCGCGCAGGGCGGCTGGCGGCTGGTGGGCCACCTGCACGGGGGAGCGGGCGAACTCGTGGTCGGCACCCGTGAAACAGCAGACTGAGACCCTGAACTGGGTGCTCACCACCAGGCTGCTCACGGAACTCCGGAATCCTGGTGTGCTCACCGGGCATAGACTGAGACCGGGAGATCCGGGAGCGCACGGGGAGGCTGGCGGCTGGCGGCGTTAGAAACACAAAGGACAGAGACGCGCCGGCCCTGGAAGTGAGGGTAGGGACGCCGGGTGTGGGGCGCACATCCCGGGACGCTGCAGGGTTGAGCAGCACCAACAGAAACAGAGTTAAAGTGGCCAGAACATTAGTAGAGAACGGGCCGCAATCCCTCTGTTCTGTGACAGAGGCTGAAATTCGGCCGCTGCTGCTCTGACTCTCAGAAGAGGCACAGCAAACCGCCAGGGAAAGCCGCCAGAGAACAAAAGCCTGGAAATACCGGCTCAGGGAGTGCCCATCCCCATCCCCCCTCGCAGGGGACAAGGAGACTCTACCCAAACAGGGTTGCCTGAGTATCGGCGCGGCAGGCCCCTCCCCCAGAACACAGAAGGCAGGCTGAAAAATCAAGAAGCCCACAACCCGGGTGCCTGGGTGGCGCAGTCATTGAGCGCCTGCCTTCGGCTTAGGGCGTGATCCCGGCGTTCCGGAAAGGAGTCCCTCATCGGGCTCCTCCGCTGGGAGCCTGCTTCTTCCTCTCCCACTCCCCTGCTTCTGTTCCCTCTCTCGCTGGTTGGCTGCCACATAAATAAATAAATAAAATCTTTAAAGAAGAAGCCCACATCCCTAAGATCCCTATAAAACAAGGGGCACGGCCTGGGACCCAGTCAATAATTTGGGCTCTGGAAACCCCGCAACCTCTCTTCATCAGAATGACAAGAAGGAGAAGCCCCCCCCAGCAAAGAAAAGACAGTGATTCTGTGGCCTCTGCCACAGAAATAATGGATATGGATGTAACCAAATTATCAGAAATGGAATTCAGAGTAACGATGGTCAAAATGATGAGTAGAATTGAAAAATCTATTAACGAAAAGGTTACTGAGAATATAGAATCCTTAAGGACAGAAATGAGAGCGAATCTGACAGAAATTAAAAATTCTATGAGCCAAATGCAGGCAAAACTAGAGGCTCTGACGGCCAGGGTCGCAGAAGCAGAGGAACGGGTTAATGAATTGGAGGATGGGTTAATAGAGGAAAAAATGAAAATAGAAGATGGTCTTAAAAAAATCCACGCCCACGAATGTAGGTTACGGGAGATTACTGACTCAATGAAACGATCCAATGTTAGAATCATCGGCATCCCCGAGGGGGTGGAGAAAAACAGAGGTCTAGAAGAGATATTTGAACAAATTGTAGCTGAAAACTTCCCTAATCTAGCAAGGGAAACAAACATTCGTGTCCAAGAGGCAGAGAGGACCCCTCCCAAGCTCAACCATGACAAACCTACGCCACGTCACGTCATATTGAAATTAGCAAATATTAGATGCAAGGATACAGTATTGAAAGCGGCCAGGGCAAAGAAATTTCTCACGTACCAAGGCAAAAGCATCAGAATTACGTCAGACCTGTCTACACAGACCTGGAATGAGAGAAAGGGTTGGGGGAGCATATTTAAAGCTCTTTCAGAGAAAAACATGCAGCCAAGGATCCTTTATCCAGCAAGGCTGTCATTCAGAATTGATGGAGAAATAAAGACATTTCAGAATCGCCAGTCACTAACCAATTTTGTAACCACGAAACCAGCCCTACAGGAGATATTACGGGGGGTTCTATAAAAGTAAAAAGGCCCCAAGAGTGATACAGAACAGAAAGTCACAGCCAATACAAACAAAGACTTTACTGGCAACATGGCAACATTAAAATCATATCTCTCAGTAATCAGTCTTAATGTAAATGGTTTGAACCATCCCATAAACGCCACAGGGTTGCAGATTGGATAAAAAGAAATGACCCATCCATTTGCTGTCTACAAGAGACTCATTTCAAACCCAAAGATGCATTCAGACTGAGAGTAAGGGGATGGAGTACCATCTTTCACGCAAATGGACCTCAAAAGAAAGCTGGGGTAGCAATTCTCATATCAGATAAATTGGATTTTAAACTACAGACTATAGTTAGAGATGCAGAAGGGCACTATATTATTCTTAAGGGAAGTATTCAACAAGTGGATATGACAATTATAAATATATATGCCCCCAACAGGGGAGCAGCAAGATACACAAGCCAACTCTTAACCAGAATAAAGAGACATATAAATAAAAATACATTAATAGTAGGGGACCTCAACACTCCACTCTCAGAAATAGACAGAACACCCTGGCAAAAACTAAGCAAAGAATCAAAGGCTTTGAATGCCATACTCGACGAGTTGGACCTCATAGATATATATAGAACACTACACCCCAGAACCAAAGAATACTCATTCTATTCTAATGCCCATGGAACATTCTCAAGAATAGACCATGTTCTGGGACACAAAACAGGTCTCAACCGATACCAAAAGATTGAAATTATCCCCTGCATATTCTCAGACCACAACGCTCTGAAATTGGAACTCAACCACAAGGAAAAATTTGGAAGAAACTCAAACACTTGGAGACTAAGAACCATCCTGCTCAGGAATGACTCGATAAACCAGGAAATCAAAAATCAAATTAAACAATTTATGGAGACCAATGAGAATGAAAATACAACAGTCCAAAACCTATGGGATACTGCAAAGGCAGTCCTAAGGGGGAAATACATAGCCATCCAAGCCTCACTCAAAAGAATAGAAAAATCTAAAATGCAGTTTTTATATTCTCACCTCAAGAAGCTGGAACAGCAACAGAGGGACAGGCCTAATCCACGCACGAGGAAGCAGTTGACCAAAATTAGAGCTGAAATCAATCAAGCAGAAACCAGAAGTACAGTAGAGCAGATCAACAGGACTAGAAGCTGGTTCTTTGAGAGAATCAATAAAATTGACAGACCACTGGCAAGACTTATCCAAAAGAAAAGAGAAAGGACCCAGATTATTAAAATTATGAATGAAAAAGGAGAGGTCACGACGAACACCATTGAAATTGGAAGGATTATTAGAAATTTTTATCAACAGCTATATGCCAATAAACTAAGCAATCTGGAAGAGATGGAATCCTTCCTGGAAACCTATAAACTACCAAGATTGAAACCGGAAGAAATTGATTCCTTAAACAGGCCAATTAATTATGAAGAAATTGAGTCAGTGATAAACAACCTTCCAAATAACAAAACTCCAGGCCCGGACGGTTTTCCTGGGGAATTCTACCAAACATTCAAAGAAGAAATAATACCTATTCTCCTAAAGCTATTTCAAAAAATAGAAACAGAAGGAAAGCTACCAAACTCATTCTATGAGGCCAATATTACCTTGATCCCCAAACCAGGCAAAGACCCCCTCAAAAAGGAGAATTACAGACCGATTTCCCTAATGAATATGGACGCCAAAATCCTCAACAAGATACTTGCTAATAGAATCCAACAGTACATTAAAAGGATTATCCATCACGATCAAGTGGGATTCATACCTGGGATGCAAGCGTGGTTCAATATTCGCAAATCAATCAGCGTGATACATCATATCAACAAGAAAAGACTCAGGAACCATATGATCCTCTCAATCGATGCCGAAAAAGCATTTGACAAAATACAGCATCCTTTCCTGATTAAAACCCTTCAGAGTGTAGGAATAGAAGGTACATTTCTCAATCTCATAAAAGCCATCTATGAAAAGCCTACTGCAAATATTATTCTCAATGGGGAAAAGCTGGAAGCCTTTCCCTTAAGATCAGGAACTCGACAAGGATGCCCACTCTCGCCACTATTATTCAACATAGTACTAGAAGTCCTTGCAACAGCAATCAGACGACAAAAAGGGATCAAAGGTATTCAAATTGGCAAAGAAGAAGTCAAAATGTCTCTCTTTGCAGATGACATGATACTCTATATGGAAAACCCAAAAGAAGCCACTCCCAAACTATTAGAAGTTATAGAGCAATTCAGTAACGTGGCGGGATACAAAATCAATGCTCAGAAATCAGTTGCATTTCTATACACGAATAACGAGACCGAAGAAAGAGAAATTAGGGAATCCATCCCATTTACAATAGCACCAAAAACCATACGTTACCTTGGAATTAACTTAACCAGAGACGTAAAGGACCTATATTCTAGAAACTATAAATCACTCTTGAAAGACATTGAGGAAGACATAAAAAGATGGAAAGATATTCCATGCTCATGGATTGGAAGAATTAACATAGTTAAAATGTCCATGCTACCCAGAGCAATCTACACTTTCAATGCTATCCCGATCAAAATACCGAGGACATTTTTCAAAGAACTGGAACAAATAGTCCTTAAATTTGTATGGAAACAGAAAAGGCCCCGAATCTCCAAGGAACTGTTGAAAAGGAAAAACAAAGCTGGGGGCATCACAATGCCGGATTTCGAGCTGTACTACAAAGCTGTGATCACAAAGACAGCATGGTACTGGCACAAAAACAGACACATAGACCAATGGAACAGAATAGAGAGCCCAGAAATGGACCCTCGGCTCTTTGGGCAACTAATATTTGATAAAGCAGGAAAAAACATCCGGTGGGAAAAAGACAGTCTCTTCAATAAATGGTGCTGGGAAAATTGGACAGCTACATGCAAAAGAATGAAACTTGACCACTCTCTCACACCATACACAAAAATAAACTCCAAATGGATGAAAGACCTCGATGTGAGACAGGAATCCATCAAAATTCTAGAGGAGAACATAGGCAGCAACCTCTACGACATCGGCCAAAGCAACCTTTTTCATGACACATCCCCAAAGGCAAGAGAAACAAAAGATAAAATGAATTTATGGGACTTCATCAAGATTAAAAGTTTCTGCACAGCCAAGGAAACAGTCAGAAAAACTAAGAGGCAGCCCACGGAATGGGAGAATATATTTGCAAATGACACTACAGATAAAGGACTGGTATCCAAGATCTACAAAGAACTTCTCAAACTCAATACACGAGAAACAAATAAACAAATCAAAAAATGGGCAGAAGATATGAACAGACACTTTTCCAATGAAGACATACAAATGGCTAACAGACACATGAAAAAATGTTCAAAATCATTAGCCATCAAGGAAATTCAAATCAAAACCACACTGAGATACCACCTTACGCCAGTTAGAATGGCAAAAATAGACAAGGCAAGAAACAACAATTGTTGGAGAGGATGTGGAGAAAGGGGATCCCTCCTACATTGTTGGTGGGAATGCAAGTTGGTACAGCCACTCTGGAAAACAGTGTGGAGGTCCCTTAAAAAGTTAAAAATTGAGCTACCCTATGATCCAGCCATTGCACTACTGGGTGTTTACCCCAAAGATACAGACGTAGTAAAGAGAAGGGCCATATGCACCCCAACGTTCATAGCAGCAATGTCCACAATAGCTAAATCGTGGAAGGAGCCGAGATACCCTTCAACAGATGACTGGATTAAGAAGTTGTGGTCCATATATACAATGGAATATTACTCAGCTATCAGAAAGAACGAGTTCTCAACATTTGCTACAACATGGACGGGACTGGAGGAGATAATGCTAAGTGAAATAAGTCAAGCAGAGAAAGACAACTATCATATGATTTCTCTCATCTATGGAACATAAGAACTAGGATGATCAGTAGGGGAAGAAAGGGATAAAGAAAGGGGGGGTAATCAGAAGGGGGAATGAAACATGAGAGCCTATGGACTATGAGAAACAAACTGAGGGCCTCAGAGAGGAGGGGGGTGGGGGAATGGGATAGACCGGTGATGGGTAGTAAGGAAGGCATGTATTGCATGGTGCACTGGGTGTTAGACGCAACTAATGAATCATCGAGCCTTACATCGGAAACCGGGGATATACTGTATGGCCTTACATCGGAAACCGGGGATGTACTGTATGGCGACTAACATAATATAACAAAAAATCATTAAATTAAAAAAAAAGATATAAATTGTGCCTTTGAAGACATAAAATGGAGGGTAGAGTAAAAATACAGACCTTTAGGACACTTTCAAACTTAAGTTGCTATCAGCTTAAAATAGACTATTATAAATATGTTTTTTACAAGCCTCAAGGTAATCACAAAGCAAGAACCTATAATACATACACAAGAGAAAGAGAGAGGAATCTAAGGATACCACCGTAGAAAATTATTAAATCACAAAGAGCAAGAGAAGAAAAAGGAAATGAGAATTCTGGAAAAACAGCCAGAAAACATTTAAAATTGTAGTAGGAATTCTAAACCTATCAATAATTACTTCAAATGTAAATGGATTCAATTCTACAGTCAAAAGGCACACAGTGGCTGATAAAATGACAAGACCCAACTATATATAATGTCTAAAAGTGATTAACTTCAGCTCTAAGGACACACACACACAACCTAAAAGTGAAGCAATAAGAAAAGATATTCCATGCAAAAGGAAACCAAAAGAAGGTAGGGGTTAGATCTACTTATATTTGACAAAACAGACTTTCAGCCAAAGACTGCAATAAGAGACAAATAAGGTTACTATACAGTAAAAAATGGCCTAACCCAAGAGGACATACTATTTGTAAATACTGATGAACCCAACATAGGAGCACCAGATGGACTTAACAGATATTTACAGAACATTCCATCCAACAGCAGCATACACATTCTTTATGGAATACTCTCCAGGATAGATCATACGTTATGTCACAAAAAAAAGCCTTAATAAATTTGAGAAGATTGAAATGATACCAAGTATCTTTTCCAACCACAACGGTATGAAACTAGAAATTAATTATTAAGAAGAAAACTGGAAAATTCACAAATATGTGGAGATTAAACAACATGCTACTGAATAGTCAATGGATCAAATAAGGAATCAAAAGAGAAAAAAAAAAGTATCTTGAGACAAATGAATATGTAAATACAACATACAAAACTTAATGGAACACAGCCAAAGCAGTTCTAAGAGGGAACTTCATAATGATAAATGGGCTACAATAATGAAAAAGAAAGTACTCAAACTAAATTTATACCTTAAGGAACTAGAAAAAGAAAAAAAAACCTAAGCCTAGTAGAATGAAGGAAATAACACAATGAACTAACAATAAACTAGTTAAAGAAATGAAATAAAGAGCAGAGTGGAAACAAATGGTGACTAAAAAAATAGAGATCAACAAAACTAAGACATGGGTGTTTTTAGTTAAAGATAAACAAAACAGACAAACCCTTATCTAGACTTACCAAGAAAATAAGAATGAGGATTCTCTTTTTTTAAAGATTTATTTATTTATTTTAGAGAAAGAGAGAGAGAATACATGAGCTGGGAGAGGGGCAGAGGATGAGAGAGGGGAAGCAGACTCCCCACTGAGCAGGGAACCTGATACAGTGCTTGATCTCATGACCCCAAGATCATGACCTGAGCTGAAACCAAGAGTCAGATGCCTAACTGACTGAGCTACCCAGACATCCCAAGAAATAAGGATTCTAATAAACAAAATTAGAAATGAAAAAGGATGTCCCAGAAATACAAAAACTGATGTCCCAGAAATACAAAACACCATAAGAGAGTACTATGAACAACTATATGCCAAGTTGAAAAAGGTAGGAGAAATGAATATATGCCTAGAAATATACAACCTACACAGACTGAATCATGAATAAATAGAGAATATGAACAGATCAATAATGAGTAAGGAAACTGAATCAGTAATAAAAAACTTTCCAATAAAGAGAAGTCCAGGACCTATCAGATTTACTGGTGAATTATACCAAATATTTAAAGAATTAATAGCAATCCTCAAACTCTTTCAAAAAATAGAAGAGAATACTTCAAAATTCGTTTTATGAGACCAACATTATAATACTACACCAGACAAATATAGTACAAGAAAAGAAAATTACAGGCAAATATCCCCAAGAAATATCCTCAACAAAACATTAGCAAACCAAATTCAACAATACATTAAAAGGATCACACACTATGATCAAGTGGAATTTAGTCCAGGAAAGCAAGGATGGTTCAACATCTGCAACTCAATCTGTGTGATACACCACATTAATGAAATGAAAGATAAAAATCATATAATAAAAAACCATATGATCCTCTAAATAGATATAGAAAAAGCATTTGACAAATTTAGACATCCATTCACAGAAAAAAAAAAAAAACTCTCAACAAACTGGTTAGAAAGTGAACATACCCTGACATAATAAAGGCCATATATAACATACTCACAGCTAACACTACTCTCAACAGTAAAACACTGAAAGTTTTTCTACCAAGATCAGTAACAAGACAAGGATCTCAACTCTTGCCACTTTTAGTCAACATAGTCCATGGTCTACTAGCCAGAGTAATTATAGAAGAAAAAGAAAAGGCATCCAAATCATAAAGAAGTAAAACATTCCTATTTTCATATGATACATTATATGTAAAACATTCTAAGACTCCACCAAAAAAATTGTTAGAAATCATAATTGAGGGTGCCTGGGTGGCTCAGTCAGTTAAGTGTCTGCCTTCAGTTCAAGTCATGATCCCAGAGGGATCAAGCCCCACATTGGGAATACCTGCTCATTGGGGAGCCTGCTTCTCCCTCTCCCTCTGCCTGCCACTCCCCCTTACTTGTGCTGTGTGTGTGAGAGAGAGAGAGAGAGAGAGAGAGAGAGAGTGTGTGTGTGTGTGTCAAATTAATAAATAAAATCTTAAAAAAAAGAAATCATTATTGAATTTAGTAAAGTTACAGCATACAAAATCAATATACAAAACTAAGCTGTGTGGGGCACCTGGGTGGCTCAGTTGGTTGAGCATCCGACTCAGGTTTGGCTTGGGTCATAATCTCAGGGTCGTGGAATTGAGCCCTGTGTTGGGTTCCGTGTTCACTGGGGACTCTGCTTGGGATTCTCTTTCTCCCTCTCTCTCTGCCCCTTCCCCCTCAAATAAATAAATAAACCTTTAAAAAAAATAAGTTGTGTTTATATACACTAATAACAAACTGAAAGAGGAACTAAGTAGACAATTCCATTTATGACTGCATCAAAAAGAATAAAATACTAAGGAATAAATTTGACCAAGGTGAAGGATCTGTTTACTGAAACTGTAAGACATTGTTGAAAGAAACTGAGGAAGGCACATATAAATGGAAAGATATTCTGTGCCCATGGACTGGAATAATTAATGTTGTTAAAATATCTATAACTATCACAGAATCTACAGATTCAATGCAACCCCTATAAAAATTCTAGTAACATTTGTCACATTAATAAAGCAAACAATTCTAAAATTTCTATGGAACCACAAAAGACCAAATAGCCAAAGAAGTCCTGACAAAGAAAAAACGAGATGCATAACACTTCCTCCTTTCAAACCGTATTACAACACTATAGTAACCTAAACACTACGGTTTTATTATTTTTTTAATGATTTTTTATTATTTTATGTTAGTCACCATACATTATATCCCCGGTTTACGATGTAAGGCTCGATAATTCATTAGTTGTGTATAACACCCAGTGCACTAGCAATACGTGCCCTCCTTACTATCCATCACCGGTCTATCCCTTCCCCCACCCCCCTCCCCTCTGAGGCCCTCACTTTGTTTCTCATAGTCCATAGTCTCTCTTGTTTCATTCCCCCTTCTGATTACCCCCCCTTTCTTTATCCCTTTCTTCCCCTACCGATCATCCTAGTTCTTATGTTCCATAGATGAGAGAAATCATATGATAGTTGTCTTTCTCTGCTTGACTTATTTCACTTAGCATTATCTCCTCCAGTCCCGTCCATGTTGTAGCAAATGTTGAGAACTCGTTCTTTCTGATAGCTGAGTAATATTCCATTGTATATATGGACCACAACTTCTTAATCCAGTCATCTGTTGAAGGGCATCTCGGCTCCTTCCACGATTTAGCTCTTGTGGACATTGCTGCTATGAACATTGGGGTGCATATGGCCCTTCTCTTCACTACGTCTGTATCTTTGGGGTAAACACCCAGTAGTGCAATGGCTGGATCATAGGGTAGCTCAATTTTTAACTTTTTAAGGGACCTCCACACTGTTTTCCAGAGTGGCTGTACCAACTTGCATTCCCACCAACAATGTAGGAGGGATCCCCTTTCTCCACATCCTCTCCAACAATTGTTGTTTCTTGCCTTGTCTATTTTTGCCATTCTAACTGGCGTAAGGTGGTATCTCAGTGTGGTTTTGATTTGAATTTCCTTGATGGCTAATGATTTTGAATATTTTTTCATGTGTCTGTTAGCCATTTGTATGTCTTCATTGGAAAAGTGTCTGTTCATATCTTCTGCCCATTTTTTGATTTGTTTATTTGTTTCTCGTGTATTGAGTTTGAGAAGTTCTTTGTAGATCTTGGATACCAGTCCTTTATCTGTAGTGTCATTTGCAAATATATTCTCCCATTCCGTGGGCTGCCTCTTAGTTTTTCTGACTGTTTCCTTGGCTGTGCAGAAACTTTTAATCTTGATGAAGTCCCATAAATTCATTTTATCTTTTGTTTCTCTTGCCTTTGGGAATGTGTCATGAAAAAGGTTGCTTTGGCCGATGTCGTAGAGGTTGCTGCCTATGTTCTCCTCTAGAATTTTGATGGATTCCTGTCTCACATCGAGGTCTTTCATCCATTTGGAGTTTATTTTTGTGTATGGTGTGAGAGAGTGGTCAAGTTTCATTCTTTTGCATGTAGCTGTCCAATTTTCCCAGCACCATTTATTGAAGAGACTGTCTTTTTCCCACCGGATGTTTTTTCCTGCTTTATCAAATATTAGTTGCCCAAAGAGCCGAGGGTCCATTTCTGGGCTCTCTATTCTGTTCCATTGGTCTATGTGTCTGTTTTTGTGCCAGTACCATGCTGTCTTTGTGATCACAGCTTTGTAGTACAGCTCGAAATCCGGCATTGTGATGCCCCCAGCTTTGTTTTTCCTTTTCAACAGTTCCTTGGAGATTCGGGGCCTTTTCTGTTTCCATACAAATTTAAGGACTATTTGTTCCAGTTCTTTGAAAAATGTCCTCGGTATTTTGATCGGGATAGCATTGAAAGTGTAGATTGCTCTGGGTAGCATGGACATTTTAACTATGTTAATTCTTCCAATCCATGAGCATGGAATATCTTTCCATCTTTTTATGTCTTCCTCAATGTCTTTCAAGAGTGATTTATAGTTTCTAGAATATAGGTCCTTTACGTCTCTGGTTAAGTTAATTCCAAGGTAACGTATGGTTTTTGGTGCTATTGTAAATGGGATGGATTCCCTAATTTCTCTTTCTTCGGTCTCGTTATTCGTGTATAGAAATGCAACTGATTTCTGAGCATTGATTTTGTATCCCGCCACGTTACTGAATTGCTCTATAACTTCTAATAGTTTGGGAGTGGCTTCTTTTGGGTTTTCCATATAGAGTATCATGTCATCTGCAAAGAGAGACATTTTGACTTCTTCTTTGCCAATTTGAATACCTTTGATCCCTTTTTGTCGTCTGATTGCTGTTGCAAGGACTTCTAGTACTATGTTGAATAATAGTGGCGAGAGTGGGCATCCTTGTCGAGTTCCTGATCTTAAGGGAAAGGCTTCCAGCTTTTCCCCATTGAGAATAATATTTGCAGTAGGCTTTTCATAGATGGCTTTTATGAGATTGAGAAATGTACCTTCTATTCCTACACTCTGAAGGGTTTTAATCAGGAAAGGATGCTGTATTTTGTCAAATGCTTTTTCGGCATCGATTGAGAGGATCATATGGTTCCTGAGTCTTTTCTTGTTGATATGATGTATCACGCTGATTGATTTGCGAATATTGAACCACGCTTGCATCCCAGGTATGAATCCCACTTGATCGTGATGGATAATCCTTTTAATGTACTGTTGGATTCTATTAGCAAGTATCTTGTTGAGGATTTTGGCGTCCATATTCATTAGGGAAATCGGTCTGTAATTCTCCTTTTTGAGGGGGTCTTTGCCTGGTTTGGGGATCAAGGTAATATTGGCCTCATAGAATGAGTTTGGTAGCTTTCCTTCTGTTTCTATTTTTTGAAATAGCTTTAGGAGAATAGGTATTATTTCTTCTTTGAATGTTTGGTAGAATTCCCCAGGAAAACCGTCCGGGCCTGGAGTTTTGTTATTTGGAAGGTTGTTTATCACTGACTCAATTTCTTCATAATTAATTGGCCTGTTTAAGGAATCAATTTCTTCCGGTTTCAATCTTGGTAGTTTATAGGTTTCCAGGAAGGATTCCATCTCTTCCAGATTGCTTAGTTTATTGGCATATAGCTGTTGATAAAAATTTCTAATAATCCTTCCAATTTCAATGGTGTTCGTCGTGACCTCTCCTTTTTCATTCATAATTTTAATAATCTGGGTCCTTTCTCTTTTCTTTTGGATAAGTCTTGCCAGTGGTCTGTCAATTTTATTGATTCTCTCAAAGAACCAGCTTCTAGTCCTGTTGATCTGCTCTACTGTACTTCTGGTTTCTGCTTGATTGATTTCAGCTCTAATTTTGGTCAACTGCTTCCTCGTGCGTGGATTAGGCCTGTCCCTCTGTTGCTGTTCCAGCTTCTTGAGGTGAGAATATAAAAACTGCATTTTAGATTTTTCTATTCTTTTGAGTGAGGCTTGGATGGCTATGTATTTCCCCCTTAGGACTGCCTTTGCAGTATCCCATAGGTTTTGGACTGTTGTATTTTCATTCTCATTGGTCTCCATAAATTGTTTAATTTGATTTTTGATTTCCTGGTTTATCGAGTCATTCCTGAGCAGGATGGTTCTTAGTCTCCAAGTGTTTGAGTTTCTTCCAAATTTTTCCTTGTGGTTGAGTTCCAATTTCAGAGCGTTGTGGTCTGAGAATATGCAGGGGATAATTTCAATCTTTTGGTATCGGTTGAGACCTGTTTTGTGTCCCAGAACATGGTCTATTCTTGAGAATGTTCCATGGGCATTAGAATAGAATGAGTATTCTTTGGTTCTGGGGTGTAGTGTTCTATATATATCTATGAGGTCCAACTCGTCGAGTATGGCATTCAAAGCCTTTGATTCTTTGCTTAGTTTTTGCCAGGGTGTTCTGTCTATTTCTGAGAGTGGAGTGTTGAGGTCCCCTACTATTAATGTATTTTTATTTATATGTCTCTTTATTCTGGTTAAGAGTTGGCTTGTGTATCTTGCTGCTCCCCTGTTGGGGGCATATATATTTATAATTGTCATATCCACTTGTTGAATACTTCCCTTAAGAATAATATAGTGCCCTTCTGCATCTCTAACTATAGTCTGTAGTTTAAAATCCAATTTATCTGATATGAGAATTGCTACCCCAGCTTTCTTTTGAGGTCCATTTGCGTGAAAGATGGTACTCCATCCCCTTACTCTCAGTCTGAATGCATCTTTGGGTTCGAAATGAGTCTCTTGTAGACAGCAAATGGATGGGTCATTTCTTTTTATCCAATCTGCAACCCTGTGGCGTTTTATGGGATGGTTCAAACCATTTACATTAAGACTGATTACTGAGAGATATGATTTTAATGTTGCCATGTTGCCAGTAAAGTCTTTGTTTGTATTGGCTGTGACTTTCTGTTCTGTATCACTCTTGGGGCCTTTTTACTTTTATAGAACCCCCCGTAATATCTCCTGTAGGGCTGGTTTCGTGGTTACAAAATTGGTTAGTGACTGGCGATTCTGAAATGTCTTTATTTCTCCATCAATTCTGAATGACAGCCTTGCTGGATAAAGGATCCTTGGCTGCATGTTTTTCTCTGAAAGAGCTTTAAATATGCTCCCCCAACCCTTTCTCTCATTCCAGGTCTGTGTAGACAGGTCTGACGTAATTCTGATGCTTTTGCCTTGGTACGTGAGAAATTTCTTTGCCCTGGCCGCTTTCAATACTGTATCCTTGCATCTAATATTTGCGAATTGCACTATGACGTGACGTGGCGTAGGTTTGTCGTGGTTGAGCTTGGGAGGGGTCCTCTCTGCCTCTTGGACACGAATGTTTGTTTCCCTTGCTAGATTAGGGAAGTTTTCAGCTACAATTTGTTCAAATATCTCTTCTAGACCTCTGTTTTTCTCCACCCCCTCGGGGATGCCGATGATTCTAACATTGGATCGTTTCATTGAGTCAGTAATCTCCCGTAACCTACATTCGTGGGCGTGGATTTTTTTAAGACCATCTTCTATTTTCATTTTTTCCTCTATTAACCCATCCTCCAATTCACTAACCCGTTCCTCTGCTTCTGCGACCCTGGCCGTCAGAGCCTCTAGTTTTGCCTGCATTTGGCTCATAGAATTTTTAATTTCTGTCAGATTTGCTCTCATTTCTGTCCTTAGGGATTCTATATTCTCAGTAACCTTTTCGTTAATACTTTTTTCAATTCTACTCATCATTTTGACCATCGTTACTCTGAATTCCATTTCTGATAATTTGGTTACATCCATATCCATTATTTCTGTGGCAGAGGCCACAGACTCACTGTCTTTTCTTTGCTGGGGGGGGCTTCTCCTTCTTGTCATTCTGATGAAGAGAGGTTGCGGGGTTGTCCAGAGCCCAAATTATTGACTGGGTCCCAGGCCGTGCCCCTTGTTTTATAGGGATCTTAGGGATGTGGGCTTCTTCTTTAAAGATTTTATTTATTTATTTATGTGGCAGCCAACCAGGGAGAGAGGGAACAGAAGCAGGGGAGTGGGAGAGGAAGAAGCAGGCTCCCAGTGGAGGAGCCTGATGAGGGACTCCTTTCCGAATGCGGGGATCACGCCCTAAGCCAAAGACAGGCGCTCCATGACTGCGCCACCCAGGCGCCCGGGTTGTGGGCTTCTTGATTTTTCAGCCTGCCTTCTGTGTTCTGGGGGAGGGGCCTGCCGCTCCGATACTCAGGCAACCCTGTTTGGGTAGAGTCTCCGTGTCCCCTGCGAGGGGGGATGGGGATGGGCACTCTCTGAGCCGGTATTTCCAGGCTTTCGTTCTCTGGCGGCTTTCCCTGGCGGTTTGCTGTGCCTCTTCTGAGAGTCAGAGCAGCCGCGGCCAAATTTCAGCCTCTGTCACAGAACAGAGGGATTGCGGCTCATTCTCTACTAATGTTCTAGCCACTTTAACTCTGTTATTGTTGGTGCTGCTCAACCCTGCAGCGTCCCGGGATGTGCGCCCCACACCCAGCGTCCTAGCCCTCACTTCCAGGGCCGGCGCGTCTCTGTCCTTTGTGTTTCTAACGCTGCCAGCCGCCAGCCGCCCCGCACATGCTCCTCATGTGTGGAAGCTCCCGGTCTCAGTCTGGATCCAGTGAGCACACCTGGGTTCCGGTGTTCCGCGAGATGCCTGGTGGCACGCGCTTCTGGCTCACGGTCTCAATCTGCTGTTTTTCGGGTGCCGTCCGCAAGCCCCGCCCGCTCCCCCGTGCAAGCGGCTGCCGCTTCCCAGCGCCCGAACGCGGCAGCTCCCTCTCCCTTCCATTTATCTTCCAATATCTGTGCACGGTTTCATGGCTCCCCGCTTCGTACCTCAATACTCAGCGCTGGAGATGTTCATTTGTAGAGATCCAGATGCATCTTCCTGCGTATCAGGCTGGTTCCGTGGTTGTTTAGGCTGGTCTGGTACCTATCCAGCTCGGCTCGGGGGACCAGCTGAAAAAGGTGTCTCCTACTCCTCCGCCATCTTAACTCCTCCTCTAAACACTATGGTTTTAGCACAGAAACCAATACATAAATCAATGGAACAGAATACAGATCCCAGAAATAAACAGGACATATGGTCAATTAATTTATATCACAGGAACCAAGAATAGAGGAATACAAGTGGAATATAATACAAGAGGAAATGGATTACCTCTTCTAAATAATGAAGTGGACAGCCATGTGCAAAAGAATGAAACTGAACCACTATCTTACACCATACACAAAAATCAATCAAAAATGAGTTAATGACTTCAACAAAAAAAAAACTGAAATCATAAAAATCCTAGGAGAAAACATAGGGGGTAAGCCTCTTGACATAGTTGTGGCAATGATATTTTGGATTTGACACCAACAGCATAGGCACCAAAAGTAAAAATAAATAAGTGGTACTACATCAAACTAAAATCCTTCAGCACAGCAAATTAAACATTAAAAAAGTTAAAAGGTGGGGTGCCTGGGTGGCTCAGTCAATTAGGCCTCTGACTCTTGGTTTCAGCTCAGCTCATGATCTTGCAGTTGTGGGACTGAGCCCTGTGTCAGGCTGTGATACTGTGGAGTCCGCTTCAGATTCTCTCTCACTCTCCCTCTCATTCAGTCTCTCTCTCTCTTTCAAATAAATAAATACAATATTTTTTAAAAAGTTAGAAGGAAACCTATGGAATGGGAGAAAATATTTGGAAATCATATATCTGATAAAAGGTTAAAATATATGAGGGACTCATATAATTCAATAGCAAAATACTAATCATTCAATTTAAAAATGAGCATCAAAAACTAAGGATATATTGTATGGTGACTAACATAATAAAAAATTATTATAAAAAATAAAAATAAAAATGAGCAGAGCAACTGAATAGACATATTTCCAAAGAAAACATACAAATGTCCAACAGGTACATAAAAAGATGAACATTAATAAACATCAGAGAAATACGAAGCAAAACTACATGAGATATTACTCCACACCTGTCAGAATAGCTATCACACTTTTTGTATTTTAATTCCAATATAGCTAAAATACAGTGTTACATTAGTTTCAGCTGTACAATATAGTGATTCAACAATTCCATACATCACCCCGTGATCATGACAAGTGCACTGTTTAATCCCTATCACCTATTTACCTCATCCCCCCACCCCCTTCCCATTTGGTAACCAAAAGTTTCTTTTCTATATTTAGAGTTTGGTTTCTTGGTTTCTCTCTCTCTTTTTCCTTTCCTAATTTCTTTTGTTCCTTAAATTCTACATATGAATGAAATCATATGGTATTTGTCTTTCTCTGACTTATTTCACTTAGCATTATACTCTCTAGCTCCACCCATGTCATTACGAATAGCAAGATTTCATTCCTTTTTATGGCTGAATAATATTCTATCATACATATATACCACACCTTTACTCATTCATCTATTGATGTATACTTGGGCTGCTTCCACGATTTGACTATTGTAAATAATGCTGCAACACACAAAGGGGGTACATGTATCCCTTTGAATTAGTGTTTTTGTATTTGGGGGTAAATAGTGTGATTACTAGACTGTAGGGGAGTCCTGTTTTTAACATTATGAGGAACCTCCATACCACTTTCCACAGTGGCTGCACCAGTTTGCATTCCCACCAATAGAACAAGAGGGGTCCTTTTGCTCTGGGAAACAAACTGAGGGCTTTAGGGGGGAGGGAGGAGGGGGATGGGCTAGCCCGGTGATGGGTATTAAGGAGGGCATGTATTGCACGGAACACTGGGTGTTATACACAAACAATGAATCATGGAACACTACATCAAAAACCAATGATGTACTGTAACAGTTCGATAAAGTCTCAAAGGATTTTAAAAAATTAAATAAATAAATAAATAAATCTTAAAAAAAAAAGAGGAGTCCTTTTGTTCCACATCCTAGCCAATGTTTGTTGTTTATTGTGTTTTTTTTTTATTTTAGCCATTCTGACAGGTGTGAGGTGATATCTCATTATAGTTTTGATCTGCATTTCCCTGATGACTAGTGATGTTGAGCATCCTTTTGTGTGTCTGTAATCCATGTGAATGTCTTCTTTGGAGTAATCAACATAAACTTCGTACCTTATATAAAAACTAACTCAAAATGGACCATAGAAAACTGAAAATTAAAACATAAAACTATAAAACTTTTAGAAAAAAATCACAGAAGATCTTCAGGATCTAATGTAGGCAATGAGTTCTTAAACTTCATACCAAAAGCACAATCCATAAAATGAAAAATTGATAAATTTGACCTCCTCAAACTTTTAAAGATTTTCTTTATTTATTGGAGAGAGAGAGAGAGTGAGAGAGAGCACAAGCAGGGGGAGCAGCAGAGGGAGAGGGAGAAGCAGGCTCCCCAATGAGCAGGGAGCCCGACATGGGGCTCGATCCCAAGACCCTGGGATCATGACCTGAGCCAAAGACAGACGCTTAACCAACTGAGCCACCCAGGTGCCCCTGACCTCTTCAAACTTAAAAAGTTTTACTCTGCATAAGACCCTGTGAGGAGGACAAAAAAGACAAGAACAGCCTGGACAAAAATCTTTAGAAAACACACAACTGACAATGGACTAATACCTAAAATATATAAAGAACTCTTGAAAGTCAACCATTAAAAACCCAAACAACCCAATTACAAAACAGGCAAAAGACATGAACAGACCATTCACAGAAGAGGATATACAGATGGCAAGTAAACACATGAAAATATCTACATTATTAGTCATTAGGGAAATGCACAATGAGATAACATGACACACCTATCAGAATGGCTAATAAGAAATAGTAAAAACACTAAATGCTGGCAAAGATGTAAAGAAACTGGACTAATCATACATTTCTGGTGTGAATTATATCCACTCTGCAAAATAGTATGGGAGTTTCTTACAAAACTAACATGCACTTACTAATATGTCCAGCACCTTGGGGCACTTACCCCAGAGAAATGAAAACTTATGTCTACAATAAAAACATAACTTCTTATTTGTAAAAGCCAAAAACTAGAAATGACTCAGATGTCCTTCAACATGTAAATAGTTTTAAAAACTGCAGTACATTCATACCATGGTTCATTATTTGGGAATAAAAAGAATCAAATTATTGATTCACACAACAGCTTCAATGGATCTCTCGGGGGAATTATGCTGACTGAAAAAGTCTATCTGAAAAATTTACATATTGCATTATTCTACTTATATTACATTCTTGAAATAGCAAAAATATAGGTTAAAGAATAAACTACTAGTTGTCAAGGATTAGAAAAAGAGGGAAGGAAGTTGCTGTGAGTATAAAAGTGTAGTACAAGGGATATTGCAATGGGATATCTTAACTGTTGGTCGTCATATTAAGCTATACGTGTAATAAAACTACATATAACATTATACAAATGAGTGCATGTAAAACTGGTGAAATCTGAATAATGTCAATGGATTTTATCAATGTCAATTTCCAGATTATATATTGTACTATAGTTATGCAAAGTGTTCCTTTTGGGGTAAAGTGTGTAAATTATACATTTAAGTCCACAATGATCTCGAAATTTTAAAAAATTACAAAATCAATAAAACTTAGAGAACTGATGTGAAATTCAGGCTACCACCAACAGAGATAGTAACTAGAAAATAAAGGAAAGAAAGAAACTTTGGTTGGCTAAGTGATGAGTTCAGCTCAGGTATATTTTTTCTGAAATATCCATATTAGCACTCTTCACTTACCTTCACATATTTGGACTTTTCCCCTTCCTAAGTATGCAACCTAAAGATTTTGGCGTCTCTGTGAGCATCTTCAAATCATTTTTGTTTTATATTGCAATATATAAATATCAAATCAGAGGTGCCTATGGCTCAGTCGGTTAAGCCTCCTACTCCTGATTTCAGCTCAGGTCATGATCTCAGAGTCATGAGATCAAGCCGCACATCAGGCTCTGTGCTGGGCATGGAGCCTGCTTACGATTCTCTCTCTCCCTCTCCCTCTCCCCCTTCCCACCACTTGCATGCTCTCTCTCTCTAAAAAAACAAAAAAGTATCAAATCAACATGTTATACACTTAAAACTTACACAATGTTATAGAGCAATTCTATCTCAATTTTTTAAAAAAAACATTTTCTTAGAATTTGAGGTTAAAATTTTTGTCTTGTTTTTATACAACAAAATGGTTTATGCACAAAACAAAATAATGAAGCTCTAACAGAATATACTTTTTCAGGCTGCAAATGTAGCTGGAGTTGGACTGTTCGGAGAAACTGGCACAGTAACCACACCAGCAACTGTACCAGCAGTAGTACTAATGCTACATGAAGTTGAAAACAAAGTTCCTCCCAAATTGGCATCATCTTGCATTGCTATTCAATGGGAGGAACCAGATTGTCATGGCTCTCCAATCACTGGATATAACATTGAATATGGAGACAGAAAAATTATAACTGTTGAAAGAGTAACAGAGTGTCTTCTGAAAAATCTACAGCCTGATACCACATACAAGTAAGTTGCTTGTATCTTACTCTGGGTAGATGAAGTTTTTTGAGAATTTTGAACAAATCTACATTTCTTTGTTTTATATAATCTACACATTTTTTTGAAAGAGAATATTACTGTTTTAGAAAAATTTGGCATTACTAAGAGCCAGTTTCTCCTCATCAAAAATTGTCAGTACTGATTATGCAAATTCAAGATTTTGGCCTCAAAAAATTGTCTATAATAATCAGTATAATAGCATGGTCAATATCTTTTCACAGGGTGACTAGAGGCATAGTTTAAATGTAGAAATTTATTTTCCTTTCTAAATCCAAATTAATAGTTCAATTTTTTTCTTACCACTAGAATCAGAATCCAAGCTATCAATCATTATGGACTAAGCCCTTTTAGCCAATCAATAAGAACCAAAACCAAGCCACTACCACCTGATCCTCCACATCTTGATTGTGTGGTCTATGGACACCAGAGCCTCAAACTGAAATGGTGTAGCTCTTCAAGCAAAGGAGTACTTTCCAACCCTATAAGTTACAATTTGTTAATAGGAAATCAATCTGGAAGGTAAGCTATTTGTACTATTTAACATGTATTCTAATAAAAATGTTTTAAAATTTCCTATCTTAAATGTATAATCCAAAGTGGTTTCAATGAACTGATAGATGTGAAAGCAGTATATTATGTTAGATATACTTTCTTATTTATTTATTTATTTATTTATTTGAGAGAGAGACAAAGATAGCGACAGAGAGCAAGAGCAAGATGAGTGAGCATGAGCGGGGAGGAGAGGGAGAAGCAGACTCCCCACTGAGCAGGGAGTCCAACGAGGGATTCAACCCAGGACCCTGAGATCATGACCTAAGCTGAAGGCAGATGCTTAACCAACTCAACCACCCAGACACCCCTATATATACTTTCTTAAATTTCTACTGATAATTTAGGTGTTTTTGCTCTTTCAAAACACTTCTTCCTTTATATAACACACATTAATACCAAGGAATAGAAGTTACCAGAGGAATACGAAAGCCAGCATCTTGCCATTATGATATTACAACCTGATTTTTTTTTTCCTTTTGTGTTGTACCCACCCGGCTTCATGTTGATTTATTTAGGCTTTATTGAGGACCCAGTTTCAAGTCAGTTATGTAGAGTTACTTGTATTTAAATGACCTTTGATTAATAATACTGCTTCTCCCATCTTGATTCCCACTCCCAGATTTTCTATCATTTACCATGGACCTTGTCAGACTCACAAAGTGCACAGACTGAGTGAATATACACAATACAAATTTAAAATCCAAGCATGTAATGAAGCTGGTGAGGGACCACTGTCTGGTATCTATACTTTCACTACATCCAAAACTCCACCAGCCACACTTAAAGGTAAGTATTATAAGCCAGACAATGAAGGTTGCATTAATATGAGTTCCACTAGCTCATATATAACGTTCTGCAGTATAGTCTATTTTAAATGTTGAACAATATAATAGCAAAAGCCTCTAGTACTTAATTATGGATTCAAGGTCCAATTTAGAATTTGATAAGACTCCATATATTATAATGTTTTACTTTTTTGAAAGTTTTTATTTAAATCCATTAGTTAACGTTCAGTATACTGTTAGTTTCAGGCATACAATATAGTGATTCAACACTTCCATACAACACCTGGTGCTCATCACAAGTGCACTCCTTAATCCCATCACCTATTTAATCCATCACCCCATCCACCTTCCCTCTGGTAACCATCAGTTTGTTCTCTATTGTTAAGTCTGTTTCTTCGTTTAATTCTCACTCCTTTTTTTTCCTTTGCTCATTTGTTCTGTTTCTTAAACTACACATATGAGTGAAGTATGGTATTTGCCTTTCTGACTGACTTATTTCATGTAACGTAATACTCTATAACTCCACCCACATCCTTGCAAATGGCAAGATTTCATTCTTTTTGTGGCTGAATAATATTTCACTGTAAATATATACCACTACTTTATCCATTCATCAACTGGACATTTGGGTTGTTTCCTAGCGATTCATCAATTGATGGACATTTGGGTTGTTTCCATAATTAGGCTACTGTAGATAATGCTGCTATACACATCAGGGTGTCTGTATCCCTTTTAATTAGTATTTTTGTATTCCTTAGGTAAATACCTAGTACTACAAATGCTGCATTATAATGCAGGGTTTTTTTCACTTTATTTAAATTCTGTTAGTTAACATACAGTACAATATTGGTTTCTGCAGGGGCGCCTGGGTGGCACAGCGGTTAAGCGTCTGCCTTCGGCTCAGGGCGTGATCCCGGCGTTATGGGATCGAGCCCCACATCAGGCTCCTCCGCTATGAGCCTGCTTCTTCCTCTCCCACTCCCCCTGCTTGTGTTCCCTCTCTCGCTGGCTGTCTCTATCTCTGTTGAATAAATAAAATCTTTAAAAAATATATTGGTTTCTGCAGTAGAGTTCAGTAATTCATTACTTACATACAACACCCAGTGCTCATCACAACAAGTGCCCTCTTTAATACCCATCATCCAACTAGCCCATCCTCTACCCTCCTCCCTCCATCAACCCTGAGTTTGTTCTCTATCATTAAGAGTCACTTATGGCTTGTTTTCCTCTCTCCTTTTTTTTTTCTTTTTCCCCTTCCCATGTGTTCATGTTTTCTGTCTTAAATTCTACATGAGTGATATCACGTGGTATTTGTCTTTCTCTGACTTTTTTTTTTAAAGATTATATTTATTTATTCGATCCCATAATGCCGGGATCACGCCCTGAGCCGAAGGCAGATGCTTAACCGCTGTGCCACCCAGGTGCCCCTTTCTCTGACTGACTTATTTCACTAAGCGTAATACACTTTAGCTTCATCCACGTCATTACAAATGGGAAGATTTCATTCTTTTTGAGGGTGGAATAATATTCCATTGTATAATATACAACTTCTTATTTATCCATTTATCAGTCAATGGACCTTTGGGCTCTCTCCACAGTTTGGCTACTGTTGATAATGCTGCTATAAACCGTGGGTTGCCTGTACCCCTTCAAATCTGTATTTTTTGTAACCTTTGGGTAAATACCTACTAGTGAAATTGCTGGATTGTAGAGTAGTTCTATTTTCTAACTTTTTGAGGAACCTGCAAACTGTTCTCCAGAATAGTTGCACCAGTTTCCATTCCAACCAACAGTATAAGAGTGTTCCCCTTTCTCCACATCCTCACCAACACTTATTGTTTCTTGTGTTAATTTCAGACAATCTGACCAGTTGTTTCTTGTGTTGTTGATTTTAGCCATTCTGTCAGATATGGTGTGATATCTCATTGCAGTTTTGATTTGAATTTCCCTGATGATCAGTGATGTTGAGCAACTTTTCATATGCCTGTTGGCTATCTGTATGTCTTCTTTGGAAAAATGTCTACCCATTTCTCCCATTTTTAATTAGATTATTCATTTTAATATATGTTGAGTTTCATAAGGTTATTTATACGTTTTGGATATTAACCCTTTATCGAATATGTCATTTGCAGATATCATCTCCCATTCAGTAAGGTGCCTTTTAGTTTTGTTTTTTCCTTTACTGTGCAGGAGCTTTTATTCTTGATGAAGTCCAAATAGCTTATTTTTAATTTTGTTTCACTAGCCTCAGGAGACATGTCTAGAAAGAAGTTGCCACAGCTGATGTCAAACAATTTACTGCCTGTTTTTTCCTCTAGGATTTTTATAATTTCCTCTCTCACCTTTAGGTCTTTAAACCATTTTGAATTCATTTTTGTGTATGGTATAAGAAAGTGGCTCAGTTTCATTCTTTTGCATGCTGCTGTCCAGTTTTCCCAACACCATTTTTTAAATATTTTCTTATTATATTATTTTAGTCACCATACAGTACATCCCTGGTTTTTGAGGTAAAGTTCGATGATTCATTACTTGCGTAAAACACCCAGTGCACCATGCAATATGTGCCCTCCCCACCACCCATCACCAGCGTATCCCATTCCCCCACCCCCTCCCCTCTGAAGCCCTCAGTTTCTTTCTCAGAGTACATAGTCTCTCATGCTTCATTCCCCCTTCTGATTACCCCCCTTTCTTTATCCCTTTCTTCTCTTACCGATCTTCCTAGTTCTTATGTTCCACAGATGAGAGAAACCATATAATTGTCTTTCACTGCCTGACTTATTGCACTTAGCATTATCTCCTCCAGTGCCGTCCATGTTGCAGCAAGTGTTGAGAACTCGTTCTTTCTGATAGCTGAGTAATATTCCATTGTATATATGGACCACAACTTCTTAATCCAGTCATCTGTTGAAGGGCATCTCGGCTCCTTCCACGATTTAGCTCTTGTGGACATTGCTCCTATGAACATTGGGGTGCATATGACCCTTCTCTTTACTACGTCTGTATCTTTGGGGTAAACACCCAGTAGTGCAATGGCTGGATCATAGGGTAGCTCAATTTTTAACTTTTTAAGGGACCTCCACAC
>NW_024423319.1:63029063-63031197 GCF_017311325.1 Ursus maritimus
GTGTGGAGGTCCCTTAAAAAGTTAAAAATTGAGCTACCCTATGATCCAGCCATTGCACTACTGGGTGTTTACCCCAAAGATACAGACGTAGTAAAGAGAAGGGCCATATGCACCCCAATGTTCATAGCAGCAATGTCCACAAGAGCTAAATCGTGGAAGGAGCCGAGATGCCCTTCAACAGATGACTGGATTAAGAAGTTGTGGTCCATATATACAATGGAATATTATTCAGCTATCAGAAAGAACGAGTTCTCAACACTTGCTGCAACATGGACGGGACTGGAGGAGATAATGCTAAGTGAAATAAGTCAAGCAGAGAAAGACAACTATCTTATGGTTTCTCTCATCTATGGAACATAAGAACTAGGAAGATCAGTAGGAGAAGAAAGGGATAAAGAAAGGGGGGTAATCAGAAGGGGGAATGAAACATGAGAGACTATGGACTATGAGAAACAAACTGAGGGTCTCAGAGGGGAGGGGGGTGGGGGAATGGGATAGACCGGTGATGGGTAGTAAGGAGGGCATGTATTGCATGTGCACTGGGTGTTAGACGCAACTAATGAATCATCGAGCTTTACATCGGAAACTGGGGATGTACTGTATGGTGACTAACATAATATAATAAAAAATCATTTAAAAATAAATAAATAAATAAATAAATAAATAATACAGAAAAAAAAGAAGATGTGGTCCATATTTAGAATGGAATAGTACTCAGCTATCAGAAAGAATGATTTCTCAACATTTGCTGCCACATGGATGGCACTGGAGGAGATAATGCTAAGTGAAATAAGTCAAGCAGAAAAAGACAATTATCATATGATTTCTCTAATCTATGGAACAGAAGAACTAGGAAGATCGGCATGGGAAGAAAGGGATAAAGAAAGGGGGGGTAATCAGAAGGAGGAATGAAGCATGTGAGACTATGGACTATGAGAAACAAACTGAGGGCTTCAGAGGGGAGGGGGTTGGGGGAATGGGATAGACTGGTGATGGGTAGTAAGGAGGGCACGTATTGCATTGTGCACTGGGTGTTATACGCAACTAATGAATCATCGAACTTTACATCAGAAACCAGGGATGTACTGTATGGTGACTAACATAATATAATAAAAAAAACATTAAAAAAATTAGTTGCCCAAAGAGCCGAGGGTCCATTTCTGGGTTCTCTATTCTGTTCCATTGGTCTATGTGTCTGTTTTTGTGCCAGTACCATGTTGTCTTTGTGATCACAGCTTTGTAGTACAGCTTGAAATCCGGCATTGTGATGCCCCCAGCTTTGTTTTTCCTTTTCAACAATTCCTTGGCGATTTGGGGCCTTTTCTGATTCCATACAAATTAAAGGGCTATTTGTCCCAACACCATTTGTTGAAGAGACTTTTTCCCACTGGATATTCTTTCCTGCTTTGTCAAAGATTAATTGACCATTCAGTCATCGACCAATTTTCATTTCTGGATATTCTATTCTGTTCCATTTATCTATGTGTTTATATTTGCGCTAGTACCATACTGTTTTAATCACTACAGCTTTGTAGTGTAATTTCAAATCTGGGATTGTGATACCTCCAGCATTGCTTTTCTTTTTCAAAATTGTTTTGGCAATTCAGGGTCTTTTATGGTTCCATACAAATTTTAGGATTGTTTGTTCTAGCTCTGTGAAAAATGCTGGTGGTAGGGATTGCATTAAATGTGTAGATTGCTTTGGGTAATATAGACATTTTAACAATATTTGTTCTTCCAACCCATGAGCATGGAATGTCTTTCCATTCCTTTGTGTCCTCTTCAGTTACTTTCATCAATGTTTCATAGTTGAGAGTGCAGGTCTTTCATCTCTTTCATTAGGTTTATTCCTAGGTATCTGATGGTTTTTGGTGAAATTATAAATGGAACTGATTCCTTAATTTCTCTTTCTGCTGCTTCATTATTGGTGTACAGAAATGCAACAGATTTCTATACATTGATTTTGTATCCTGTAACTTTTCTGAATCTGTGTATTAGTTCTAGCAATTTTTTGGTGGATTCTTCTGAATTTTACATATAAAGTATCATGTCATGTGCAAAGAGTGTTTGACTTTTTCCTTGCTGATTTGGATGCCTTTTATTTCTTTCTGTTTTCTGACTGCTGGGATTTCCA
>NW_024423319.1:63031207-63055688 GCF_017311325.1 Ursus maritimus
CAGAGGGGAGGGGGGTGGGGGAATGGGATAGACCGGTGATGGGTAGTAAGGAGGGCATGTATTGCATGTGCACTGGGTGTTAGACGCAACTAATGAATCATCGAGCTTTACATCGGAAACTGGGGATGTACTGTATGGTGACTAACATAATATAATAAAAAATCATTTAAAAATAAATAAATAAATAAATAAATAAATAATACAGAAAAAAAAGAAGATGTGGTCCATATTTAGAATGGAATAGTACTCAGCTATCAGAAAGAATGATTTCTCAACATTTGCTGCCACATGGATGGCACTGGAGGAGATAATGCTAAGTGAAATAAGTCAAGCAGAAAAAGACAATTATCATATGATTTCTCTAATCTATGGAACAGAAGAACTAGGAAGATCGGCATGGGAAGAAAGGGATAAAGAAAGGGGGGGTAATCAGAAGGAGGAATGAAGCATGTGAGACTATGGACTATGAGAAACAAACTGAGGGCTTCAGAGGGGAGGGGGTTGGGGGAATGGGATAGACTGGTGATGGGTAGTAAGGAGGGCACGTATTGCATTGTGCACTGGGTGTTATACGCAACTAATGAATCATCGAACTTTACATCAGAAACCAGGGATGTACTGTATGGTGACTAACATAATATAATAAAAAAAACATTAAAAAAATTAGTTGCCCAAAGAGCCGAGGGTCCATTTCTGGGTTCTCTATTCTGTTCCATTGGTCTATGTGTCTGTTTTTGTGCCAGTACCATGTTGTCTTTGTGATCACAGCTTTGTAGTACAGCTTGAAATCCGGCATTGTGATGCCCCCAGCTTTGTTTTTCCTTTTCAACAATTCCTTGGCGATTTGGGGCCTTTTCTGATTCCATACAAATTAAAGGGCTATTTGTCCCAACACCATTTGTTGAAGAGACTTTTTCCCACTGGATATTCTTTCCTGCTTTGTCAAAGATTAATTGACCATTCAGTCATCGACCAATTTTCATTTCTGGATATTCTATTCTGTTCCATTTATCTATGTGTTTATATTTGCGCTAGTACCATACTGTTTTAATCACTACAGCTTTGTAGTGTAATTTCAAATCTGGGATTGTGATACCTCCAGCATTGCTTTTCTTTTTCAAAATTGTTTTGGCAATTCAGGGTCTTTTATGGTTCCATACAAATTTTAGGATTGTTTGTTCTAGCTCTGTGAAAAATGCTGGTGGTAGGGATTGCATTAAATGTGTAGATTGCTTTGGGTAATATAGACATTTTAACAATATTTGTTCTTCCAACCCATGAGCATGGAATGTCTTTCCATTCCTTTGTGTCCTCTTCAGTTACTTTCATCAATGTTTCATAGTTGAGAGTGCAGGTCTTTCATCTCTTTCATTAGGTTTATTCCTAGGTATCTGATGGTTTTTGGTGAAATTATAAATGGAACTGATTCCTTAATTTCTCTTTCTGCTGCTTCATTATTGGTGTACAGAAATGCAACAGATTTCTATACATTGATTTTGTATCCTGTAACTTTTCTGAATCTGTGTATTAGTTCTAGCAATTTTTTGGTGGATTCTTCTGAATTTTACATATAAAGTATCATGTCATGTGCAAAGAGTGTTTGACTTTTTCCTTGCTGATTTGGATGCCTTTTATTTCTTTCTGTTTTCTGACTGCTGGGATTTCCAGTACTATGTGAAATAACAGTGGTGAGAATGGACATTGCTTTTTCCTGACCATAGAGGAAAAGCTCTGTTTTTCCCCATTGAGGAGAGTATTAGCTCTGGGTTTTTCATATATAACCTTTATTATGTCAAGGAATGTTCCTTCTAAATCTACTTTATTCAGGGCTTTTATCACAAATAGATGTATTCTGTCAAATGCTTTTTTTTTTTTTTTTAAAGATTTTATTTATTTAGAGACAGCCAGCGAGAGAGGGAACACAGCAGGGGGAGTGGGAGAGGAAGAAGCAGGCTCATAGCAGAGGAGCCCGATGTGGGACTCGATCCCGGTACGCCGGGATCACGCCCTGAGCCGAAGGCAGACGCTTTAACGACTGCGCTACCCAGGCGCCCCCTGTCAAATGCTTTTTATACATACATTGAAATAATCTTATAGTTCTTATCCTTTCTTTGATTAATGTGGTGTATCACAATGATTGATTCGGGAATATTGAACCACTTCAGCCCAGGAGTAAATCCCACTTGACTGTACTAAATGATTTTTAATGTGTACTTGGACTCTCTTTCCTAGCATTCTTTGAGAATTTTTGCATACATGTTCATGAGGGATATTGGCCTATAGTTCTTTTTTTTAATGCAGTCTTTCTCTGGTTTTGGTTTCAGGGTACTGCTGGCTTCAAAGAATGAGTTTGGAAGTTTTCCTTCCTTTTTTGTTTGTTTGTTTGTTTGTTTGTTTTTAGAATAGTTTAAGACAAAGGGATATTAACTCTTCCCTAAATGTTTGATAGAATTCATCTGTGAAGCCATCTGGCCTGGATGTTTGCTGGGAGTTTTTTGATTACTGATTCAATTTTATTGCTGGTTATTGGTCTGCTCAAGTTCTCTATTTCTTCCTGATTGAGTTTTGGTAGTTTATGTCTCTAGGATTTATCCATTTGATCCAGGTTGTCCAATGTGCTGGAATATAGTTTCTCACAATATTGTCTTACAGTTGTTTGTATTTCTGTAGTGTTGGTTATTTCTCATTTGTGATTTTAGGTAGTTGGGTCTTTCTCTTTTCTTTTTGACAAATCTGGCTGGGGGCTTTTTAGATTCTGTATCATTTATTTTTGCTCTAATCTTTATTATTTCCTTCCTTCTGCTGACTTTAGGCTTTGTGTGTTTTTCTTTTTCTGGTTCCTTTAGATGTAAGGTTACGTTGTTTATTTGCTTCTTGCAGCAGGCCTTATTGTTATATACTTCCCTCTCGTTACCACTTTTGCTGCATCCCAAAGGTTTTGGACCACTGTGTTTCCATTTTCATTTGTTTCCATGTATTATTTCTTCTTTGATTTCCTGTTTGGCCCTTTGTTTAACCTCTATGTATCTGTGATCTTTCCAAATTTTTTTCTTGTGGTTGACTTAAAGTTTCTTAGCATTGTGGTCAGAAAAAAATGTATAGTATGATCTTGTTGAGGCCTGATTTGTGACCCAGTATCTAATCTATTCCGGCTAATGTCCCATTTGCACTTGAAAAGAATGTGTGTTCTGTGGCTTTAGGGTGGAATGTTCTGAATATATCTGTTAAGACCATCTGGTCCAGTGTGTCATTTGAAGCCATTTTTTCCTTATTGATTTTCTGCCCAGACGATCTGCCCATTGATGTATGTGGGGTGTTAAAGTCCCCTACTATGATTGTATTATTATCAATTAGGTCTTTTATGTTTGTTATTGTTTTGTATATTTGGATGATCCCATGTTGGGGGCATAAATATTTTCAATTATTAGATCTTTTGTTGGATTGTCCCCTTTATTATGATATACTGCCCTTCTTTTTTTATTAATATTTTTTTATTATATTATGTTAGTCACCATACAGTACATCCCTGGTTTTTGATGTAAAGTTCGATGATTCATTAGTTGCATATAACACCCAGTGCACCATGCAATACGTGCCTTCCTTACTACCCATCACCAGCCTATCCCATTCCCCCACCCCCCCTTCTTAATCACTTCTTACAATCTTTTATTTTAACGTCTAGTTTATCCAATATAATTATTGCAACTCTGGCTTTCCTTTGACATATATTTGCACGATAAATATTTCTCCATCCCTTCGCTTTCAATCTGCAGGTGTGTTTATGTCTAAAATGAGTCTCTTGGAAACAAACTGAGGGTTTCAGAGGGGAGGGGGTGGGCGGACAGGGTAACAGGGTGATAGGTATTAAGGAGGGCACGTGTTGTGATGCACACTGGGTGTTATATGCAACTAATGAATCACTGAACACTACATCAAAAACTAGTGATGTACTATACAGTGGCTAACTGAATATAATAAAATAAATTCATTAAATAAATAAAATAAAATAAACTGAGTCTCTTGGAATGCCTGGGTGGCTCAGTTGGTTAAGCATCTGCCTTTGGCTCAGGTCATGATCCTGGTGTCCTGGGATCAAGCCCCGTGTTGGGTTCCCTGCTCAGCCGGGAGCCTGCTTCTCCCTCTCCCTCTGCCCCTCCCCCTGGCTCGTGCTCTAATAAATAAGTAAATTTTTTAAATTTTTTTAAAAATAAGAGTCTCTTATAAGTAACATATCAATGGGTCTTGTGTTTTTTATCCATTCTGACACCCTATGTCTTTTGATTGGAGCATTTAATCCATTCACATTCAAAGCAATTATTGATAGATATGTATTGCCATTTTATTACTTGTTTTTTTGCTGTTTCTGGAGATTTTCTCTGGTCCTTTCCTATCTTTGTCACTTCTGGTCTTTCCTTTCCACTCAATGAGTGGAAAATATTTAATATTTAATATTTCTTACAGGGCTGATTAGTGGTCATGAACTCCCTTAGTTTTTAGCTATTATTTATTTTCTTAAATTTTCTGCCCCATTTTCTCTCTCTTCTTCTGGGACTCCTATCATACATATGTTACTACATTTGATGGAGTCAGTGAGTTCCCTAAGTCTATTCTCTTGTTCTATAATTCTTCTCTCTTTTGTTCAGTTTCATTATTTTCCATTACTTTGTCTTCATGGTCATTAATTCATTCCTGTGCTTCTTGCAGCCTGCTATTCATTGCATCGAGCCTCTTTCCAATCTCACTTATTGCATTCTTCATCTCTGATTTATTCTTTTTTAACTCTTTTATCTCTGGGGTAAGGGTCTCCCTGATGGCTTCTACTGTTTTCCCAAGCCCAGTAAGTACCCCTGATGGTTGCTTTTTAAAATTTTTTTATTGTTTCTTTAAATTCTCTATCAAGCATGTTACTTATATCTGTTTCCCTTAGATCTCTTGACGTGGCCTTACCTTGTTCTTTCACTTGGGATAAATTCCTCCATCATGGCATTTTGTCTAAGTCTCTTCCTTCTTCTCTGTGTTAGAGAAACCACTTATGTTTCCTGCTCCTGAAAGTAATGGCTTTATGAGGAAGAGGTCATGTGGTATCCAAGACCTTGCAATTCAGGAAGTGTCTATGCTGTGTGCTGTGTGTGTTCTGCTGTTGTATTTTGTCCACTCTATCCTTTGGGCCAGTCATCTGTAGAGGATCTCCTTGCCTTCTCTGGGCAGTGTTTGGGCTATGGCTTGAATGTGGTGAGTGTTAACTAGGTGTGCTCCGATCTTCTTGTGAAATGAGACCTGATACTAACTTCCACTAGAACTGAGGCCCTGCAGAACTCTCTGGTTGGGAGACACAGTGTGGGTAGAGGTTTAGTGCTGCTATTCTAGGGGAGGGGGCTGCTGCACTAGGACAAAACAAGCTTGCTTGAGAAGGGCAGAACTGCCAGAGCACAGGGGTGTAGGACTTGGTGTAAGCAAGTTAGGCAGCCACTGGGGCGCCTGGGTGGCTCAGTGGTTAAGCATCTGCCTTCGGCTCAGGGCGTGATCCCAGCGTTCTGGGATCGAGCCCCACATCAGACTCCTCGGCTGGGAGCCTGCTTCTTCCTCTCCCACTCCCCCTGCTTGTGTTCCCTCTCTCGCTGGCTGTCTCTCTCTCTCTGTCAAATAAATAAATAAAATCTTTAAAAAAAAAAAAGTTAGGCAGCCAGTATAAGTGGCTCTGTGTTTATGCTGAGTGCCCAGGGAGAGAAATGGTGCCAGCCATCTGCTTTGTTCACTGAGAGGTATCTCCATAAATTATGCCTCTCTAAGAAGCACTCCAAGAGGAGTGAATAATCCCCCCTCCATGTGCCCCAAGCATTCTTCAGATCCCTGTTTCCTCACTGTATGCCCCTGGGTGGTTTGCCTGCATTCTCTCCAAGAGCCGGGCTCTATCCCAGCCAAGCCCACCGACCTTTAAAACTCCAGGATTTAAGACTCACTGGTTGCAAGAACTCATGAAATTCAGGCCCTCCTCTTTTCCAACCATATGGTTATGAGGAAACATTTTCCTTGTGCATTCCCCTGTGTGTTCCTCTCTCTCTCACTCTTCTCTATAACCAGGGCTCCCTTCTCTCCACGGCATCCTGGATCCATATCTCCCCTAAATCATGTCTCCACACTTCCTACCTTCTTCAATGTGGCCTCTTCTCTCCCTTTAGTCGTGGAGTTTGTTGTCAGTCTTCAGGTCGACTTCTGGGGTATTTAGGGTGATCTGATAGTTATCAGTAGTGTTAGTGGGTCATGACAAGCCTAGGGTCCTACTACTCTACCCCTAAAAATAATAATATGTTAAAAATAACTTTGAAATCAACTAATCCAGCCAATCACTCTACTACCACAGCCACTTTTTAAGAGAAAGAAGCGAATTCCCTGAAAGGTAAGTAACCTAACTAAAGAACACTGTGGGCCAGTAGCAGAGCCAAAATTGGAATGGTAGGCTCCTGATCCCCATCATAGTTCTCCTTCTACTTTGTCATGATATCCATTCCTTGCTACATCTCACATTTTCTCAAATAGATTAAAACACAAAAAAACATCAACTGACAGGTATAATTATACTGATGTTAAAAAAATATACTTAGTATATGGTACATATTCGTACATATTGAGTACAAATTTGTAACCTCATATTTGGTAATTAGTATATATTTGGTATTTTCTGAAACTCTGAATTTCATCTCCCTATTTGAACAGTGAAATAAACTGCTTTCTATAATACATAACAAGGTCAATTTGCAGTCATGAAAGCTCAAGCTTTGAGCGGTTTTTTCCTTCTCAGTTGTGAAATTCAGCTGTTCCAATCTTTCCATACACTTCCAATCACTATTATGAAGTAGTTTGTTTTCAGTGAAAAGCTAACTGGAACATACTGGAATTAAACATGACTTAGACCACAATAATGCCTTATTCTCATCTTATATATATATTTAAGACCCATTTTCCTGAAATGTACAGAGACTAATAACATAAATAAAGATCCTGCCCTCCTTTCCTCACACAGTTGCTATGATCCTAAAATAAAATTATTAATGTATGTGGGGGACCTGGGTGGTGCAGTCAGTTGAGCACTGGACTCTTGGTTTCAGCTCAGGTCATGATTTCAGGGTCATGGGATTGAGCCCTATATCAGGCTCCACGCCTAGCCCAGAGTCTGCTTAAGATTCTCTCCCTCTCCAGACATAGTGAAGAGAAGGGCCATGTGCACCCCAATGTTCATAGCAGCATTGTCCACAATAGCTAAATTGTGGAAGAAGCCGAGATGCCCTTCAACAGATGACTGGATTAAGAAGATGTGGTCCATATATACAATGGAATAGTACTCAGCCATCAGAAAGAACGATTACACGTTTGCAGCAACATGGACGGGACTGGAGGAGATTATGCTAAGTGAAATAAGTCAAGCAGAGAAAGACAATTATCATATGGTTTCACCCTTTTATGGAACATGGGAAATAGGAAGATCAGTAGGAGAAGGAAGGGAAGAATGAAGGGCGGGTAAACAGAAGAGGGAATGAACCATGAGAGACTGTGGACTCTGAGAAACAAACTGAGAGCTTCAGAAGGGAGGGGGGTGGGGGATTGGGATAGGCCGGTGATGGGTATTAAGGAGGGCACATATTGCATGGTGCACTGGGTGTTATACACAAATAATGAATCATGGAACATTGCATCAAAAACTGGGGATGTACGGTATGGTGACTAATATAACAATAAAAATTATTTTAAAAAAAAGATTCTCTCCCTCTGCCCCTCACCCCACTCTCTCTCTCTTATAAATTAAATCTTTTAAAAAATGGTTAATGTATGTGAAATGCTTCCAAATGTATGACGCACCATAAAAATACAATGCAAAAGATTATACCAGTAGGAATTAAACAACAGTAATAAAACTTGTAATAAGGTCTTACTAACAAACAAAACATGCATTATTGACAGTTTTAAGTTCTAAAAGTTTTTAGTACAATCATTCAGATGCCTTATGGTATTGCAAAAGGCTTTATAATAAGAACTATAACTATATATTTCTTAGATTAAGACTACATGGACTGCCTTTTAATCATCATGGAAAACTGTATCAGAATTCAACATATTCAAGATTATCTAGGAAAAATGAAACCCTCTAAACTGAAATTCTCTTTTTCTAGCACCTAAATTACAGCATGTGAATAGCAATATTTGTGAGATCAAATGGGAGTCTTTGGAGCCAATAAAAGGAGATCCCATTGTTTACAATCTTCAACTCATCAGTCAAAAAGGAACTGACCTGGTAAATTCTTGCAAATTCAGTCTTCAAAATTTTATAATTTTATATTCTACTGGGAATTGAGCTCTTGTTGAGGAGTAAGATATCCTTTTAGAATATTTAAAGTAATGAAATCTTACTCAAAAGTCCTACCTTCTCCCTAAAGCTTTATGTACATATTATTTGGGGACAATTGCCTTATTCATTCAATTAAAATATTACTATTGAATGATTTGATATTTCTAGGTTTCACTGATCACATGCACAACTCATTCCAAACCAAACACAATTAAAGTTTAACAATTTTAAGTCTTTGTTATTTCTTAAACTGGACAAAATTACCTGAACAGTACTGGGTCCTCATGATATTAGAGACTGTAAGCATAAACTTTTAGTTTTGCTTTGAACATATTTATGAGGTGAATGGGTTAATTCATAGTTTTCTTGTTGCCAAAAACTATACCGTACTTTTTTATTTGGTAAGACAATATAATTTGCATTTTGTCTCATTTTTCCTTAGATATACCAAGGACCAAACACTTCATTCTCCTTTTCCAACTTTGTGACAAATTCACATTATCGCTTCAAGGTCTGTGCTGGACGCCAATATCAGAATTCTGCTGGAATACAAGAAGAGCTCTGGGGACCATATAGCCCCAGTGTTCTTTTCTCAACACACAAGCAACATCCAGGGCCTGGAAAAGGTGGTGGAGGAAAGGGGGGAAGCAGCACTGGTGAAGAGAAAGATGAAAAGCCCACGATAGAAATGACTGATGATACGTTTGTTCTAATCCTTGTGATAGGATTTGCACTAGTTGCTCTTCTGTGTGCTGTTACAATTCAACATTTTCTAATCAACTAATGTATTTTTATGCATTTTACCTTTTTAGGAATTTCTAAAACAAATTACATCAAATATAGAAATTGCTAGATGCATCTCAATTCTTATTTAAATGTAAATCTCATTTGGTAGAAACCCTTGTAAACATTTATCTGACAGTAAAAGAACTGCCTTACACTCAAGAAATTCATTGTGACAATAGAAGAGATTTTATGAGGAAATAGGTCTATTTTAAATTTGAGAACGTTAGCAACAAAAACACTTCCACTATTATGTAAAACTATCTAAAACCTCTCATGAAAACTATTCTCTGCCTTAATTTTTCTAAGTAATATTTTGCAAAATTTTGATAATTATGAGAGCATTTTGGAATTTTAAGTGGGAAAAATCAATTCTATATGTCAACTTACATTCATATGAAATAATAAAAACATATCTACCAACTGTCTGTACTGTAATTTTTTCAAAGTAACATATTCAGCTGTTTGGCTTGTACCCTGATAATTACTTTGATAGTGGGTAAATAGTAACTTGTTGGCACTTTGTGAGTAGAAGTTGGAAAGTGGAGAGCCATTTTATACTATTATAAACTCTTTAAAATATTCCCAGTGGTGGTTACCCTGTAATCAGAATGATTAAACATACATGTAATAACTCATATTTGTACATATTATATTAAAATGATTTCTTCTGGTGAGAGACAGACTAGCACACAGGGGAGCTGGTGGGGAAAATGAATCCCCATAGCAACTGGCTTGGATAGTGAGAGGGGCCAAATTTTGTGGTTTGTTGCAACCAGCAGGGCTTAAAGCCTAGAGTGTTAAAGGTCAGTGGGCTTGGCTGGGATAGAGCCCATAGCGCAGTGTACTGCTCTGGAAAAAAAGGCAGGCAAACAACCTATGGATACACAGCGTGGAAACAGCAATCTGAAGAGTGCCTAGGGCACACAGTGGGGAGGTTATGCACTCATCTCAGAGCCCATTCAAGAGAATGTTCACAGAGAGACCCCGAAAAAGGGACTGTCAGGCATCATTTTCCTATACCTGCCCCTCAGCATAAGCACGGAGCCACCTGTGGGAACCAGCACAGCACTGAAACTTGCTACCTAACTTGCTTACACTGAGCCCTGCCCCCCTCACACTCCCATGGAATCCCCCTTCCTAGTCATGTGTGCCTCAATCCCAGCACAGTAGGCCCCATCCCCTAGAAGACCAGCCAAACCTCTGCTCATGCCACAGCTCCCAACATAGGAGTTTTGCAGAGCCAGGTGACATCTCATTTCACAAAAAGACCAAAGCACACCTAGTTAAAATGTGCCACATTCAGGCCAGGGACCAAATATGCTGCCCACAATAGGCAAAGAGAGACTCTGCAGATGACTAGCCCAAAGGATAAAGCAGCCAAGACAGAACAGCAGAGCAAACACAGTACCCACTGGAGACACTCCCAAAAGCACGAGGCCCTGGGGGACAGCAGACACTACACAGCAGGGTACTATAGGAACTCTTCTTCATAAGGCTATTACCCTCCAAGAACAGGAGATACAGCTGACTTTCCTAACACAGAGAAAAAGGCACAAAAACTTAAACAAAATGAGAAGACAGAGAAATTTATCCCAAATGAAAGAAGAGGACAAGGCCATGGCCAGTGATCTAAATGAAGCAGATTTAAATGACATGCCTGATAGAGAATTTAAAGTAATGATCTTAAGGATACTCACTGGACTTGAGAAAAGAGTGGAAGACATGAGTGAGACCCTTAACACAGAGATAAGAAATAACATGGCAGGGGTGCCTAGGTGGCTCAGTCAGTTGGGCATCTGCCTTCAGCTCAGGACATGATCCCGGGGTCCTGGGATGGAGCCCCGTATCGGGTTCCCTGCTCAGTGGTGAGTCTGCTTCTCTCTCTCTCCCTCTCCCTCTGCCCCTCCCCGCCCTGCTCACACTCTCTCGCTCTCACTCTAAAACTAATAAATAAAATCTTTTTTTTAAAAAAAGAAATAACATGGCAGAGATAAAGGGCTCAATAAACAAGATGAGAAACATACACTAGACATACTGTAAGAGACTCCTAATCATAGGAAACAAACTGAAGGTTACTGGAGGGGAGGGAGTGGAAGGATGGGGTAACTGGATGATGAACATTAAAGAGGGCACGTGATGTAATGAACACTGGGTGTTATATAAGACTGATGAATCACTGAACTCTACCTCTGAAACTAATAATACATTCAACATTAACTGAATTTAAATTTAAAAAAATAAATTTAAAAAAAGATGGGAAATACACTTGATGTAATGAACAGCAGGATGCAAGAAACAGAGGAAGAAATTAATAACCTAGGAGACAGAGTAATGGAAAGTAATCAAGCTGAACAAGAGAGAAAAAGCAATTATACAACATGAAAACAGACAGGGTACTCAGTGACTCCATGAAACATGACAACACTCACATTTTAGGAGTCCCAGAAGAAGAAAGAGAAAGGGGCACAGAAAATTTATTTGAAGAAACAATAGCTGAAAACGTCCCTCATCTGGGGAAGGTAACATATCCAGATCCAGGAAGCACAAAGAACTCCCAACAAACTCAACAAAAGATGCCTGCCAAGATATTTTGTAATAAATTAGCAAAATATAGTGATAAAGAAAAAAATTTAAAAGAGGAAGATAAAAGACAGTGAGTTACAAAAGAAAACCCATAAGGCTAGCAAGGGATTTCTCAGCAGAAAATTTCCAAATCAGAAGGGAGTGGCATGATAGGTCAAAGTGCTGAGTCGGAAAAATGCGCAGCCAAGAATACTCTATCCAGCAAGGCTATCATTCAGAATAGAAAGAGAGAGAAAGACTTTCTCAGACAAACAAAAACTTAAAAAGTTCATGACTACTAATACAGCCCTGCAGAAAATATTAAAGGTGATTTTTTGAGTGGAAAGGAGAGAACAAAACTAACAGTATAAAGGTAGGAAATACAAAGGTAGTGAAAATGAGTATTTCTTTTAAAAATCAGCCAAGGAACTCACAAAGTAAAAGGATATAAAATATAACAACATATAGCTAAAACGTGAGGAGGAGTAAAGAATGGGTTCAAACTTAAATGACCATCAACCTAACATAGAGTGCTATATGCAGAAGACGTTATATACAAACCTAATGGTAACCATATATCAAAAACCACAAATAAATATGCAAATAAATCCAGAGAAAGAAATCCAAATATATCGCCAAAGAAAATCCACAAATCATAAAAAAAGAAAGGATCAGAGATCTCCAGAAACAAAGACAAAACAAGTAATAAAATGGCAATGAATACATACCTATTAATAATTACTTTGAATGTAAATGGACTAAACACTCCAATCAAAAGACAAAGGGTGTCAGAATGGATTAAAAAAACAAGGCCCATCTATATGCAGCCTACAAGAGACTCATTTTAGATGTAAAGACACCTCTAGATTGAAAGTGAGGGGGTGGAGAAACATTTATCATGCAGATGAATGTCAAAAGAAAGCTGGAGTAGCAAAGGTTGTACTGGACAAACTAGACTTTTTGTTCTTGCGTTATTTTTATCCTGCTTTGGTGTCAGGATAATACTGGCCTCACTGGATGTGGATAAGAGTGTTTGGTGAGGTACGCAATTCATCACAAGCCACCAGGAATTCAACATGGAGGGATGGCGTTAGTTACGCATCACTGCGATCTGATAGTTATGCTTGCATAAAATGAAAAGCATGTCCATACTCCTGTTACTAATGCAAAGGACACAGCAATATAAGACCAAAACTACAAGCCCCCTAAAACTCCCTGCTAAGAGAATGACTGTTTTTGAATACTTTGGTCTGAACATGTGGTTAGTAAATATATTGACAGAGCAGATCAATGCAGGTAAATCCAGAAAAAAACTCCTTTTTATTCTGAAATTGTATCCTACCCATGCCTTGAAGTAAGTACTAAGTGAGGCATCAAGCTTTTTCTCCCTTGGATCAAAGAGAAGGAGCTCTGAGAGCAGAACGTGGTTGTGGCAGGAGTTACTGTGGTCCATTGGCTCTTGGAACTTGCCAGGTAAGAGCAGAGGATGGTGACAGTCCAAACAAAAGCATACACAAAAATATAATAGAATCCTACTTAGCAGTGAAAAAGAATGAACTGCTGATACACTGGTGATACAGATGAATCCCACAGATACACTGAACAAAAGAAGGCAGACTTTTATCAAAAAGTACGTTCTGGGGGCCCCTGGGTGGTTCAATCAGTTAAGCTTCTGCCTTCGGATCAGGTCATAGTCCCAGGGTCCTGGGATTGAGCCCCACATTGGGCTCCCTACTCAGAGGGAAGCCCGCTTCTCCCTCTCCTCTCCCCTTGTACTCTCTCTTGCTATGTCGCTCGCTCTCAAATAAATAAAATCTCTTAAAAAGATTAAAAAAAATACTGGCCTCATAGAATGAGTTTGAGTGTGTTCCCTCTATTCTACTATTTGTAAGATTTTGATAAAGATTATAATTATTTTTTTGAAATGTTTGATAGAATTCTTCAATGAAACCATGTAGTCTTAGGCTTTTCTGTGCTGGGAGATTTTTGACTCCTAAGTCAACTTTCATTCTTGTTATTGGTCGAAGACGATNNNCGATTTCCCATTTCTTAGATTCAAGATTCATGATTCCATCTTGATAACTTGTGCATTTTTAGGAATTATCTGGTTTTTTTCTAAGTTATCTGATTTGTTAGTATATAATTATTTATAGTAATCTCTTATCTCACTATGTATTTCTGTGATTATCTGTTGTATTGTTTTCTCTTCCATTTCTCATTTTGGTTTTTGAGTCTTCTCTATTTTTCATCAGTTAATGTAGTTAAAGCATTGCCAAATTTGTTTATTTTTTGGAAAAACTGGTCCTTGCTTTCAATGTTATGTTATTGTTTACTCTGGTCTGTATTTTATTTATTTCTGGTTTTTCTTTGTTATTTCCTTCCTCTACTAAATTTCAGCTACCTTTCTTCTTTTTCTAGTTCCTTGTGGTGTAATGTTGTTTTTTTCTTAATACTAGCACTTAGAGCATAAATTTCACTCTAACATCTACTTTTACCGCATTCTATAGGTTTTGGAATATTATGTTTTTCTTTTGTTTTGAGACATATTTTGATTTGCCATTTGATTTCTTATTTGGCCCACTGCTTGTGCAGGAGTCTGTTTTTAATAGCTACATATTAAATATTTAATATTTTTAAAAAGATTATTTATTTATTTGACAGAGAGAGAGAGCACACAAGCAGAGGGAGTGGCAGGCAGAGGGAGAAGCAGGCTCCCCTCAGAGCAAGGAGCCCGATGTGGGACTTGATCCCAGGACCCTGAAATCATGACCGAAGTCAAAGGCAGATGCTTAACTGACTGAGCCACCCAGGCATCCCTTAAATACTTAATTTTTTTTATTACATTATGTTAGGCACCATACAGTACATCTCTGGTTTTTTATGTAAAGTTCGATGATTCATTAGTTGCATATAACACCCAGTGCACCATACAATACGTGCCCTCCTTACTACCCATCAGCAGTCTATCCCATTCCCCCACCCCTTTCCCCTCTGAAGCCCGCAGTTTGTTTCTCAGAGTCCATAGTCTCTCATGGTTCATTCCCCCCTCTGATTACCCCCCTTTCTTTATTCCTTTCTTCTCCTACCGATCTTCCTAGTTCTTATGTTCCATAGATGAGAGAAACCATATGATAATTGTCTTTCTCTGTTTGACTTATTTCACTTAGCATTATCTCCTCCAGTGCTTAATATTTTTAAAAAGGGAAAGCTATCATGAAAATTAAAAAGATAATGACTGGTCAAAAAAAAGACAATTTGAGTCAGAGTTTCTGTTACTTGAAGCTGAGGACAATCTAACCAATATAATTTCTACACATAAAGGAGACAATCAGATGTTTTAATCTGAATTAAAATGTAGTCTTTTTGAGCTCATCTACAAAAATCTTTATCATGCTTCCAAAAGTTAAAAAATATATTATTATCTAGAGGTGAGTTAACAGTTTCTGGCAAACCTTGACTTTCATTTGATGTTATAGTCATCTACTCTGAAGTGACAATGGGGTCTAATTGTATTATAAGCAAATTGAATTATGCCCTAGAGAGCAAAATCAGAGGAATTCTGAGTAAAAGAATATGATTCTAACAGTTGAGTGATGAGTTGAGCAGCAACAGCAGGAAAAAGAATAAGAAGTTTGTGTAATCTCATTGGATGCTTGCTTTGTTAGTAATATTCTTCAACGTCAAGATTCAACCTAAATGTTGAATAATCACATATGATATTAAATTGCTTTGGTGAAGCTCCTTTCTTCTAATGGATTCATAATTTCTTTTAGGGGTCATTAGATACTATCTCATTCATCCTTACTCCATCCTTATGATTATTCTTATTGTACAGATTGGCAAACTGATCTTTGTGTGGTCAATGGTAGTACCTGGTCTAAAACTATCCTTTGGAAAGGAAGAAAAATAAGCAAGCAAGGCTGTCTATTGCAGAGTGAAGGCAATGATTCTAGCTCCCTGAAGTAGAACTAGAATCAACAACGTAAAAGTAACAGGAGCCAGTTTCAATTCGCAATAGAAACGTTTTCCTAACAAGTAAAGGTCCAACAATGGAGTTGGCTGCTCCAAGGATTCTTGAATTCAACTTCTCATCATTACAAGTTTGAGAGCTACATCTGTCAGGAATGTAATAGAAAGGATTCTTCCATTGTTGTAATATCTAAAATTCTATGAAAGTTATGATTATACGATTCTACTCTCAAATACTGTGAGAGAAGTGACACTCTGGTGAACACTAGATGTGCAAAAAATGGGTAAAATTATTAAATAGCTAGACGTTCCAGAAAATAAATTCCTGTTTCCTTAATAATCATGACTGTAGGCCCAAGAGGGTAATCTGGGCACCAGTTCTTCCACATATTATTTATCCACTAAGCTAGCAATCCCATGGAAGGACCAGAGATGACCCTCTTACTTTCCCAGAAAAATGAGGAGATAGAAAGTTGTAGCACACCACTTATAAGTTATAAGCATTGTGTTTTATTGTTACATAAGGAATGTGTGTTTATATGAAAAATTTAAATACACCACTACAAAAACATAAAAATCACTTGTAGAACTATCATATAAAAATAATTATAATTAGGGATGCCTGGGTGGCTCAGTTGGTTAAGCGTCTGCCTTAGGCTCAGGTCATGATCTCAAGGTCCTGGGGCTGAGCCCCGCACCAGGCTCCCTGCTCAGCAGGGAGTCTGCTTCTCCCTCTCCCTCTGCTCCTCCCAACCCCCACTTGTGCTCTGTCTCAAATAAATAAAACTCTTTAAAAATAAACTAAAATAAAAAATAAAAATAATTATAATTAGCAATTTGGTGATGGCTTTCTAGTCTTCTTTTATTGAATAATATGAATAATTATAAAAGTAATGGTATAACTAATTTAATTTAATAGCTGCATTAAGGGAAGGAGCTAAGATGGTGGCATAGTAGGAGGACCCTAGGCTCATCTCATCCCTCAAACACAACTAGATAACTATCCAATCATTCTAAATACCCCAGAAATCAACCTGAAGACTGACAGAACAAACTCCAGAACTAAAGGGGAGGGGGGGAAGCCACAGTGAAGAAGGTAGGAAGTGTAGAGATGTGGTTTGGGGGAGAAATGGATCACAGGTACTATGTAGGGGAGGGAGCCATGGTCATGGAGAAAGGCAGGAGAGAGGAACAAATGGGAATGCATAAGGGAAACACTTCCCCAAAGTCATTGGCTGGGAAAATGAGAAGGACTGATTTTCATGAGTTCTTGCAACCAGCGTGTCTTAAAGCCTGGAGTTTTAAAGGTCAGTGGGCTTGGCTGAGGTAAATCCCTAAAGGTACTGCTAGGTCATAAATCAGGACTGAACAAGTACAAAAAGACTGAGATCAAAGCATGCATATTTTCTGACCACAATACTATGTAACTTGAAGTCAACCACAAGAAAAAATCTGGAAAGGCCACAAATACATGAAGTTAAACAACATGCAACTAAACAATGAATGGATCAAGCAGGAAATCAAAGAAATAAAAATACATGGAAAAAAATGAAATTGAAAACACAGTGGTTCAAAACCTTTGGGATGCAGCAAAAGCGGTCCTAAGGGGGAAGTATATAGTAATACAGGCCCACCTCAAACAGTACAAAAAATCTCAAATACACAACCTAACCTTACGCCTAAAGGAACTAGAAAAAGAATAACAAAATAAGACTAATGCCAACAGAAAAAGGGGAATAATAAAGATTACAACAGAAATAAATGATATAGAAACTAAAAAAAAAAATAGAACTGATCAATGGAGCCAGGAGTCAGTGCTTTAAAAAAATTGATAAACCCCTAGCCGGACTCATCAAAAAGAAAAGAGAAAGGACAAAATAAATAAAACCACAAAGGAGACTGGGGAAATAACAAACATAACCACAAAAATAGAAACAATTATAAGAGAATATTTTGAAAAACTATATGACAACAAGTTGGACAACCTGGAAGAAATAGAGAAATTTTTAGAAACATATAAACTACCAAAACTGAAACAGGATGAAATACAAAGCCTCAACAGACTGATAACCAGCAACAAAATTGAATCAGTAATCAAAAACCTCCCAACAAATAAAAGTCCAGGGCCAGATGGCTTCACAGGTGAATTCTACCAAACATTTAAAGAAGAATACCTATTCTTCTCAAACTATTCCAAAAAATGGAAATGAAAGGAAAACTACCAAATTCATTCTACAAGGGAAACATTACCATGATACCAAATCCAGATAAAGACTCCACTACAGAAGAGAACACGGGACAATATCCCTAATGAACACAGATGCAAAAATTCTCAACAGAACACTAGCCAATCAAATCCAACAATTCATTAAAAGAATCATTCACCACTATCAAATGGGATTTATTCCTGGGCTGCAAGCATAGTTTAATATTCACGAACAATCAACGTAATACACCATGTCAATGAAAGAAAGGATAAGAACCCTATGATCCCCTCAAAAGATGCAGAAAGAACATTTCACAAAGTACAACATCCATTCAGGATAAAAACCCTCAACAAAGTAGGCTTAGAGGGAACAGGCCTCAACATAATAAAGGCCATATATGAAAGGCCCACAGCTAATATCATCCTCAATGCGGAAAAACTGAAGCTTTTCCTCTACAGTCAGGAACAAGACAGAGATGTCCACTCTCACCACTGTTCTTTAACATAATACTGGAAGTCCTAGCCACAGCAATCAGACAACACAAAGAAATAAAAGGCATCCAAATCGGCAAGGAAGAAGTCACTTTCACTATTTGTAGAAGACATGATACTCTATATAAAAAAACCTTAAAGGCGCCACCAAAAAATTGCTAGAACTGATACAAAATTCAGCAATGTCACAGGAAACAAAATCAATATACAGAAATCTATTGCATTTCTATCATAATTAAGGGGTCTATCCATCAAGAACAACTGTAAATATTTATGCCCCCAACTTGGAAACACCTAAATATATACATTAATTAATAATAAACATAAAGAAACTCATTGGTATTAATACAGTAATAGTAGGGGACTTTAATACCCCACTTACATCAATGGACAGATCATCTAAGCAGAAAATCAACAAGAAAATAATGGCTTTGAATGACACACTGGACCAAATGGATTTAACACATACATTCAGAACATTCCATCCTAAAACAGTAGAATACACATTCTTTTCAAGTACACATGGAACATTCTCCAGAATAGACCATATATCAGCCACACAAAAAAGCCTCAACAAATTCAAGAAGATTGAAGTTGTACCATGCACCTTTCCTACTACAACACTATGAAACTAGAAGTCAATCACAAGAAAAAATTTGGAAAGACCACAAATACATGGAGGTTAAGCAACATGCTACTAAAGAATGAATGGGTCAACCAGGAAATAAAAGAAGAAATTAAAAAAATACATAGAAATAAATGCAAGAATAAATGAAAATGGTCCAAACACAATGGTCCAAAACTTTTGGGATGCAGCAAAAGCAATCATAAGAGGGAAGTATATAGCATTACAGGCCTACCTCAAGAAGCAAGAAAAATCTCAAATATACAACCTAAAGAAGCTAGAAAAAGAGCAACAAAGATACCCTAAAACCAGCAGAAGGAAGGAAATAATAAAGATTAGAGCAGAAATAAATGATATAGAAACTTAAAAAACAATTGATCTGTTGATCAATGAAACCAGGAACTGGTTCTCTGGAAAAAAATCAATAAAATTCATAAACCTCTAGCTATATGTATCAAGAAAAAAAGAAAGGACCCAAGTAAATAAAATCACAAATGAGAGAGGAAAAATAAAGAATACCACAGAAACACAAACAATTTTAAGAGATTGTTATGAAAAACTATATGCCAACAAATTGAACAACCTGGAAGAAATGGATAAATTCCTAGAAACATAAACTACCAAAACTGAAACAGGAAGAAATAGAAAATTTGAAAGACCAATAACCAGCAAAGAAATTGAATCAGTAATCAAAAAAAACACCAACAAATGAAAGATGGCTTCACAGGCAAATTCTACCACACATTTAAAGAAGAGTTAATACCTATTCTTCTCAAATTATTCCAAAAAATGAAAAAGGAACAAAAACTGCCAAATTCATTCTATGAGGCCAGCATCACCCTGATACCAAAACCAAATAAAGACACCAGTAAAAAAATATTCCTGATGAAGATGGATGAGAAGATTCTCAACAAAATACTAGCAAGATGAATTGAACAGTACATTAAAAAAATCATTCACCACAATCAAATGAGACTTATTTGTGGATTGTTCGATATCTGCAAATCAATCAACCTGACACATCACATCATTAAAAGAAAGGATAAGAACCACATGATCATTTCAATAGATGGAGAAAAAGCATTTGACAAAGTACAACTTCCATTCATGATAAAAACCCTCAACAAAGTAGGTTTAGAGGGAACTTACTTCAACACAATAAAGGCCATATATAAAAAACCCACAGCTAATATCATCCTCAATGGGGAAAAACTGAGAGCCTTTCCCTAAAGTCAGGAACCAGACAATAATATCCACTCTCACCACTTTTATTTAACATAGTACTGGAAGTCCTAGTCACAGCAATCGAACAACAGTAAGAAATAAAAGGCATCCAAATCAGTAAGAAAGAAGTAAACTTGCACTATTTGCAGATGACATACTATATACAGAAAACCTGGAAGACTACCAAAAACCCACTAGAACTGATAAACAAACTCAGTAAATTTGCAGTATACAAAATCAATGTACAGAAATCTGTTGCATTTTTCTTTTTTTTTTTTTTAGAAATCTGTTGCATTTCTATACACCAATAATGAAGTTGTAAAAAGAGAAATTAAGGAAACAATCCCATGTACAACTGCACCCAAAATAACAAGATACCTAGGAATAAACCTAACCAAAGAGGTGAAAGACCTGTACTCTGAAAACTATAAAACATTGATAAATTGATGAAAGAAATGGAAAGGCATTCCATGCTCATGGACTGGAAGATCCAATATTGTTAAAATGTTCATACCACCCAAAGCAATCTACAGATCTAATGCAATCCCTATCAAAATAGCAAGAGAATTTTACACAGAACTAGAGCAAATAATCCTAATATTTGTATGGAACCACAAAAGACCCCAAATAGCCAAAGCAATCTTGAGAAGGGGAAAACAAAACAAAACAAAACAAAGCTGGATGTATCAAGCTCCCAGATTTCAAACTATACTACAAAGCTACAGTATTCAAAACAATATGACACTGGCACAAAAACAGACACATGGATCAATGAACTAGAATAGGGAACCCAGAAATAAACCCACTTATACGGTCAACATTCAATGACAAAGGAGGCAAGAATGTACAATGGGGAAAAGACCACCTCTTTTCAATCAACGGTGTTGAGAAAACCAGGCAACAACATGCAAAAGAATGAAAGTAGACCACTTTTTACACCATATACAAATATAAACCAAATAGATTAAAGACCTAAAACCATAAAACTCCTAAATTCAAGTAAATTCAAGTAGATAAATTCAAGTAAATTCAAGACAACAGTCTTGGCAATATTTTTCTGGATCTGTCTCCTCAGGCAAAGTAAACAAGCAAAAATAAACCATTGGTACCAGATCAAACTATAAAGTTTTGTCACGGCAAAAGAAGCCATCAACAAAACAAAGGCAATCTGCTAAATGGGAAAAGAGATTTGCCAACAAGATATTTGATAATGGGTTGATACACAAAATATATTAAGAATTCATATAACCCAAGGCACCTGGGTGGTGCAGTTGGTTAAGCATCCAACTCTTGGTTTCAGCTCAGCTTGTGATCTCAGGGTCCTAAGATTAAGCCCCGCATCAGACTCTGCACTCAGTAGGGAGTCTTCTTGAGATATTCTCTCTCTCTCTCTCAATAAAATAAATAAATCTTTAAAAGGTAAGGATTCATNNNCTCAGTGTCAAAAAAACAATCATGGGGAAAACAGTTTCCTCAAAAAATTAAAGATAGAAATATCATATGAGCCAACAATTCCACTTCTGGGTATTTATCCAAAGAAAACAAAAACACTAATTCAAAAAGATATATGTGTCCTTATGTTTACTGCACCATTATTTATGGTAGCCATGATATGGAAGCAATCTAATGTTCATCAATAGAAAATTGGATAAAGATGTAGTATATATATACAATAGACTATTATTCAGCCATAAACAAGAGTGAAGTCTTGCCATTTGTGACAACATGGATGGACCTAGAGAGTATAATGCTAAGTAAAATAAGACAGAGAAAGACAATTACTATATAATTTCACGTACATGTGGAATACTATACAAAAATAAACAAAACAGAAACAGACTCATAAATACAGAGAACAAACTGGTGCTTGCCAGAGGGGAGGGTTGGGGAGGATGAGCAAAATAGGTGAACAGACTTCCAGCACAAAATAGATAAGTAACTGGGATGTAAAGTACAGCATAGGGAATATAGCCAATAATATTGTAATAACTATGTATGATAACAGATGGTAACTAGATTGTCATGTTGATCCTTTCATACTGTATATAAATATCTAATCACTACATTGTATACCTGAAACTAATATAATACTGTATGTCAGCTATACCTTAATTTTAAAAATACTATAAAAAACATAAAAGAATATTTTTAGCGGGGAGGGGCAGAGGGAGAGGGAGAAAGAGAACCTTAAGCAGGCTCCACACCCAGTGCATAGCCCAATGTGGGGCTTGATCTCACAACCCTGAGATCAGGGCCGAAGCCGAAATCAAAAGTCAGATGCTCAACTGACTGAGCCACCCAGGTGCCCCAAAACAAAAGAATATTGGTATCTTGTCCAAATACAAACTATATTTTGCTCATCTATGTTCACATTCAAGCATAGATGTAAATATTGAGTTTGACATATTCCATTCAGTCTATAAACTTTGTACCAAAGAAAATGAAAAGATCTTATCTGCTAAGTGTACATACATCTTGTACACAATAGTGCTAAAAAAAAAGGAATGTGATTTCTTAACTGGGCTATTGAAGCTTTCATAATGAAGTTTTGTTCACTTTTAAGTTTACTCAAAATGTGTAAAAGCACCTAAAGATACTTTTTACTGTACTGAAATGGAAGGAATAATCTCCATAAAACATGTGCCTTACATGATGGCTGTTATCGTTACTGGCCATAGAAAAGGTGTTAAAACGTTGGCCTGCTGTAAACTTTTTTTCAAAATGCGGAACAAGGAAAATGTCCTTTAATCTGTAAACACATTGAGGATGAGAATGGTGAAAGGATTGCAGTAAAACAGATATATATATATAGATATATATATATATATAGATATATATATAGATATATATGCTGTCTCTCTAAAACTGTTTGATGATCTTTGAAGAGGTTATATGGAGACTAGAAAAGAATTAACTAACTGTGTCCAAGTTGCCTGATGTTATGTGTAGGCTATAACAATAACTCATACAGAAAAAAAAAAGACTCAGTTTTTGGAAATAAGACTACTTCAGAACAACAACAAAGACTCACCAGAAAGGCACCCAAGTTAAACAGGACTCTCATTTCTTTACTAAAATTTTAATTTATTTGGAATCCAACTTCAATTTCACAAGTTGAAATTACCTCTGCGCTTTAAAATCTTTTTCCCTGAGGGGGAAAAAAAGATTTGGTTTATGATGACATCTAACGTGCTTTGGAATGTTAAAAATTGATGAACATTTTAGTCACGGACAGCCTATAGGATGAACGCATAGATGCAAAGGGCCTAACTGCCTGACAAATAGCTGGTCTACCAAGACAAGCCTCTAGTACTAAATGAATAGACATTTCTGGAGAACTGAGAACTAACTCCCACAAATCTAAAAACCTGCTATTCCTAGTAAGTATTACTTAGGAGTATTATATCCTCAAACACTTTTTTTTTGAAAGGACATTTAGCTTGATGTCACCACACTAGACTAACACCAAGAATCAGTCTAATGTGGGCTTGATAAGACCAGAGATGCATATCAAAGTGAACAGTATGTTAGACTATATTCAGTTTTACCACTACATAAAAGAAAACGAGGATGTCCTAATGGCTGCAGGCAGTTCAGAGAAATATTATTAGAAAATAAACAGAAAAGAGTAAAAATATCCTACTGTACCATAGGGCCAAAAGAAACATTTCATTGTTATTTTTTACTAAATATGGGCAACAGATGATATGTCTAACTTGTCATATTGCATTTACATTCTCCTTTTTAAAAGTCTTACATTTATGTATATTAACAATATACACTACAACCTATAAAATTTAAATATTCAAGAATTAAAATAAATTGCTGTAACAGGACAGAAATATGAAAACACTGTCATATTTTCTCACACCAAGTATTTACTTAGTCCTACTATTAATACTAATTGTTTAACTGTTAACTAGTCCAATTGTTTTATTTAAATAATAGTATGTCACAGAACAGTACAGAAAAACATATTCTTAAATAAACATCTATTTTCATATTTTTATATTAAAATAATAACACTTTTGCACAATTATTTATTATATATTATAGGTCTTTTCATCTAATACAGCTGTGTCCTGTGTTCACGCTCTAAAGGTTGGTCACCCCAATGGTATAGTACCATTTGGATGGGGGAACAAAATATTAAAAAGGTAGCATTTGTAAATTACATTGACAAGAAACTGGTAAACCGTGGTGCCTTCTGTGAAAGATAAATTAGTGGGTGGAACAAGCCAGAAAGGGTTTCTTTTTTTTTTTTTTTTTTTTTTTT
>NW_024423319.1:63055698-63136532 GCF_017311325.1 Ursus maritimus
AGGTGTTAAAACGTTGGCCTGCTGTAAACTTTTTTTCAAAATGCGGAACAAGGAAAATGTCCTTTAATCTGTAAACACATTGAGGATGAGAATGGTGAAAGGATTGCAGTAAAACAGATATATATATATAGATATATATATATATATAGATATATATATAGATATATATGCTGTCTCTCTAAAACTGTTTGATGATCTTTGAAGAGGTTATATGGAGACTAGAAAAGAATTAACTAACTGTGTCCAAGTTGCCTGATGTTATGTGTAGGCTATAACAATAACTCATACAGAAAAAAAAAAGACTCAGTTTTTGGAAATAAGACTACTTCAGAACAACAACAAAGACTCACCAGAAAGGCACCCAAGTTAAACAGGACTCTCATTTCTTTACTAAAATTTTAATTTATTTGGAATCCAACTTCAATTTCACAAGTTGAAATTACCTCTGCGCTTTAAAATCTTTTTCCCTGAGGGGGAAAAAAAGATTTGGTTTATGATGACATCTAACGTGCTTTGGAATGTTAAAAATTGATGAACATTTTAGTCACGGACAGCCTATAGGATGAACGCATAGATGCAAAGGGCCTAACTGCCTGACAAATAGCTGGTCTACCAAGACAAGCCTCTAGTACTAAATGAATAGACATTTCTGGAGAACTGAGAACTAACTCCCACAAATCTAAAAACCTGCTATTCCTAGTAAGTATTACTTAGGAGTATTATATCCTCAAACACTTTTTTTTTGAAAGGACATTTAGCTTGATGTCACCACACTAGACTAACACCAAGAATCAGTCTAATGTGGGCTTGATAAGACCAGAGATGCATATCAAAGTGAACAGTATGTTAGACTATATTCAGTTTTACCACTACATAAAAGAAAACGAGGATGTCCTAATGGCTGCAGGCAGTTCAGAGAAATATTATTAGAAAATAAACAGAAAAGAGTAAAAATATCCTACTGTACCATAGGGCCAAAAGAAACATTTCATTGTTATTTTTTACTAAATATGGGCAACAGATGATATGTCTAACTTGTCATATTGCATTTACATTCTCCTTTTTAAAAGTCTTACATTTATGTATATTAACAATATACACTACAACCTATAAAATTTAAATATTCAAGAATTAAAATAAATTGCTGTAACAGGACAGAAATATGAAAACACTGTCATATTTTCTCACACCAAGTATTTACTTAGTCCTACTATTAATACTAATTGTTTAACTGTTAACTAGTCCAATTGTTTTATTTAAATAATAGTATGTCACAGAACAGTACAGAAAAACATATTCTTAAATAAACATCTATTTTCATATTTTTATATTAAAATAATAACACTTTTGCACAATTATTTATTATATATTATAGGTCTTTTCATCTAATACAGCTGTGTCCTGTGTTCACGCTCTAAAGGTTGGTCACCCCAATGGTATAGTACCATTTGGATGGGGGAACAAAATATTAAAAAGGTAGCATTTGTAAATTACATTGACAAGAAACTGGTAAACCGTGGTGCCTTCTGTGAAAGATAAATTAGTGGGTGGAACAAGCCAGAAAGGGTTTCTTTTTTTTTTTTTTTTTTTTTTTTTTTTAAAGATTTTATTTATTTATTTGACAGAGATAGAGACATCCAGCGAGAGAGGGAACACAAGCAGGGGGAGTGGGAGAGGAAGAAGCAGGCTCATAGCGGAGGAGCCTGATGTGGGACTCGATCCCGGAACGCCGTGATCACGCCCTGAGCCGAAGGCAGGCGCTTAACCGCTGTGCCACCCAGGCGCCCCAAGTTTCTTTTTATTTTTAAAATGTATTTTTAGAACTTTGTACCTTGTACATGTACTACCTAGTCCAAAGGGAGAAAATCACTATTAGTTTTACACAGTGATTGCTCAGAGTAAGCTGAGAAAGGTGCTTGCAGGAGCATACAGTTCAGGGTTCCCAATGGAAATAATGTTCTAAGAACACGTGGTTCTTGGGGCACCTGCGCAAAATTCAAGATGGCTGCCTGGTGGATGACTGATTCAGATGAGCCTGATGAGGTAAGCTGGTGCCCAAAACTGAAGGGTCTGCTAACCCCCAGAAATCGGTATGAATTTGTTTTGTGAAGGAAGCCATCAGAGGGTTTTAAAGAAAGGAATATAATTATGTGATTTATGACTAAGAGATCCCTTTGGTTGTGTGAAGAATGTGGGGTAGCCCTATTTCGAGGACCTACTTCCGTAGTCTTGATGAGTATGGGTGTTGGTTTGGACTGTTCGTGTGGTAGCACTGAATGAGGATGTGGAGGCACAGATAGACGTGGTGCGACTTTGGGAGGTGGCCCTAATAAGACCTGCTATAGACTGAGTGTGGATTGTGGGGAGGGGGTGCATAACATGGATAACTGCTATTTCTGGCCTGGGAAGCTCAGAGTGCCTCTTCCTGGGATGGAGAACACTAGGGCATTGGTTTATTGTGGAGGAATAAGAAAGAGTTCTCTTTGGGACACTTTAAGCCAGGAGATGGTTAACTGATGCATGTTTTTTGAAAGTCGCTCAGGTTATTGTGTGGAGACTAGGGAAGGGTGGGCATCTGTGAGGCAAAGTAACAGCCCTGGGTGGGCCTCAGCAGGGACAGAGAAGAAACTACTCAGGGCCAGGGACAAGGCTGGAGGGGCTTCAGCAGAGAACCTGCAGGCCCACAAAGGCTTTAAGCTTTTCATCAGTATGAAATGGGCGACAATGGTAGGGCTTTGAGCATGATGAGAGTTGACCAAAGGCCTGCTGTTGTGGAGAGCAGGCTATAGGGTAGAGTTGCCAGATTTAGCAAACAAAAATACAGAATGCCAAGTTAAATTTAAATGTGAGATCAACGCAAATAATTTTGTAGGTAAGTACAGCCGTGTAGTATCTGGGATATACTTTAGCTAAAAATGTATTCGTTGTTGATCTGACAAATTTAACTGGGTGTTAATTTACCCAGGCAACCCTATCACAGGGACAGGTGGACGGAGCCCCTGCAGGCATTGCAGGGAAATGGAAGGGGCCAGAGTAGCAGCAGGGAAGGTGTGAGGAGGGGGTCCCAGAAAAGACAAGGGTGACCCATTTGGTACATTTTACCGGAGAACAGCTCCCGGAAGACGAGCTTCTTGGCTCTTCCAGGTGTTGGCCGAGGGTTCCTCAGGGAAGACTTACCCGTCTCTTCCGCACCTCCCGAGCCCGCGGCTCCAGTGCTAGTTCTGCTGCCCTCAGACTCCACGGGGTTGAGCCACAGCTGAGAAGCAGCAGCCAGCCAGGCTGGCGCTGTAACCCCGCCTTCCGCACCCCGCAGGGGTGGAGCCTGAGCGAGGAGCTTGCGAGCAGCCCTCTCTCCCCGGATGACGAGTGGCAGGATAACATGGAGTCGGGCAAGATGGCGCCTCCCAAGAACGCTCCGAGAGATGCCTTGGTAAGTGCGAAGGATGAGAGGCGGGGCATGAAGCTCGGCGCGGCTAGCGTCTTGGGAGGCAGGTCCTGGCGGAGGGCCTCAGGACGGGCTCGCGTGCCCGCTTCAGCGCAGCCCGGGCGGCCCGGAGGAGTGGGATACGTGGGTGCCCTGGACCCCGGGGCGCGTCTCCCGCAACCCCCGCAGCCCCGCTAGGGGGAGGCTTGCGGCCCGCCGGAGTGCGCAGTTCAGCCACCCGGCTTTGTCTCCTGGGCCTTGGGGCCCAAACGCTTTGTCGTCTTAGCAGGTCTGTGAGCGCTGACTCTCACGTCCAGTGTTGATGCTAGCTTCCCCCATTGCCACATCCGAAAATGACAACCAGCTGTAGCCTCCCCTATCTTTCCCGACGGGAAAGCCAACCCGGGCCCTTTTCTTCCCTTTGCCCCCGCCCCCACCCCCGCCAAAAAATAAAAAGTTTTCAGCAGAGATTACGACAGCTTTTGGTGTGATCCTGACACTCACTACTGAGGAAAAGTGTATGAGTACAGTCTGGAGCCCAGAGAAGGGGGAACTTGTATCATAAATATAAATACTACCTTCGGTCCAGTCTTGATTTCCAGTACCTAGATTATGCATCTGGCGTTTTTATTCGAATCCACAGGTGATGGCACAAATCCTGAAGGATATGGGAATTACGGAGTATGAACCAAGGGTTATAAATCAAATGTTGGAATTTGCTTTCCGTAAGTTAACCCCAAAATTAGCCTAACTCGTGAATTGGAAAACATTGTTTTATTATTTTAAGAACATTTTCAACTGAATTGCTTGAACAGTTAATATCATAGAATTCAGCCTAAAGCAGTAAAAAGGAGCTCAAGCTAAGGGGACAGTGTTTATACTGTAGTATCTATTTGCAATTGGCCATGTAGATAGGACAATGAGATATTAGAACCAAAATTCATCAACTTTCTAGAAGTTAGTAGAACCTCCCATTAAGAAAAGTGACCATAAATATTAAGCTGTTTTCATGTTTAATAATGTTTTGTTCTTAAAGGATATGTGACTACAATCCTGGATGACGCAAAAATTTATTCAAGCCATGCTAAGAAACCTAATGTTGATGCAGATGATGTAAGACTGGCAATCCAGTGTCGCGCTGATCAATCTTTTACTTCTCCTCCTCCAAGAGATGTGAGCAAACTTATTTTAAGTTCATTTTACATAAAATTTCTTAAATTGTAGTTCTAATAAGGATTTTTTTTTTTTAGTTTTTACTGGATATTGCAAGGCAGAAAAATCAAACCCCTTTACCACTGATTAAGCCATATGCAGGACCCAGACTGCCACCGGACAGATATTGCTTAACAGCTCCAAACTATAGGCTGAAGTCCTTAATTAAAAAGGTAAGAATTTTTGGTCAGCTTTGTTTTTTAAAAAGGTGAGATGTGTTAGGGGAATTTGTAAAAAGCAGATTCCTGTAGATAGATTAGGTTAAACACTATTAAATTTATAGCCTTGAAAATATCATGTCTGCAGTTAGCTACTATATTGAAATACAAGATCCAAGATTTTTAGAGCTAAAAGGATCTTTAGTGTTCATCCAACTCAACAGTTAATTTTCGCATCAGGGATCTGTTCCTTAATTCATCTATGGAATTAGTAGCAAAGCTGGGACGGATTCCCAGGTCTCATAACTCCTAGTATTTACATTTTATCAGGTTTTTTTTGTGGCACCTGTTAGAGTAAATGGTACACCATCGGGAATTGGGAGTCACTTTCTGAAATATGACCTAAGGCTCTCCCACCACTGAAAAAGTTCTCCCCATATTCAGCTAGCTGCCTTTGTCTGGAATTCTGCTATAAAAGAGTATCTTTCTTTTTAGGTTAAGATATTGACTAGTTAAAATTAAAAATCATAAGGATGTTAGTTGTTATCCCCAAATAAGACTCTATCCTAAACTTAAATACTGTATAGAATTTTATGTATGTGTGCTCATATCCATGTTTATATAGATCGATATGTTTATATTATACATGTTTGTGAAAACCCTTGTTTAAATGTTGGATTTAGAATCTAACAAAAACAGGACATTCTTGCCATGAGTTATCCATTAAAAATTCACATCAACAATCTTAACTTCATTCGTGGTAAGTTTAGGGGTCAGATCTGAAAATTAAAACTAATTAGTTTTCTAAATCCCCTAGGGACCTAACCAAGGCAGACTAGTACCACGGTTAAGTGTTGGTGCTGTTAGTAGCAGACCTTCCACTCCTACTGTAGGTAAGTGAGAGAATGAATGACTTTTCTGCCTGGTAAAGAAGTGTCTCAGCACTTGATTTTGAACTATAATCCAAGTCAAAGCTGAGTCAGAAATTCCCAAATGTGTGTCGCCATTGATACATTTACTTGAATGTAACCAAAAGAAAGAAGTTTAAAATGTACAAAAAGCTTAAGTATATCAAAGAAAAAAATCATTGTTTTCAATACTCATCTTTTCAAAAATAGATTGTCAACTATGTTGCCCCTTCAAGCTGTCTCCTGTGCCCTTTGTGAGAGGTCTCCATCATTCTTTGAGGATTTCTTGCTTACTTGCACAAGATGTTCTGAGGTCACCTTAATTTTCCTTACTCCAGTCCTACCACCAGCCACTTCAAAGAGCCCTGGTTCCTTTTAGTGGAGAAATAATGGTCTTTAGAAACCATTTTTTAAATGTTATTGTTTTGGTAATAAAGAAAACAAATGGATTTAGATTTCCTGATTTTTTGGTCCTACATTCCTGCTGGATTTCTTTCACAAAGTATTTTCAGAAATAATCCTTGTCTTTGACCAGTATTGGGTTTTGTGGGGGGGTTTTTTGGCTCTTACGGCTTCTAACTTGAGTCCTACAGATGTCACATAGCTCTAATATAAGCAGCATTTGGTTTTTGCAATGTGTAGACAATCTCTTCATATTCTCATTTCAACATTTTAAAACCAACCTGGTATAATATTAGTTGTACACTTCTAATTTACCTGCACGTGACCTTTGTGAACAGAAATTTGCATATATAATTCGTTTAACTTTTTGTTCATATACTGTTTACCTGTGGATTCATATTACTTCAGGGAATACCAGTTTTTAAAAACAAACTCTAGGTGTGGTAATCTGTTACATATGTTGGCAAGTGAACCAATTTTAGTTATCAGTTGTGATTTTTATCCCAGTTAGACACTTAGTATACATGTTTTAGAGATTTTTAAATCTGGAATGAGGGAACTGCTAAAATCCGGTATTAAAGATACAAGTTCTAAACTCTAAAAAAATGAATTTAATAACACTTTCAAGAGCTAAGCATCTACTGTGTTCTGTTTTAAAGGCGAAACTCCATACTTACTTAAATGTTAACAAATCCTTATGGTAATGGCCAAGAAAACATCTACCTGTTGTGAACTTCCTTGACAAAATAAAATACATATTGTTTCATTAAGCTTCACCAAATTCTTTGAACCGTCCCTGTATTCATCAGAAACCTTGCCTAGGAATGAAGATATGTTAGTAAGGTCTCACCTCCTGAGTTGGGGAAAGCACTAAAGCCAGATTCCTGGGTACCTCTGAGCTTGACTCCCCCATTTAGGCTTTCTTCCTCTTTGTCCCTAGGGAGAATAGTTGTTTTTTTTCAGCAACTCTTCCCTGGGCAGACTGCTGGTTCCAGGGAAAGGGACGTATGGAAAGCCTGCATCCCCAAAGGAAAAACTAGGAACAGACGTGTTTCCATAAATGTATTTTTTAAGAGAACTATAGTGTCAGTATATGTCTTTGAGTCTTGCAAAACTCATTAAGCAAAAATTTGTTGAGTGCCTATTAGGAGTAAGGCACAAAAACCATATGCTCATAAGGGTAAAAAAAGTGTCAGCCAATGCTTGTAATTTACTGAACAAGGTAAGATACTAATAAAGGCTCCTATGACAAGGGAATTTCAGAGGCAGGCAATGACTTCTGAGCCAATCAAGGCAATTTTATGAAATAGGGTGGTATTTGAATTGTACCTGGAATAATGGGTAGAATTAAGATTGGGGGGGTTGGACTAAATTTTCTCCAACATCCCTTTCTGCTTAAAAAAGTACCTGGGTACAGAATAGCAGTATGGCTTTCGTACCCACCTGGGCACCCTAGAAAGGTGTATTTGATATGCTTTTGTTAGATGCATGTTGATTTAGCTTCACGAGCCTAGTAGACATTACCTAATTCTCAGTAAGTGACGGAGATTAAAAGTGCCACGTAACGTAATGAATAGCAAACTTGGGTCTTTATTCTGCCAGCTTATTTACACACACAACTTCATGTAGCTAAAATTCAATGTCAGATACTATCTGAGGAGCTTTACAGAGATTATTTTAAGTTTCACAAGAATCCTATGTACTAGGTACTGTTATCCCATTTGACAGATGAGAAAACTGAAGTAATAAAAGAGAAGTTGCCCAGGGACATTCAGCTAGTAGGTGATAATGCCCGGATTCAAACTCAAGTAGGTAGGCCCCGGAGCCTACATTCTTTACCACAATACTATCCTGAATTTTTAGCATCTGAACTATGGAGCTTGTACTTTCTGATGTTTTTTTCCTCACCTTTCATTAGTTCCTTGTGCTTTGAAGGTAGTTTCTGGTAAGCTAAGGAGTGCAGAATATGAATCCATATAATGAAGTCCTGTAACTAACATGGTCTGTTAATTACAACTACAGCAACCCCACAGACAGTGTCTGCCCCAAGTAAAGTTGCACCTCCAGTGTCAGTGACAAGCCAAAGATTTACGGTGCAGATTCCACCTTCTCAATCCACACCTGTCAAATCAGGTAACATGATGGGTGGGGGGTGGGGACGTTTGAAAGTGGTGCTTTTTAGAAGTGTTTTTGAATTTTAAAATTTGTGAATAATTTGTGATTATAGAACAGTTTGTATTCCTATAGCAAGAGTTGTTTTAATATCATACCAGGAAGGTTGCAGTTAACGCTGCAAATCTGGGTTCTTCAGAAGGGCCTATGAGCCCACTAAAATTGTAAATGTAAATTTTACAAATATGTAATGTTTTGGGAGGGCAGAGTAATCAGTATGACCATCAGATTCTCAAAGAACACTGAATTAAAATAAGCTGGGGTCCACAAATCTAAGGCCTCTTCAGGGAAAAGCACTTAGGGTTAAAGCTCAAGAAAATGATGTAACTTAGCGTACATCAAATAAAAATTACACCTTTACTACTTCATGAAGGGTACATATAAAGTTGGACTAATACATAAGTAGAATTCTGTTATAGCATAGTTTATCACGGCATATATTTCAATTTTACATCTTCTGACACCTAACTGTACATAGTAAACTACTTATATAAAATATTGGCATATAAGGGAATTTGATTTCTGACCCTCATCATGTCCCATGATGAGTCCAGTGCACTGCTTCCCATGGCTAAGTACTAGCTAAAATTTTAGGTAATTAAGTCAAACAAAAAAACAACTTTAATGTTGTACTAGATATTAAAGTACTTTAAAGTACTAAAAAAATGTTATTCAACTCTTAATGCAGCATAAATAACCAAGTTTCTTCTATGATATAGTTGCAAACTCATGCTATTAAAGTTATTAGAATTGTATTTAGCCTTGTTGAATACTATTTACCATGTTTTCGATTTGGGGTAATTCAGTTTGAGGGTGTTTTCTCCTGTTTACAGTTCCTGCAACAACTGCAGTTCAAAATGTTCTGATTAATCCTTCAATAATTGGGCCCAAAAATATTCTTATTACCACCAACATGGTTTCATCACAGAACATGGCCAATGAATCAAACCCATTGAAGAGAAAACACGAAGATGATGATGATGATGATGATACTATGTAAAGAACACAATCAAGATGTATTTCAAACATGTAGTTGGTTTGGAGCCCATTATACTGAACTAGAATATTCTCCATCTTCTCAAGTTTTACCTTAGAAAACTGAAATGTAGCTGAAGTATTTTTCACATTAGGTTAAGCTGTTAATTTCTTTTTAACTGTTAGGTACCTTAGGTAAGCATACCAATGTTTTTTTCATTAGGCTTCAAGTAAAAAGTGTTTTGTTTCTTAATATTTTGACTAATGTTGAATTCTACCATGCCAATTCATATTTGGAAGTTTTCTGCCACGTATCACTGACAGCAGCACTTAAGTTTTCAGTTTCTACAGCCTGATAAGTGGACTAATCTTTAATAGCTAATTTCTAATCTACATTTAAATACTACTTTTATAAGGTAAAATAGGCACAATTTTTGTTTTCACCAACTCTTTTGACCAAATCTTTAAATTTAGGAAATTTCTTTGGAAAGGATGATTTAAAGGGATTCTAAATTCATTTTGAGTGTATGTTTCTCGGTTCCCTAACCTCCCACGTCCTCAACCCCATTTCTAGATCCCATTCATTTTCTGTACCACCTCTTCCCCACAGGCTGAAGTTTTTCCCAATGCTCTTAGAAGGCCAAAACTCAAGTTTAAGAAGTGTAATTCCTTATAATACAGTTCAGTGTCATTTTCCTATTTTTAAAACCTGCTTTACATGCCTGAAGGTTTGCTTTGCTGTTTTTCTCTCCATACCAGAGCAGTTGAGTTCTATCCATTGCCTTTATGTTCATTGAGCTTTACTCTGCTTTTAACAGGTAGTTTTGGGTCAGTTACAGTTTATATCTCAAGTCAGTAACTCCACCACATTTCACATTTCGCATTTTAACAAAGATGATGCTATAGCTTAAAATCTGCCTTGGTAAGTATATTTACACTGGACCTAGGCAAAAACCACTGAAGAGCAAGTGTTTTTTTCTATCACATATATGCTACAATCACTACTGCTTGAACCCTTCTGTTGGTAGAATTCATTTTTCTAGCTTGTTGCTGAGGATACCATATATGAGATAGGATCAGACCTGAAAATTCTCTTAATGGTTTTCCTTTCTCTAGAAGGTCAACAACAAAAACAAGTCAGTAAAATGTGACCTGCACTTAGGTTACTATGCATAGGTTTCCCAGTAATGTTGCTTAACACCTTTCCCTATTTTCCATTTATACGCATTTAAACATCTTAGTGAAAGATGTTTCCTCTCTAGGGAAAGATTGCAAAGCTTTCAAACATATAAATAGGCTTGTTGTTTTTAAGTAAGTTTGACATAGTCAATATAGGAATACTTTTGTAGAGTTTTCTAAAATAAAATTTCATATCATATCATAATTTAGAACTTCTAGCCAAGGATCCTCAAAACCTAAAACACAAGAAAGTTCCATGTTATGATGGTGCTTGATACACTGAAGAGAAAAAAAGAGAGTCCAGTGACAGAGAAGACATGTCTCATCACAGACTGGGTGTTTTTTGCATAGTAGGAAAAAGGTAGTATCAAACTTGTAAAAACAGGTCTGATCATCATACGAGAAAAATGTTCATTATATAGCATAGGATATGATTACTTGAATGTTCTCAGGGAAGCAGCATGTCAAAAAGCCTAGGTTCTAGTCCTGGCTGCATCACTTACCAACTATGTGACCTTACTTCACCTCTGAGCCTAGTTCTCGGTAATAGGAAAATAACACCGACCCTGCCTACCTCACAGGGATGTTGTGAGGGTTTAATTGGTATATGTGAAAATTCCTTCAAAATTGTAAAATGGTTTGTAACTCTAAGAGATTGTTAATGTATTTGTTCCAAGATTATTAATAAAAAATTGAACTTACCATTTATCTTTCATTTTTGATTTAAGGGATTCAAGGAAGATGAACAAGACCCAGTAAATCTGAGGTCCAAAAAGCAATTAAGATTTAATGGGTGACTTAATCATAATCAGTAAATCGCTTGCTTTTATTTGGAATCAGCATGTGACTCATTGCAAAGCAAAAATAAAAAAATGAATATGGGTTTAAGTCTGTTAAAAACATAACATGCTGTCTTTGGCAGAAATTTGTACATATAATTGAGGCACTTGCTAGGTCAGCCAGTCTTCAAATGAAGACTGCTTTATCTTGCAGAACTCTCTTCCTCAATTATGTCTACCTAATATAGCTTCTAGAATGACTTAAGGCAGCTCTTGTCCTCCAGCTTCCAGGCGCATTTTTTTTAGAAGAGGTACTGATGGTAAATGTGGTGAGGACATTGTGGTCCCAAGTTCTTCCTTTTACAAGCAGAAACAAGTGTTTTTGATCTGAGTATGAATATAGGAATACAGCCAGTATGTGCGGGAAAGAGAAAACATAATGCACACTGATCCTAAGGAGTCCAGAGTGAAGGTAAGTACTCAAGTTAGGAAAGACAACACTAATCAGAATAGCAGGTACAAAGCAGTTGTATACACTACCATATATATTTTTTAATTCATATATATACACATACATGGAAATATGCTTTTTATATGTAGATCTAGACCGAAGGAAACCTGTCTTACAGTGGCTGTTTCTAAAGAGGGAAACTGGTAGCTAGGGGACTGAGGTAGGAAGGTGTCTCCTCATTTTATACCCCTTTTTGACATTTTTATCATGTGCTAGCGGGAAGTTTTGGACATAGAAAGGAAAACAAGGGAAGCAGGAAACACTGAGCTTAAGAGACTGAATTAGTTTATGACACGAAGATTGTAATTTCTGTGTACAGGCATACACATATCTGGAGGTTAAAATTGAATTTGCCACACTTAGCCTAAATCTTCGCAATATTTTATCAGTAATTCATAGTTCTGTATTAAATCAGGAAGTACACCCTTGTACTATTCTAGTTTATGTGCTCACAAGTTGTTATAGGTTATCTTCCTCAACTAGGAAGATAAATTCCTTCAAGACATGCTATCTTAGATTTCCTCCATTATGTCCTAAGTATATCACAGGTACTCAAATATTTGCTTATTCGTGTTTCCACATTCATTTTCTGGATTAATGACACAAATAAATGGGGAATTATCCTAGAAACAGTCTAGTAGAAAGTACTTAAAAGGTACAATCAGAGATTGATGGATGGATGAATTGGCAGTTGTAGTCTAAGTGCTAGGTTTATGGGTGTTTATACAACTCTTTTACTCCCTCTGTACGTATGAAATAATAAAATACTGGGGGAAAGTAATCAGTAGGGGAAAAAGGTCATCAGTATGCTAGCGCTCGAGCCAGGCTGTGACATTAACATGCTGGATCTGTGGGTAACACCTCTGGGCCCCCTATACAAAAACAGACTAGAATTCCTGCTTCTCATACCAGGGTACAGTGTACCATTAGCAGTATGCAGAAACACGGTACATTTTAAAATTAACTACAACTATGAGGACAGTATTAATCAAAATGCAAATGAATTTTAAAAAAATTCAAGCCTTCAAAATGGTTTTGTTTAAAACAACCACCAAAATTTTCTTCTGCTGTTCTTTCCAGAGTTCATCAAATAATCCTAGGCTAGAGGCATCATTTGTGGGAGTGAGGCACAATGAAAAAGCAGCCTTTAGAATCAGACAAACCCTGGACTTGAATCCCTGCTCTGGCCTAGTATCTCTGTGATCCCCCAAGAGTTTATTTCTCTTCATAAAGGTGAAATACTCATCTAGTATGTAAAATGCCCAGCAGAGAAATTCTGATTAAACATGGCCTTTTGAAAGCACATGTTGGGGCGCCTGGGTGGCACAGTTGTTAAGTGTCTGCCTTCGGCTCAGGGCGTGATCCCAGCGTTCTGGGATCAGGCCCCACATCAGGCTCCTCCGCTAGGAGCCTGCTTCTTTCTCTCCCACTCCCCCTGCTTGTGTTCCCGCTCTCGCTGGCTGTCTCTGTCAAATAAATAAAATAAAATCTTTAAAAAAAAATGAAAGCACATGTTTACCTTTTGCTCACTCCCAAAACTCCATTAAAATGGCAGGAAAGAGAAAAGGGAAAGTTACAAGGAAAATAAATGAATCAATGACATTAGAATCCCTTCACAGGAGGTAAAAGGAATCCCCAACAGGGTTACCCCAAAGGGATTTCTTCGGAAAGAGGAAATCCCAGAGCAACAGCTGTACAGCAAACCTAGAAGGCAGCCAGGGCAAACCAGAGTGGAAGCACAGGGGACTCCAGGAGAGATTATCTCTAATAAAAATGAACAGAGTTATAAGTTTGAACACACTGGAAACTAATCAGTGAGAAGTACATAGAAAAAAAAGAAAACTTTCAAAACTTACTAACTCCAAAAAAACCCAAAAAGGTCCATAATAGAATCATAGCATACAACATAGCTGTGAACAGTATTTATAATCACAATGTAGACTACCAATCTAATCTGTAACAAAACTATACTGGGCGAATGAAGAAGGGAAGTAGTATGAGGAACAGAGGCTGTAAGAGAGCTCAATCTTCCCATGTATGAAACTAATATACAGCTTTTATTATAAAAATCAAGAAATTAAAAGTGTAAGTCTGTTACTTAGAAATATGGAGGTAAATACCCAAAAAAGCTAAGAGGTAAAAAGCAGTCATCTCTGCGGAATGGGAATCACAAATGGGAGGAATAGGCTGAATCCTATATTTTGTTGTCATAAGCCTTCATTTTTTAAAACTATGGTCATGTGTAAAAGATAAAGATAAAACTTAAAATACAGCATCTATCACATTATCCACCATAAAGTGTGACTTCAATAAAAGAGTAGGCATTTATCTGATCTCCCCTACCTCCCCGACCAACGCTGTCCCATTTCTTGCATTCAGAATGTAGCTGGTTTGATCCCTTCCTCTAGAGTCTGTTCTCACCCTAACAAAGTATGACAGGAGAAAAAAAAATCCCAGTTTCAGTGGATACTTTTATTTATTGAAAAGATCACCACCTTGCCTCCCTACCTACCTATAATTGGAATTTCATCTTATTTCCATGCTGAGTAGTAAAACAATGACAAAGCTAATCAGAATAAGCTACTTCAAAAAGAGAAGCTAACACAGCTCATTTTCTTTTAACAGGCAAAATATAAATATATGCACTCTAGAATGCACAATGGTTTAGTCACTAAGAAATTCAAATGGGATCCTGAAGAATGTAGGCAAATCCAGGGTGCAGTAAAGAGGAGCTGAGATGCTGTGCAACTGTTTAAGGGTTCCTGGTGCTGCATCTCTTGGCCACTAGCTCAATCTTGACATGGGGGAAGATTTTAGCTAATGCCAAGTAGAGATGCGGCAAGTGCTAAGTTGACTTAGGGGCTGTGCACAGGAACCAAAAGGCAGGAAAGTACTAAACACTGCTGAGAGCATCCACCCCGGGAAGGACTTTACCTGTTTTTGAGAGAGCACACATACACAGAGAGCATTACTATAAGACCCACTAAGCCAGATATGCCTCCTACCTTCCCAATAACATGTCTGCTCTTCCTTAGGACATATGACCAAGAGCTGGCTAACTTTTACATTTTGGGTCCCAGGTCTACTAGAGGATAACCTCTCTGGAATAAGTCTTCCTCTCTGCCCCTCCCCACCCAAAATGGATGCCAGGAGCGTTATCTGAAGTTCCTCCATTTGTACTGCCCAGATAATAATGAACACTAATGACAACACCACATACTATCTCCACTCCATTCTACCCACCTGTCACTGCATAACCCCCAACCTTCCTTCCCCCCAACAAGTCGAGTAACAGGGAAGAATCTCACCTTCCAGGAGCTCTAAACTGGCACCACCCCCAGTGCTCACATGGCTGACTTTATCCTCTGTGTTCCATTTGGCACAGCAAGTGGCAGTGTCTCCACCACCTGTTGAATAAAAGCCAAGTTAAAAGGAGAGAAAAGAAAAACCAAAGACTGGCACCAAACTCTAAGGCAGTATGCTCTTAAGCCCAAAAGGTAGATGATGAACTCCCAACTCCATCTCATTAAGAGGGTCCTCTGTGAACTGTACACCCGTTCAGCTCTCAAGAGTCAGCCGGCACCAAGAAACCTAGTAAAAGTTAATCATTTCCCTTCAACTTTCCTCTGATCAGAATTCTGCCAGACTACACTAGCATTAACTTTGTAAAGGACCCTTTACCTATGATGGTGATGCAGCCCCTGGCAGTGGCTTTCACCACCTCATCCATGAGGGCTTTGGTTCCTTGGGCAAAAGCTTCCCACTCAAACACGCCCACAGGTCCATTCCACACGATCTGCTTAGCCCGAGCAACTGCCTCAGCGTACTTCTTGCTGCTCTCAGGACCACAGTCCAAGCCCTAAGGGGCAGAGTGAAAAAAGATGAGCTACCAAGAAAAGCTACTTAGAAAGAAGCAAACACCACCTCCACCAAGACCTGAACTCAAGAAGAATGAATACCAGAGTTTCTTGTAGAACCCAAAGACACCCTTCAGTCTTGAAAATTGTAAACCTGCTTGTGCCCTTTATGGAAGATCGAATGGAAGGCAAAACTTCAGGTTATTTGATAAAAACATTCTTAAGCACACTCTTTATGACTGTGAAGGACTAAATCAGTAGTTTTCAACTAGGGCCAATTCTGTCCCTCCCCAGGGGTCCTGGAGCAATGTCTGGAGATATTTTGGTTGTCACAACTTGGTGGGGGGGAGGGTTTCTCCTGACATCTACCAGAAGTCGGGATGCCGCTCAACGTCCTGCGATGTGCAGGCCACCTCCCACAGCAAAAACTACCTGACATGTCACCAGTGCCAAGGTTGAGAAACAATTATCTAGATTCAGTGGTTCTCAAACTTTGTCATGCATCACAATCAGCAGGAGGACTCGTTCTAGCAAGAAAAAGTTGCTGGGTGCAAGCCCCAGAGTTTCTGATTCAGTAACTCTGGGATAGAGCCCAGAAACTTGCATTTTTTAATAAGTTCCAAAATATTGCTGATGCTGTTTTCTTGAAACCACACTTTGAGAAACATGAACTAAATAATGCCCACACGCTTAACAAGAGGAAAATAACTAAGCAAATTCATATGTCAACATGATACAGTTTTATACAGCTATTAAAATGATAGTATATGGAGAACACTAACAACCAAATATTTAGTCTTTAATATACACATACATTTTTCCCTGTTTATAATCAGTACACTTCTACTATCTTAATGTTTTCATCTAAGAGTTCTTTTACAGGTTTCTAGGTAACAACAAAATCCAGAACAGCCCAAGTCATGAAAGTACCTAGCACCAACCCCAGCACATAGTTAAGTACTCAACAACAAACATTAAATAAATGAAGAAACAAAAAATGGTTTTGCCCCCATTACTGATGAAGACAGCAGCAATCATGTTTCTCCCCGCCCCCCCCCCAGATTCTCTTGAAGAGGGTCTCACTGCTACATTCGGAGCCCTCTCTGACAGAGATCCCTGTAAGGATTCTTTTAGAATGCCTGCTGGTTGGTTGAATGAAGGAATGGAATCAAAATGTTTTTGTTCACTCATTCTATTACCCACCCAAGTGACTCACCATCCAGCCAGCAGGTATGCCAGAGGCCACAGTGGCTTGGCCAGTCTTGGCATTCTCATCAAACTTTTCAGCAGTGACAAAGTCAACAGGCAAAGTAATTTTCACACCATTCTTCTCAGCTTTGGACATCAGGTCTTTGACGATCTTGGCTCCCTCTTCATCAAATAGAGAAGTGCCAATCTATACACAGGAGGCAAGATAAAGATCAGCCTCTATACTAAGAACACGATTACCTGATGAAGCAGACAGGAATAATATATGATACAGTATAAAGGATCAATTCCAAGACAAAAGAAAACCAACTTTACAAAATAAATAAAAATGGGAGTTTTGCAGGCTCATGTCAGAAACTGGTTTTCTTTTTAAATTTATATAACCTGCTATTTCTCATGGAGAGCCATTTCACATCCACTTAGCATTGGTTTCCTACCTCCATGTTGTTGAGCACCTTCAGGAAGGTAAAAGCCATTCCTCCACCAATAATCATCTCATTGACTTTGTCCAGCATATTATTAATCAGCTGGATCTTGTCTGCAACTTTAGCTCTAGAAGGGAAAGCAAGAATCATCAACAAAAGAACAAGTGGTGGACTATGGAAGTGATACTGCATAGTGCCTGCGTTTTTCTATCAAGGCAAAGGAATAGAGGAACGTCCCATAAGTGACAAAAGTATTGGCTAACTACTCTGGAAAACAGTACGGAAGTTCCTCAAAAGGTTAAGAACATTAACTACCCTAGGGATCCAGCAATTGTACTCGCTAGGTATTTACCCAAAATACACAAAAAAACTAATTCAAAGGGATATATGCACCTCTATGGTCATAGCAGCATTACTTACAACAGCCAAGATATGGAAGCAGCCCACATGTCCATAGACTGATAAATAAAGAAGTTGTGGTACGTGTGTACACACACACACACACACTGGAATATTATTCAGCCATAAACAAAGACAAATCTTGCCATTTGCAACATGGATGGAGCTACAAAGTATCTGCTAAGTGAGGTTAGTCAGAGAAAGACAAAGCCTGTATGATTTCACTCATATGTGGAATTCAAGAACAGAACAGATGAACATAGGGGAAAAAAGAGAGGCAAACCATAAAACAGACTCTTAACTATTGAGAACAAACAGGGCTGCTGGAGGGGAGGTGGGTAAGGGGATGGGTTAAATGGGTGATGGGTATGAAGGAGGGCACTTGTTATGATGAGAACTGGGTGTTGCATGTAAGTACTAAATCACTAAATCCTACACCTGAAACTAATATTACACTGCATGTTAACGGGAATTTAAATAAAAACTTGGAAGGAAAAGAAAGTACTGGCTAACTTTGCCCTATGTTTCTTCAACCCAAAAGGCCAATCCGTTTCTAAGAAAACCTCTTATATTTGCAAATGACACTACAGATAAAAGACTGGTATCCAGGGACGCCTGGGTGGCACAGCGGTTAAGCGTCTGCCTTCGGCTCAGGGCGTGATCCCGGCGTTATGGGATCGAGCCCCACATCAGGCTCTTCCACTATGAGCCTGCTTCTTCCTCTCCCACTCCCCCTGCTTGTGTTCCCTCTCTCGCTGGCTGTCTCTATCTCTGTCAAATAAATAAATAAAATCTTTAAAAAAAAAAAAAAAAAGACTGGTATCCAAGATCTATAAGGAACTTCTCAAACTCAATATGCGAGAAACAAACAAATCAAAAAATGGGCAGAAGATATGAACAGACACTTTTCCAATGAAGACATACAAATGGCTAACAGACACATGAAAAAATGTTCAAAATCATTAGCCATCAGGGAAATTCAAATCAAAACCACACTGAGATACCACCTTACGCCAGTTAGAATGGCAAAAATAGACAAGGCAGGAAACAACAAATGTTGGAGACGATGTGGAGAAAGGAAAACCCTCCTACACTGTTGGTGGGAATGCAAGTTGGTACAGCCACTTCGGAAAACAGTGTGGAGGTCCCTTAAAAAGGTAAAAATAGAGCTACCCTATGACCCAGCCATTGCACTACTGCGTATTTACCCCGAAGGTACAGACGTAGTGAAGAGAAGGGCCATATGCACCCCAAAGTTCATAGCAGCATTGTCCACAATAGCTAAATCGGAAGGAGCCGAGATGCCCTTCAACAGATGACTGGATTAAGAAGTTGTGGTCCATATATACAATGGAATAGTACTCAGCTATCAGAAAGAACGAGTTCTCAACATTTGCTGCAACATGGACGGCACTGGAGGAGATAATGCTAAGTGAAATAAGTCAAGCAGAGAAAGACAATTATCATATGTTTTCTCTCACCTATGGAACATAAGAACTAGGAAGATTGGTAGGGGAAGAAAGGGATAAAGAAGGGGGTGTAATCAGAAGGGGGGATGAAGCATGAGAGACTATGGACTCTGAGAAACAAACTGAGGGCTTCAGAGGGGAGGGGGGTGGGGGAATGGGATAGGCTGGTGATGGGTAGTAAGGAGGGCACGTATTGCATGGTGCTCTGGGTGTTATACGCAAGTAATGAATCATGGAACTTTACATCAAAAACTAGGGATGTACTGTATGGTGACTAACATAATAAAAAATTATTATAAAAAAAAAGAAAATCTCTTAAAGGTGTGATTCTAGACCAAGAAGGACTTAGAAGACCTACTACTGTCTAAAGAAACCATGAGACCCAAATACGTCTATTTTGCCCCTTCTCCCCACAAAAACCAGAGGCAAGACAGCTAATTACACCTGAGCAAGACTGCTAATTATGGGATCCCTGAACCCACTCAAAAGTGTCCCAAGCCAGAGCGCCTGGGTGGCACAGTCAGTTAAGCATCCAACTCTTGGTTTCGGCTCCAGCCATTATCTCAGGATCATGAGATAGAGCCCAATGTCAGGCTCTGCGCTCAGTGCAGTCTGCTTCACATTCTCTCTCCCTCTCTCCCTGCCCCTCCTGCTTCTGCATGCACTTGCACACTCTCTAATAAATAAATCTTTTTAAAAATGTGGGATGGATACACCAGATCAATGGAACGAAAATAGTAAGAGAAAGGGGACTATTACAGAATAGAAAATGCCTAACCACCAAATACAACACAGGAACTTAATTTGGATCCTTTCTCGACAAAGCCAATTGTAAAAAGACATTTCTGAGATGATGAAGAACTTCTGAACATAGACTAGATAGTAGAGGACAGGAACGAAGTTGTTAAATTGTGTTAGGTGTAACACGGTGGTTATTTTAAAAATCTTTCTCAGTTATGAGATACATACAGAACTACTAAGTGAAATTATATGTCTACGACTTGCTTAAAAGTACCCTATCCTGACAGAAATATAACTGTTGAAGCAGAGTATTAGGTACTGGGGGCTTATTCATGCTTCAGTGTTTCCACAATAATGTTTTAATACAATGTAAAATTTCCCCCGAAACTGATAGTGGTCTGAGAAGACTACCTGGGAAGAAAGGTTGCAAAAAAACCAACCAACCAACCAAACAACCTCCACATCAACTTCCCCCAAACAGCTATTTCAGGCTGAGCCTAAAACCTAATCATAACCACTAGGTGGTACTTACTCCCATATTCCAGATCCACAGAAGGACGGAAAACAAAAGCAGCTCAAATCCTAATCTCCAGAGAAGAAAGATGAGCGTCTGACTTTTATAACACAGTGCACAAGAGGGGCGATGCTTCTAGAATGCAGATACAACCTGTACCCACCTGTATTATTTTTAGGACCCTGAAACTGGGCTCATGAAGCCTGAAGAACAACTATGCTACCTGAAACTGACACCCAACTCCAGAGTCAGCTTTCATAGGAAACTGCTGAGTGTGTTCATGCTTATAGAAGGGTCAGGGACATTCAGCCATGAAGAGGGTTCTACCTAGAAAGCCATGCCGAGTGACAGAAGTTCTCTTATCCAAGCAGTACTAGGTCCCTGTCCCCACTCTAAAATTTATCTTCCTAGCCTCTTAACCTGCAATTCTCAAATTTCTAACTCTAAGCCATTAGAATATCATCATCCACATGCTACCTTTCCCCACAGGAAAAACTATAAAAAGGTATATGATCTGGAGAAATGAGTTCTAAATGATAAATTCAATACATATGAGGAGATGTTCACAGTTATTCTTGCCAGACCATATGTATGTAAAAGGCTCAAGGGCTTCAAAAATTGTTAGATGAGCACCTACGGTAAGTCTTTCCCACTCTTCCCTCCAAAACCCCTTGCTAGCCCTTCTTGGCCATGTTTTGTCCCAGGAAGCTGACCTGCATGAAGCGCATTAAGGGACTCCCTTGCCCTCTGGCTTCCAGTTGGGTTGCAGGCAATTGGGAGGGGGTGGGGTAGGGGGAACATCAGTAGAAGATTGAAGGGAGATCAGAGTATGTTTCTTTCCCTGGCTCCCTCCCTGCCAGACGCCTATCCCTATGTTCCTTGAGCAAGGCTACAGTTTCTATCAGAGGGCCCTCGCCATGCAACTACCCTCTCTGGATTCTGGTAACCATTCCTTCCCTTTGTCCCTTCAGGCCTAGGGAAGATGATGCTTGTTGCAAGCCCCAGATTACTATGCTGTACTTTTTGGGTGTCCCTGAATCCTAACCACACATTGGTAGATAGTCCCTTATTTAAACTCTCCTCATTTACCCAGTTTGATTATGCTTTCGATGGAATAAACCACCCAAGTCACGACCTACTACCAGGCAAACACTGTTTAAAGCATGATCTTGAAGAGTTCTTCATACCCGCCCAGAATGGCCAGGAAGGGTCGCTCTGGGCATTCCAAGGCCTTGGCAAAGTAGTTCAGCTCCTTCTTCATCAAGAAACCTCCAGCCTTCTGGGGCAGACTGACTCCCACCATGGAGCTAGAAAAGACCAGAGACATTTCAGTTTTGGTCAATGTTTACCAATTCTCCCAGTTCTAGAGGCCATCTCCTTATCACTGAAATACTTTCACTTCTGAGATCCAGAAGACCATAGTTTTCATCCCTGAACTGCACCACCACCACTTAGGTACAAGAAGAGGTTTCTGACTAATAGGGCAGGGCCAAGAGGAACAAGTAAAAAGCAACAACCTTAAGTAGGATTTAAGATACCCAACTGACAGTCTTCAAGTCAAGGATTTAACCGTAATAAACAATCAGCCAGCTAGCTGATGACAAAAGGAGAAGATTCCTCAATTTGCTTCCTAATGACAGCGTAAGGCTCTGACCCTACAATGTTAACAAAGGGAGGGCTCTACAAATACCTGAAGAGCAACCTCTTCCTGAAGCTCAACAAAAAGCTCCACAATTCTCAACATGTTTTCACTTTTACTTCCTCAAAAATGTGAGGACCAAGGATATTCAACAATAACCACATTTTAACTGGCAGCTCCAATTAGAGAAAGAAGCTGTAAGGATGATGTTCTGTATAATGCAGAAATTTCCAAAAACAACCCAGAACTTGGCTGCTTGAGTCAACAGAGGAATACTGCTCCTAGCTCAATGTCAAAAAAGACTGTTAGTACCTGTGGGCTCGGTGAGCAGTGCCAAAAGCATCATTGACATACACATCTCCTAGCTTGGAAAGTGAAGCTCGGAAGGCTTCTATTTTGGCTGGCTCAGCTTTAACCTGCAGGGGGAAAAAAAAAGGAAAAACCAACACAGAAAATGTTGATGGCTCCAAAGACAACTGTAAAAGCATTTCATACCCAGGAGTCCCCTTGAATATCTCAAAAGACCCAGAGTTGCTGGGACAGCAATTTTCACAACTAGCAACAAGATCTACTTCTTCCTCCAAATATTCCAGGTCTTCTGGTCACTTCTGCATTCTGCTCTCCTTCATTTTGCCTCAAATTGCAAACTTAAGATTCCTGAACCATGGCTTAACCTCTAATCACATGAAGCTAATCACATCCCACTGACCTCTCCCCAACTCCTAAGATAAGATTATCTTTTCCTTTCCTTAGCTTGAGTTATATTCTCATTTTAACATATTCTCCTTGCAGAAGTTAGGATTATACTTGACTCAAGCTTCTAGCTACCAAGGCCTTTCTGAAAACTGGAAGAGGCCCTCACATTCTTCATGAGGCTCGAACAGAGAAGGCAGGTGGAAACATGACAACAGAAAAGGACCTCAGAAACATTTTATATATATTAAAAGAAAGTATTCTATATAACCTTCCCTAGAAGTTAGGCCTCTAAGAAAACAAGAAATACACTTCTACAAAAAAGAGAAACAAAAATTAGAAGTAAAACACTATGGCCTTAAAATGTCAGCTCACTATCCAGGATCCCCCACCCACCCACCCAAAAGGGGACATAAAGCAGGATGGCAGGATGAACAAAATCTCCAGAAAGAAACCAAGCAAAGATGCACAGGGGGACACAGCACAAAACAATATACAGAACAGATACTCATTTCAGTCACTGCCGCCTCCCATCCTCCTGTGTTTCAAGGGGAAGGAGGCTGCCACAAAGAACAGGGCTTTCCTCTAATGACCCAGAGATGCAGGGGAACTACTGCTAAAACTAAAGACTGTAGAACCCACATAATCTTTCTAGAATGGAATATCATCTGCCACGGGTGACTGGAAGATAATTTGTGTAGTGATGAAAATACTGCCCAAATGGCAGGACACCTGGGTTCTAGGCCCAACTCCAACACTAATTCACTGTGTATGTAAGCTTTGGTAAGTTGATCTCTGTCCTGAAATCTTCCTATCTATTAAAAAGGTATGATAACCCCTCCAAGAATTGTCTAAGGAAAAATGTGCAAATTGAAGCTCTTCTTGGAAAAGGTACTATAGAAATTAATAACCAGAACCCATTTCTCATTTTTGATCTGCCAATAACTAGATGAAAGAAAATGTTCCTAAAAGACCAATGTGGCACACTGGGAAAAGGAAAAATTTTATGTCCTTGCTTTGTTTTGTTTTGTTTTTAAATCTATTTTGAACTTATTACTGGCTCTTGAAATTTCAAGCATTGAAAGCCTGGACACTAAATGTAAAGTTAATTAGCTAAAAAGTCATAGACTAAAACTGTTAGTTCATCACTTTCTGAATAAAAGGTTTTGCCTCAATTTGCTACCATTTCTAAGTCCTAGAGTCCATGCAAGTGAGTTTCACTCTAAAAGGGCACCGAATTTGAGATCAGCACTTGACTCCTACTATGGTTACCAAGACTACGCCAAAGGCAGGATAAGGCAAGACCAGGGCCTAAGGTGCTAAGAAAAGAAACTGCTTGAAAGCAGGTACTCCGATGACCTTAAGAAACACCAGAAGCACAACAGGAGATTAAGATACTAGCCTCAGAGAATCTTGTTCCCCAAGACACTGAACACCTACGGGTAGAAAGTTCTAACGCATGACTTCAGCTTCTCTTCTACCAATAGGCAAATTCTGTATCATCCTCAGGGAGCCAGCTTTATCATTTAATATTTAAATTCTCCTTGTGTCAGGTCATAGTAATCTATTTTGTGGATTATCTATCGTTGCTCTTATTTTTGTTTTGGGTAGTTTTTCTATGGTCGCTTTTGCATGCCGACAGCAGAACTGAGTAGTTCCAACAGAGACCATATACAGAGGTGTGACTGTATGGCCTACAAAGCCTAAAATAGTTATTGTCTGACCCTTTATAGAAAAAGTTTGCTGATCTAATGGACTGAGCTATATATAAAGCCCAGCAACAGCACTACTACCTCTTTAACTTCAGTAAAATGACTGCCTTTCAGAGACTCAAATTTCTTTATAAAATGATGATAACACCTGCACTTCCTTATCTTAAAGAGAATTCAAAAAAATGCTTTACACTTCCAAAGTGTAAAAGGCAATATCATCATGATGATCATTTACCCAAATACAATCAATTTTCCCGAATAGTCCCTTTCCACTTGACTTAGGAAAGTACTTTCTCTGCTCACATATTCTTTAGTAAGAAATTCCCAATTATATCACACTTAAACTTATGGTTTTAAGAGTACCAAGCTCAACCATTAAGTTAATTCCCCTTCTAAATAAGAATATTACTGTCCTTCCATAACACGCCAGGATCTATTGCTTAGAAAAACTGTTCCAGCCTTGTCAAAAAAAATCTAGAACGGGCTCTGTTGGAGGAACACCTGGTATAGCAGGGACACCCACCCCACAACTGCCTGTGAATGTCCACTCTCAGCACTTGGGAATCACAGGACACCCCTCACTAGGATTATCACACACACTGTCAGAAAAAAAAATCCTCATGTGTCATAGGCCAAGTAGGTAACAAAGGAACAATTGCAAAAGTCCACTGAAAACTCTTACACCCAAATGGCACTCACTTATTTTTCAGAGGTATTACAAACACTTGAGCATGAGAAGGCCTCAGGGATGCTAGCCAATATTCTATTCCTTGATCTAGGTGGTGGTGACACAGGTGTGTGTGTACTCTGTGGTAATTTATTAAGCCATGCATCTATATATCTGTATCTATATCTATCTATACCTATATCCATATATTTATATAAATGCATAGCTTTTATATAAATGCATAGCTTGAATATAAATTCATATATATTCAAGGTTATCATATGTGTATTAAAACAACCTTATATATATGAATAAAAGGTTATTTCATTTTTATTTATGTATATATATGAATATTCATGTATATGAATAACCTTTAAATATATATGAATAAATTTTAATGTATAATAAATACATGTATGTGAATATATATATATATATATTTATGCTCTTCTGCAATAAAAAGGTGTCTAAGGAAAAAATAAACATGAACTACTTCTATTCTTCCGTCTCTTATAGACTCAGTCCTCCTCACCCCAAATAATGTCAAAGTCACAGGTCCTACCTTATTCCCAGAAGCATCTTTTCCCTTCCCTTCTTCCTCCACATGAAAGCGAAGGTTCTCCAGCAGGATGACAGACCCAGCAACTGGGTTAGCACAAGCTTTTTCCACTTCTTGGCCCACACAGTCCTTTAAGAACAAAACATCCCTGGGGAGAGCAGGAGATGGACATATTTGACAAGGCTGAAAGAACCAGTAACAACATGCTTCACAACACCTCCTGTCACAGAGTCCACCAGCTCCCGAGTCTGGCACTTACTTGCCCAGCAGAGATTTAAGTTCTACAGCAACTGGCTCCAAAGAGTACTTGTCAGGCATGGGGACACCATCAGGCCGGCCCAGGTGGCTCATAAGAACAACTGACTTAGCTCCATTGTCCAAGCAGAATTTGATGCTTGGGATGGCAGCCTTGATTCTGCAACCAAAAAGAGACAGCAGGTAGATCAAGGTTACTCCTGGGAATTAGTGGGAAAGATTTTATTTATGGCCTCGTGAAATAGAAAGCCCCTTTTCTTCTCTAAATTCCTTCAAATTTAACTGTTGGCAACTCAGTGATGCTTCTCAGGTTCATGTTCAAGGGAAGAAGTCAATTATGATGCCAACCCCCCACCCAGGATTATTAAGTATGATCATGTTTTGCCCCTTATGCAGAAAAGAGCTAGCACAGCAGGCCTGAAGCTGCTATCTTTAGGAGGACTTGCTTGCAAGGTTGGCCCTTGGCCAAGGTCTGGAAAGCTGGCTTCCAAAGTGGTCCCTCAATTTTCTAACTGACACCACTCCTAGACTGTACAAACTAAGTGATTTATGCTGAACACCTGCTTTCCTCTAATAGTCTGGAATTTTGCTGGTTGCTAGGCAGAGGGTACCCATATGACCAGCTCCTAGTAAAAATCTTGGGAGCCAAATGCAAAAGCAATGCACAGTACTGCTGCAGTTTCCACTGCTGGAGGGAGAGCACTGGAAGCCCATGCATGGATTTCTCCAGACTTTGTGTGTCTTTTCACCTGCGGATCTTGTCATGCATCCTTTCACTGTAATAATGAACTTTAGCAGTGCGAACTATATGCTACGTCCTGTCCTGAGTCCTTCTAGTAAATCACTAAGTATGTAGGTATCTTGGCGACCCCTGAAACATCCCTCTTATGTGACTGAGGAAGATATCTAAAATTCCCAAATCTTGACACTATTAAAGGAAATTTAGGAAAAACTTAAAAATACGTAACTTTTTTGCACCCATCATATATCCTAAGGAACATTTTTTGGTAGGAAGAAATACATTATATAGAGCATAGTTTAAATGATGTCATATTATCTACATTATATTTTAACAAAAAATTATTAAACTTCCTTCAAACATGTCAAATTTTTGTTATAAACTGGACACTAACTTTCCATTTTTGCCAGTCTTTAAGAAATTAAAATTGATAATAAAGAAAATCATTAATGTACTCAACAAATATTTATCAAGTGCTTCTTAAGCCAGGTACCTTTCCAGATTCTGAGAATACAACCGTAAATGAAACAGTCTCTGCTCTCATGGAAGTGAAATTCTAATGGAGGGAGAGACAATAAACATATATATGTGTGTATACATATAAATATGGGTGGGTGTCTGTATCAGGTGGTAATAAGAGCTATGGAAAAAATAGACAGAGAGACAAGAATGACTGAGTAATAGTGGTGAAGGGGATTTTAGATAGGGTGGCCAGGGAAAGTCTCTGGTAAGGTGACATTTCAGCAGACAACGGAATACTAAAAAATCAAGTTATGTTTCTAAAATACCTTATGCTATTTGACATATATAAAAACTGACACCAAATAAAGAAGAAACTTTCATTAGGTACAACGTTTGCCCAAAGAAACCAAATTATTCTTCAGGGCTATCCCTTATCGGCAAGTTCTATTATTTCTAATGCTTCCTTTTGTTAACTCCATGGATTTCTGAAAGTGAAAAAACGTACTCAGACCTGCTTCTCTGCTTTTAATTCATAAAATACCTTGATAGGCATAGTTCCAATTTTTCCTGTGTGCTGCAGAAAGTAATGAAAATCAAGAAGGGTCAGAGCTGCCTTACACGAAACACAGACCTTCCACTATGGTGTAGCAGGGATGTACATGGTAAAATGCCAGACTCCACCCCGGGGCCAGTATCTGAAAATGTTCTGACTCTAGACCTGCACCATCCAATAAGGCAGCCATTAGCTACATGTGCCTCTTAAATACTAGAAATGTGACTAGCCCAGATCACGATATGCTGTGTTAAAATACATGCTGGATCTTGAAGACTTAACACCAAAAAAGTTAAATGTCCCTTTCATTTTTTATCGACTACATACTGAAATGATTATTTTGGACTTACTGGATTAAATAAAATATGTTACTTAAAATTAAGTTCACCCAGTTCATTTTACCTTTTTAATGTGGCAACTAGAAAATTTTAACTTATATGTGGCTCATACTGTATTTCTATTAAACACTGCTCTAGATCATTGGAAAGCACACCTTTCCAGCTCAAACCCCTCATCTGAAATTTAAAATTAAACCTTCTTTACAATCAAGTCAAAAGCAAGAGTATACTCTCACTTAAAATTTCTGCTTCTGATTTTGGAGACGAGATATTTAGAACAGCCTTAACTGACCGAAAATATTACTTCTGAAATCTCTTCCATCAAAATTCTCAAAAACTGCTTTTATCTGGGCCATACTGAATAGGGGCTTGTAAAAATATATGTAAGCTTAAAATTATTAGTATTAAAAAATCCTCTTGCACAGTTCTTCATTTTGCAAGGGACACCAAGTAACCTTCAGCTTCGATATTCTTTAAAAATGCATAACCCCAAATTCTTCAAATTTTCAAAAAATGGGGAGAGAACAAAAATCACTTGTCTTAAGATGACTTTTTTCGATTTCTGCATTCTCGTAAAAAAGCAGACCAGATAGTGGGTTTGTGGAAAGCCAAAACTATATGGCTTAAGTTACCACACAGTTCTACACTAAGAAAGGAAAAGCATTTCATCCTATATACCCAGATACACACACCTTAAACCAAACTCAAGGTTTAGCACAGACCTTACCTCTGGTTGTTTGTTATCTGGTTGTTCTTCATAGGAACATTGAAGTCCACTCTAAAAAAGAAACAAGGTTTCAGATTCCCTCAAAGATTAGGAGAAGCACTTTTAGTGAACCAGTTAAATAAGGTGGGAGTTCAAATCTACCTTAAAAATAATCAGTGTTATTAGAAGTCAAGATAGTGGTTAGCCATGGGAGGAGGGGAGTAGGGACTGGAATAGGACACCAGAGGGTGCTTCTGGGCTTGTCGTATATTTCCCAACCTAGGTGATTACACAAATGTGTTCGTTTTGTGATAATTCTTTGAGCTTATGATCTGTGTCCTTTAGGTATGTATCCCACCCTTTAAAAGAGAACAATCTTTAAAAATGAAAAAACAAACCTAACTGACATCACAGGAACTAGCCCTGAAGAGCTGGGAAACTAAAACCAGTTCCACCTAAAAAGATTTTTCTGTGGGCCTAGCATGATAGTATCTAATAATAATGGCAGCTAGATGGATATGGGGTTAAGGAACACATCCGGATTCTGATTCCTTTGATATTATTTCTGGGTCCTAGTGAAGCTAACACCACTCAAAAGAAAAAAAATGACTGGAAAGTAAAACACATCAACAGATTATCATTTTTTCCGGAGAAAGCCTGGGGCCTCGTAACCAGAAAAAACCCAGTGTCCAAAACCCAAATTCACACAGTACTCTTCAAGCAAAAGACAGTAAAAGTAAGATAGCTTCTTTCATAAAACCTGAGAGGCGAGGGCGGAACATATGATCCTGCCTACCTGACAAACAGGCAAATAGGAGAGAAGTGATCGGGACGGCACAAGCAAATAATTTACTGCAGTATCTCCTTTCTCACCCAACAGATTACTGCTTTACCATTTTTTAAGAACCAGTAATTCCTTCCCCCTTCTGAACTCCTTGGAACCTCAGCTTACTTCAACCTGACTGAAAACAACGTGTGATAGCTAGTTGTTAGGGCTAAGTGTTGCCTGCCAAGATCCTGTTTAAACGCTTTCTTTCTCATGTGCAGAATGGGGATGATAGTATCTACCTTCCAGTTATTGTGAGAATTAAGTGAGTTAGTGTGATTTGTAAAGGGCTTAGAAGAGTACCCAGTACACAGTAAGTACCACACAAATGGCAGCTATTATTATATGTTAATACTTCTCCAAAACGTAATCGACCATTACAAAACAGCTGACACAGTCACATGCTAAGGGACTAAGGGAAGATACGGCCTACTCAAGAAGACTGCTGCCATGCTCGAGGCCTAGTAGATAATTACAGAATCCTCAGCCCTATTAAGAAGACCACCAATTTCCTATATCCCCTAGGACTATACTCCAATCTACCTCATTGAAGAGTAGCCTTTCCAAAGGTGGGCTGAGGGAATAATTCTATATTCAAACATTTTAATCGAGTCTTCAGAAAGAAAGCAGTATGCCTCTGAAGAAATATACTCTACTCAGTTTCAGGCTACTTGATTCTGATTCTAAGCATCTTCTCTAAATATCCTGAACAAGGCTCCTGCCAGCCTCCAAGTACATTCTGAAGAGGAGAGAGTATCCCATTACCTGTGTCATTTTCCCTCTTGCAGCCTCCCAGAAAGGCCCATGGTCAAAAGGGCTAAAGCCAACAGGCTGAGCACAAGCCACCCTTTTTCAGTGCTCCCTACTCCCAAGCCCTTAGAGGGAGGAAATTCTTTGGGCAGAGAAACTCAAGAATCTGTGTCATCTAGCCCAGCTGCCATGACACAGCTTACTGATGAGAATTAGACTCCTCTCTTCTCTTTGCCTATGCTTTACCTCCTTTCATCACCTAGATTCTCCAGAACAGCTCTGCTTTTAGCTTCTCCTGAGGACTCTGCTGCAGAAACTGTTCTTGCCTACATAGTCCACTTCTTTGAACAGTCCACTTCTTCCATTCTATGTAAAATCTGCACCCTTTCCTTTTCCACTTCCCTGAAACACTGGTGAGCTTACTAGCTTCAGGCATGAACTCAGATTTCACTGCACAGCTATTAGAAGGGCTGAAATAAAAAAAATAATGACACCACCAAAGCTGGGAAGATGCAGAAAAACTGACCACTCATATGCTGATAGGAATGTAAAACAGTGTGCCTGCTGTGGAAACCAGTCTGGCAGTTCAGCATTTGGTGGTCCAGTGATTTCACTCCTAGGTGTTAATCCAAGAGAAATGACAGCATATGTCCAGATCAAGACTCATGCATGAATATCCAATGTACACAGCAGCTTTACTTGTAATAGTCCCAAACTGGAAACAAACCAGATGTCCATCAATGGGTGAATGGCTAAACACACTGTGCAACACCCATACCATAAAGTACTGCTCAGCAGTATTAAGAATGGACTACTGATACATGCAACAACTTGGATAAATCTCAGGGGCATTAAGCCGAGTAGGGGGAAAAAAAAAGCAGCCAATTCCAAAAGGTTATATACTGTGATTCCACTTATGTAACATTTTTGAAATGACAAAATGTTAGGGGCAGGAAGCAGATCAGTAGTTACCAGCAGTTGGNNNNAGGGGGAATGGGGGGGGGGGGCATGACTCTGCAGAGGTAGAATGAGGAAGGCCTTGGTGGTCATCAGTTTTGTAACTTGTGGTGGGAGTTACACAGATCTATACATGTTGGTAAAATAGCACAGACCTATACACTTTATCCCAATGTCAACTTCCTACTTTTGATATTGTACTCTTAATTTTTTAAGATGTATCCTTTGGGCAAAACTGGATGAACAAACTTCTCTGTACTAACTTTGCAACCTCCTGTGAATCTGTAATTATTTCAAAATAAAGTGTTAAAAATACTGATTTAGTTAGAATAAGACTATCAAGTCTCTGTCACCTGAAATCTCAGGGGTCCAGGCCCAGGCCCAGGCCCATTAAAAGCTCTCAAGAGTACTATGCCCACCCTTGCCATCACTGCCCCTGGCCGGAAGATTTGGGTATTATGGATGTCTTAAAGACTTTTTCTCTGCTCAGTTTTTCCTCCCCATTTCTTTTTCCACTACATCAGAGCTGTTGCTTAACAAGTTAGAACAGGTTAGAGAAAAGCGATGAGGTTTAAAACAAAAAAGGTGTGGAGGGAGCAAGCAAAAAGGGAAGTGCTTTAACTTGATAATCATCCAGTCAGAGGTTTCTGGCTATCTGAAGTTCCCTCAACAAATCAGTGTTTTTCCCTTGGCAATTCAAAGCAGGAGCCAGAATACTCGACCAACATCAGTTATCTTTTGCAGAACAAAGAGAGGAGGCAAGTGAAGCAGCCACTACTCAGAAGGCCCTGTTTCTGAAACACTGCCAGCAAACACCACGTAAGGGTGTTGAAACAAAAAGCAGTTTGAGCTGGTAAGGCATAGCTGCCCAGGCTCTTCCAAAAGTCCTATAAAATGTGACTCTGTTCAAAAGAGATACTTTAATAATCAGGGAACAAAGTAACCCCCTGTCCCCAGGCGAAGCAAGCAGAATTCACCCAGATTACAGGGGAGAAAATATTGATTGCAACCTTCAGCAGACAAAAAGCCTTTTTTTAGCCTGTCCTTATTTACAATGTTGAGTATTTAGAGGACCTGGTTGGCAGCCAAAGAGATCCAAATTCTAGTTCTAGCTCTGCCACCAATTTGCTAGTTCAGTGACCTGGACAGGTAACTTTACAACAGCAAATCATTTCAAGGCTCAGGGTTAATCTGTGTTAAATGAAACTTTGAGCCCTTGGACACCAAGTTATTTCATGTTAAGTCCAGAGGGAGAAAAGATAAGCACCTCAAGTCCCACTCCCAGCTAGCCCAGTTAATTCCTCAAACCAGTTTCCATGAGGAGAAGATACAGCCGAAGACTGCAATTGCAGGAAGGTGACCAGTGTGACGCCTCACCCCGGGTCTTTCCGCCGGTGTATGTTATCTGGAAAGGTCAGCCTTGAACCCAGTGAAGATGGGAGTCAATAATTAAAACCTAAAATCTGGTTGCATGCCAATGTCCATCCGACCTGTTTTCCATAGAATCTGTCCCCTCTTAAGATCACCTGATGGGTAGAAAGTACTTTCTAATACTAGGATGACTTTGATTCCTACTTTGTCCAGACTGCAAATGCCTAGGTCATTTGGGAAAATGTGGACACCATGTGTTTCTCATGGCCATAAGCTACTGAGTTCTATTTACACAAGGCAGAGGCGGCCACGTGCGAATAGTGGCCATGATGAAATTAGAGAAAAGGATAGAGTTGCATTAACTCTTACGGTGTCGAGAGTTCTGATATTCAGAGTGCCCTCCTACATTTAAGCCTAGGGTGAAAGAGATTCCCTACGGCCTTATGTGTCTGTTAATATCCAAGAGATGCCCTCACTTGAACCAATCCAAAATGGGAAAGGGGCTGGATCACACCATTCACATGCCTGCCCATCAATCAACCACTTCCCAAAAAGGACAGGACTGGACAAGGCTATCAGTGCAAGCCCTGTGATCCGGACAACGCACCGCCCTCGGATCCTATCAAGGTATATTAACAGTCAATCCATCAGTCACATACGTAACTGTCCCGCACTTTGCTCCTGGCTTGCAAATATACCACACGCTACCCAAAGAATAAATGTAAAAGCTCCATACACCATACTACTCATTTCGGCATATAAAGGAGAAGCCACGTGGTAAGTGACCAGGGATGCACATGTGCAGAGTAAAAGACCCCAAAGTGCATAGGTAGCCATTCTCACGTCTAATATCCTACTTCTCTTGCCATCTGTGAAGTGAGGTTGGAGAACAGCAAGGATGAGCACCCACACCCTGCTCTACCATTACCCAGCGTGTCACAATTCTGATGTAAACCCCATGGCCTGTAGTCCAATGGCGTGGTGCAGGGGCCTGTTACATAAACTCTGCAGAGCCTCCTTCAATGTGCCCCACCCCTCCCCGCCCTCCCATCCCCAATGTTTTAGGGGGTTCTACTCCTGAACATCTAAATTAACATCTTCTGGGCAAATTTTCCTTTCGCGCAGGGACCTTTGAAATCTGTGCCTTCTCTCATTTGTCTGGGATGATCTAGGGCGGTGGGGGAAGGGAAACTAACCAAATGACCTTTCAAGGTCCCTTCTTTGGGGCCTAGGGATGTGCAGGCTAAGCATTAGGTCCCACCTCGCCTGTTGGGAGCTGGAGGCGACGGAACTACATTTCAGGAATAGGAAAGAGGGCAAAATAGGTCCCGGAATTGAGCCCTTCCTCAGTGGAGCCACCTCCAAAGGGCAAAAACGGCTCGCTTTCCGGGCTGAGGCCAATGAGGTCAGGAACCTTAAAACTGGGGCAAAGCCTCGACCACAACGGTGAGAAGCCTCACTCTGCAGGCCTAGAAACCACGGGGCCGAGCCGACGACTAAGAGCAACTTTGGGCACGGGAGGAAGCAAGCTGGCTCTGGTCGAAGAGACTGCGGCCAACCCCTTGAGGGAGCACGAGCATATGCGCAGAATTACCTCATGACGACCCGCTTCCCCTTCACGTCCAGCTTGTCCAGGGTCAGTTTGTTAGAAAGCGACATCTTGGCAATACACGGGCCGCGAGGCGGAGAGCTTACACAGAGGAGAAGAACGCAGCCGACGTGCGCCCCAGCCGCAAACGGAATGCCGAGAGCCGCCCGCCCCGCCCCGCCCACCAGTTCTCCCCTTCCCCCACGCGCAGCGCCCGGCAGCCGCTATTGGACGCGGCCGGAAGGCGCCCGCACTCTGCCATTGCTCCGAGGCGCTGTCTGTCTGCGAGGACACTGGTGGGACGTGCTGTTTTCATTTGTCACGTCCTGCACGCAGCGAGCCGCCGGAGACCTTTGCGACTTGAGGGTGGGAGCACGGGGCGGGGCCACGGAGTTGGCAGGGGGGAGGGGAAGGGAACTGGGTGGTGCTCTCGGGGCGGAGGAGGGGAGAGTGAGAGGCCCAAGGCCTCCGCCCTGGTCCCTGCGGCCGTAGCGCCGCGTCCGGAGCCTCCCAGTGCGGTGCGGAGCAGACCCGCTACGGATGGAGGAAAAGCGCCGCCCCCACCCGGGGGGATTCTTGGCAGCCCTACCAGGATGGATGCAAATGGCACTTACCTTTGCAAAACTAATCGGGTTTCCTAGCTCCCCAAAATGTAATCCTAAGTAAGGCTGCTAATTGGCCTCGATAACTGAGACCTCTCAGAATTCGGGGAAGGCCCAGGTCCCCCCCAGCTCCCCCGCCTTTTATAATAAAAAGTGCTATGTAATTTTTCTGGTTTTGACACAATTAATGCTAATGGCAAACAAATAGCATTTTCCATATATTAACTAATCGTGGTCACAAAACTCGGAAGTAGGTATTGCCTTCCTCATTTTACAGATGAAATAAATGATGCAGAAGGAGGTTTAGTGACTTGCTTAGGGTTTCACATCTTTTAAGTGGTGGATTCAAACCTAGGCAGTCCAGATGTAGAGTCCATACATAATAACTATTCTGTAATACAGACACCATTGCCCGGAAATAGGTACTCCATGCCCCACATGTTTGCAGAGTTGGCTGGAATTGTAAGCAGAGTTAGGGGTCCCCGGGAAAAGAAAGACCAGATATAGGGACGCCTACAGACCAGTCTCGAGGACCCAAAGGGAGTCCACAGGACCAACCAAGAGGGTCCTTGTCTTTGCTCAGTATAGAAATCAAACGCGAGGCAGCAGGAAATGAAAGCAGAGTTCATCGAAGATAGAGAGCAGATACAGACGTCCGGAAGATTGAAAAGGAAAGAAGCATGTCTTGTCTTTGTTTGGGGCCCCGGGGGGGGGGGGGTTATTGAGGGTGACTGCCTGATGTACGTGTCCTCTCAGGCATCCAGGAACGGGTTCGAACAAAGACCAGGTATTATTCCTCAGAGCCAGGGGGCCTTAGCATCAAGAGGTCTAGCACCAGTAGTCTGTAATATGCATATGATAGCTTCTTCCTTCCACTCTCACCTGGTCCTTCCTCAGTTGTTATCTATTCTAGACAAATCATTAACTCCTTGTCTCTTAAATGGAGGACATACTCCATTTGCATTGCAAGGCATGTGTAAAGTGGGGTGGGGGTGCAGGGCCTAGCAAGAAGAGAAGCAGGAAAAGGAGCAAAAGCAGATTTTTATGGAATCCTTCAGTTTCCCCGTCTCAGTAGCTTTCTTGTCTTTTTAGGCCCCTGGCCATCTTGTGAAAGAACATAAGAATAAACAGCCACTATCAGACCAAGAGATAACCTAATCATATCCAGAACAGTAGTAAATCAACGGTAAAACTCCCAGTGCTGATTCAAAAGTAAAGATTGACCTTGACATACATTTTTAAATTATCTTTGCAGGATCTAAATCCTTTTGAACACTCAGATACTGACCAAGAAAAGCCAGAGAATTGATGATACTGACCCTTGCTGGCCCTCATAACTTTGACCTGGACTCTGTCACCTTGAGATGAATTTTGCCCGCAATTCCATGCTGAATTCCCCGTTGCACAAGCGCCTTCATGAATTTATGTGAACCCTTAGCTTAAAACTTCCCCAGTTTTGCTGTTTGAGGAGACACTGCTTTGGGAAATATCCATGGTGTTCTCCTTTACTTGTGGCAAGTAAAACTCTTGTTTTAACTAGTCTTTGGCTTGGTTGTGTTTTTTGGCTCCACACCCACTAAGAGGCAAACCCAGTTTCAGGTAACAGAATGAAGTAATTTGAGTCAGAAATATAAACGTTTTCCACACATGGCACTTAAGGTCCAGATAAAATGAAGTGTCACCAGCTAGACCCCAAGACCTATACTACCCAAAGCGATCTACGCATTTAATGCAACCCCTATCAAAATACCACCAGCACTTTTCACAGAGCTAGAACAAACAGTACTAACATTTGTATGGATCCACAAAACACCCCGAAGAGCCAAAGCAATCTTGAAAAAGCAAAGCAAAGCTGGAGACATTACAATTTCAGACTTCAAGCAATATAACAAAGCTGTAGTGATCAAGACAGTATGGTACTGGCACAAAAACAGACACATGGATGAAATGGAACAGAATAGAAAACCCAGAAATGGACCCACAAATATATGGTCAACTAATCTTCAATAAAGCAGGAAAGATGATCCTATGGAAAAAAGACAGTCTCTTCAACAAATGGTGTTGGGAAAACTGGACAGCCACATGCCAAAGAATGAAACTGGACCTCTCTCTTACAACATACACAGAAAAAAAATTCAAAATGGGTGAAAGACCTAAATGTGAGACAGGAAACCTAGAAGAGAACAAAATCCTAGAAGAGAACACAGGCAGTAACCTCTTGGACAGCAGCCTTAGCAACTTCTTAGTAGACACCTGGATGCAGCTAGAGTGTATTATGCTAAGTGAAATAAGTTAGAGAAAGACAAATACCATAGGATTTCACTCATATGTGGAATTTAAGAAACAGAACAGATGAACATAGGGGAAGGGGAAAAAAGAGAGGGAAGTACACCATAAGAGACTCTTAACTATAGAGATCAAACTCAGGGCTGATGGAGGGAAGGTGGGCAGGGGATGGGCTAAATGGGTGGTGAATATTAAGGAGGACACTTGTGATGAGCGCTGGGTATCATAGGTAGGTGATGAATCACTGAATTCTACTCCTGAATCCAGTATTACACTATATGTTAACAAACTAGAATTCAAGTAAAAATTTGAAAAAAAAAATCAAATTATACTGATGAGGCAAGGTAAGCAGGGACCAGATCCTTCGGGCCTTATATGTCATCACACACTGAAATGAAGTTCTCAGAGGCCAATCTGAGCGGCTGTGCAGGGCTGCCTCTGCAAGGGAAAGCAGCAGCAGCTGAACCCTGCACATAGCTTTTGTTTTTGTTTTTTATCAGAAAAGCAAGGACAGATGCCTCCAAGTGTGGGAAAGGAGTATAAAGGGATGGCAAATATCTTGACACAGCTTGCATTTTCCCCTCCACGTAGGCATGCAGGGAGTCAGTCATGGGATGAGGGAGGAGCGGGATGTTTGGGCTGGCAATCGCCAGGTAAAGAGAGGGGAGACTGAGGGTTACATTCTTTCATAGCTCCTAACTGATGCCCTGCCCTTGGGGATCCTGGGATCCTGCTCCTAACGGGCCGCTGAGTTCAACAGCCCGGGAACAGGAACGCTGCTGACGTTTCGGCTGCATCCACACTCACTCCTTGGGGCTTATAATATATTTTCTAAGACTAACTCCACACTTACAAGCATAATAAAGATGCAACTTTCATCTTAATAGCAATGAGAATCCATTTTTTGAAGTCACTGTTGCCCATCCAACAGCCATTCCCGAGCCACCATCTTCCTTCCTAACGGATTTGATTATTGGGCCCAAGACAAGTACCCAGGGAAGGTAAGCTTATCTCACAGCCTCAAGGGATGAATCCCAATTGACCTAAACTAAGCATGGTAATCCCATTCCCCTTTGTCATGAATTAATTGGTCTGGGAATGGGCATTTACTGAATTTAGGTAAATGATCCATAAGAAGTCAAGAGTGTTTGGTTCGCTCAGTGGCTAGTGCACATGACTCTTGATCACAGGGTTGTGAGTTCAAGCCCCATTTTGAGCATGGAGCCTGTTTAAAAGAATTTTTAAAAGTCAGCTAGCCCTGTCTGGGAAGGAGTTTACTCTCTGATAAAAGAGGAGCTATAGGAGCAAGGTCTCGTTGCCCCTACTCCCAACTTCTTGCTTGGGATGCTACCCTGTGAGAACGTTATGTTTGCAATTCATGGTAGTTTTAAAATATGTCCACAAATTATCTGATACTCATCCTTTCAAAAGGCAGAGTCCAATTCCCTGTCCTTGACTGTGGTCTATACTTACTAACTTACTGCTGATGAACATGAAAGAGGACTTAAAACTACCTCCCTTTTTTTTTAAAGATTTTTTTATTTTATTTATTTGACAGAGAGAGACAACTAGTGAGAGAGGGAACACAAGCAGGGGGAGTGGGAGAGGAAGAAGCAGGCTCCCAGCGGGGTGGGGAATCCGATGTGGGGCTCCATCCCAGGACCCCGGGATCATGACCTGAGTCGAAGGCAGACACTTAACGACTGAGCCACCCAGGCGCCCCAAAACTACCTCCCTTTGGACCTCACTCTATGCTTTCTAATTCGTTGAGTTCTTTCCAGCTTATCTCTTTTTTTTAATGTAATGTTCACTGATTCATTAGTTGTGTATACCAACCAGTGCTCATCACACCATGTGCCCTCCTTAATGCCCATCACCTAGTTACCCCATCCCCCCACCCCCCACCCTTCCCGCAACCTTCAGTTTATTTCCCCAGAGTCAGGAGTCTCTCATGGTTTGTCTCCTTCTCTGATTTCCTCCCATTCAGTTTTTCCTTCCCTGTCCCTATGATCCCCTGCGCTATTCCTTATATTCCACATGAGTGAAACCATATAATTGTCTTTCTTGATTGACTTATTTCACTTACCATAATACTCTCTAGTTCCATCCATGTCGATGCAAATGGTAAGTATTCATCCTTTCCGATGGCTGAGTAATATTCCATTGTAGATATGAACCACATCTTCTTTATCCATTCATCTGTTGAAGGATATCTAGGCTCCTTCCACAGTTTGGCTATTGTGGACAATGCTGCTATGAACATTGGCGTGCAGGTACCCCTTCTTTTCACTATGTCTGTAGCTTTGGGGTAAATACCCAGTAGTGCAATTGCTCGGTCATAGGGTAGCTCTATTTTTAACGTCTTGAGGAACCTCCATACTGTTTTCCAGAGTGGCTGTACCAGCTTGCATTCCCACCAACAATGTAAGAAGGCTCCCCTTTCTCCACATCCTCACCAACATTTGTTGTTCTCTGTCTTGTTAATTTTAGCCATTCTAACTGGTGTAAGGTGGTAGCTCATTCTGGCTTTGATTTGTATTTCTCTGATGGCAAGTGATGTGGAGCATTTTTTAATGTGTCTGTTAGCCATTTGTATGTCTTCTTTGGAGGAGTGTCCATTCATTTTCTGCCCATTTACTGATTGGATTATATGTTTTTTGGATGTTGAGTCTGAGAAGTTCTTTATAGAACTTGGATACCAGCCCTTTTTTCATAATGTCATTTGCAAATATCTTCTCCCATTCCTACAGGTTGCCTTTTAGTTTTGTTGACTGTATCCTTTGCTGTACAGAAGCTTTTTATCTTGATGAGGTCCCAATAATTCATTTTTGCCTTTGGTTCCCTTACCTTTGGAGATGTGTCTAGCAAGAAGTTGATGCGGCCAAGGTCGGAGAGGTTACTGCCTATGTTCTCCTCTGGGATTTTGATGGATTCCTATCTCATATTTAGGGCTTTCATCCATTTTGAGATTATCTCTTTGTATGGTATAAGAGAATGGTCCAGTTTCATTCTTTTGCATTTTCCCAGTGCCATTTATTGAAGAGACCGTCTTTTTCCATTGGATATTCTTTCCTGCTTTGTTGAAGATTAGTTGACCATAGAGTTGAGGGTCCATTTCTGGGAACTCTATTCTGCTCCATTGATCTATGTGTCTGTTTTTGTGCCAGTACCATGCTGTCTTGATGATTATAGTTTTCTAATATAGCTTGAGAAGAAGCCAAACTCTCTGTCTTTGCAGATGACATGATATTTTATGTGGAAAACCCAAAAGACTCCACCCCCAAAATTGCTAGAACTCATACAGCAATTCATCAACAAGGCAAGATACAAAATCAATGCACAAAAATCAGTTACATTTCTATACACTAACAATGTGCCTGAAGAAAGAGAAATTAAGGAATCGATTCCATTGACAATAGCACCAAAAACAATGAGGTACATAGGAATAAACCTAAACAAAGTGGTAAAGGATTTATACTCTAGAAACTACAGAAAACTTATGAAAGAAATTGAGGGCTGGAACAGAAGAACAGGCCTAACCCACGCACAAGAAGGCAGGTGATCAAGATTAGAGCAGAGATCAATGAATTAGAAACCAGGAGCACAGTAGAGCAGATCAACAGAACTACAAGCTGGTTCTTTGAAAGAATAAATATGATCGATAAGCCACTGGCCAGACTTATTCAAAAGAATAGAGAAAGGACTCAAATTAATAAAATTATGAATTTAAAGGGGAGAGATCACAACCAACACCAATGAAATAAGAAGAATCATTAGAAACTTTTATCAACAGCTTTATGCCAATCAATTAAACAACCTGGAAGACATGGATGCCTTCCTGGAAACCTATAAACTACCAAATCTGAAACAGGAAGAAATTGATTATTTAAACACACTGATTAATTATGAAGAGTTTGAAGCAGTGATCAAAAACCTCCCGAAAAACAAGAGTTCAGGGCCTGACAGATTCCCTGGGGAATTCTACCAAACATTCAAAGAAGAAATAATACCTATTCTCCTGAAGTTGTTTCAAAAAATAGAAACAGAAGGAAAGCTACCAAACTCATTCTATGAGGCCAGTATTACCTGGATCTCCAAACCAGGCAAAGACCCCATCAAAAAGGAGAATTACAGACCGATTTCCCTGATGAATATGGACGCCAAAATTCTCAACAAGATCCTAGCTAATAGGATCCAACAGTACATTAAAAGGATTATCCATCATGACCAAATGGGATTCATCCCTGGGATGCAAGGGTGGTTCGACATTCGCAAATCAATCAGTGTGATAGATCATATCAACAAGAAAAGAGTCAAGAACCATATGATCCTCTCAATTGATGCAGAAAAAGCATTTGACAAAATACAGCATCGTTTCCTGATTAAAACCCTTCAGAGTGTAGAGATAGAGGGTACATTCCTCAATTTCATAAAAACCATCTATGAAAAGCCTACAGCAAATATCATTCTCAATGGGGAAAAGCTGGAAGCCTTTCCCTTAAGATCAGGAACACGACAAGGATGCCCACTCTCGCCATTATTATTCAACATAGTACTAGAAGTCCTTGCAACAGCAATCAGACAACAAAAAGGGATAAAAGGTATCCAAATTGGCAAAGAAGAAGTCAAACTGTCTCTCTTCCCAGATGACATGATACTCTATATCGAAAACCCAAAGGACTCCATCCCCAAACTACTAGAACTTATAGAGCAATTCAGTAATGTGGTGGGATACAAAATCAATGCTCAGAAATCAGTTGCATTTCTACACATGAACAATGAGACTGAAGAAAGAGAAATTAGGGAATCCATCCCATTTACAATAGCACCAAAAATCACACGTTATCTCGGAATTAACTTAACCAGAGACGTAAAGGATCTATATTCTAGAAACTACAAATCACTCTTGAAAGACATTGAAGAAGACACAAAAAGATGGAAAAATATCCATGCTCATGGATCGGAAGAATTAACATAGTTAAAATGTCTATGCTACCCAGAGCAATCTACACTTTCAATGCCATCCCGATCAAAATACCAATGACATATTTCAAAGAACTGGAACAAACAGCCCTTAAATTTGTGTGGAACCAGAAAAGGCCCCGAATCGCCAAGGAATTGTTGAAAAGGGAAAACAAAGCTGGGGGCATCACAATGCCGGATTTCGAGCTGTACTACAAAGCTGTGATCACAAAGACAGCATGGTACTGACACAAAAACAGACACATAGACCAATGGAACAGAATAGAGAACCCAGAAATGGACCCTCGGCTCTTTGGGCAACTAATCTTTGACAAAGCAGGAAAAAGCATCCAGTGGAAAAAAGACAGTCTCTTCAACAAATGGTGCTGGGAAAATTGGACAGCTATATGCACAAGAATGAAAGTTGACCACTCTCACACCATACACAAAGATAAACTCCAAATGGATGAAAGAGCTCAATGTGAGACAGGAATCCATCAAGATCATAGAGGAGAACATAGGTTGCAACCTCTTTGACATCGGCCACAGCAACTTTTTTCATGACACATCTCCAAAGGCAAGAGAAAAGAAAAAATGAACTTATGGGACTTCATCAAGATAAAAAGCTTCTGCACAGCCAAGGGAACAGTCAAAAAAACTAAGAGGCAGCCCACGGAATGGGAGAAGATATTTGCAAATGACACTACAGATAAAAGACTGGTATCCAAGATCTACAAAGAACTTCTCAAACTCAATACACGAGAAACAAATAATCAAATAATAAAATGGGCAGAAGATATGAACAGACACTTTTCCAAAGAAGACATACAAATGGCTAACAGACACATGAAAAAATGTTCAAAATCATTAGCCATCAGGGAAATTCAAATCAAAACCACCTTGAGATACCACCTTACACCAGTTAGAATGGCTAAAATTGACAAGGCAGGAAGCAACAAATGTCGGAGACGATGTGGAGAAAGGGGATCCCTCTTCCACCGTTGGTGGGAATGCAAGTTGGTACAGCAAGTTGGTCTGGAACTAGAAAAGACCCTGAATACCCAGGTGAATGTTGAAAAAGACAACCAAAGATGGGGGGGCATCACAATTCAGCTTATCTCTTAACTCAGGCAAAAGACCCTGTGGGCAAAGCATCCCCTGATGGGAACTGAAACTACCCCCTCAAGCAATAAGGACTGCCCCGAGCCAGCATATACCCCCCCTCCGCCCCCATGATTGACCCCAAGGAGTGATTGACCTGACCTTTATGGCCACCTGCATGCACCCACTGACCTTGTCCCACATTTCCTTATATAAACCCAGAAGTACTTTCAGCACTTGGGAGACAGTCTTTGAGATGTTAGTCCACTGTCTTTCCAGTGTTGGCCTCACTGAAATAAATTCCTTTCTTGTTTTACCATCACTCAACTCTCTGCCTTTGCATTTTGCCAGTGGTGAGTGGCTGAACCTGGTGTATTTGGGACCCCAGAGCCAGGTGCTCTTGTACCCCTGCACCCCAGTTACAAACAGAATGTGATAGAAATGACCACGTGTGACTTCCAAAATTAGGTCTCAAAGGACATTGTGGATTTTTCCTACTCTTTCTTAGGTCGTTCACTCCGGGGAAACCAGCTGCCATGTCATGAGGACATTCAAACAGCCTGATGGGGAGGCCCATGTGGTTACAAACTGAGGCCTCTTATCAACAGCCAGCAAAGAGCTAAGGCTTCCTTCCAGTAGCCATGTGAATGTGCCATCTTGGAAATGGATTCTGTAGGCCCACTCAAGCCTTCAGATGCCTTAAGTTCTGGCCAACAACCTTACTACAATCTCATAAGAGACCTTGAACCAGAACAAGGTTAGCTGTTTCCAAATTCATGGCACACCAAAACTGTGAAATAATAAATATTTGGTTTTTTTTTTTAATTCAATTAACTATTTGTCGTTTTAAGGTACTAAATTTTGAGGTATTTTGTTACTCAGCCTGGGTCCTTGATAACATCAATGACTTACTGAATTAACCAACCATGGCTCTGCCCTAATGAGACAGGGAAACTGAAAGGATCCCATAAAAAAATTTTTAAAAAGCTGTTTCTTTTCTTTGCTCCTTTTCCTGCTTTTATTCTTGTTGGAACCTGCACCCCTGGCTTCCACATGCCTTGTTGTATGGCCTCCTTGTAAAGGTGAAGGAGTTAACGATTTCTTTGGAGTCTTTCAGCACAAGAGATAACACCTAAGGAGTGGCCAAGCAAGCTCTTCATGAACGTTCTCCAAGACCACTGACTCCAAACACCTTGACACCAGGACCCCTTGCTCCAGGGCATAAGTGACTTATGGAGGACACCTGAGAATTGATCCTCATTCAACCAGTTCCTGGATGCCTGAAAGGACATGTACACAAGACCATCGTTCCCAGTAAAAACCCCCAGACCCCAAAGAAAGAGAACCATGCTCCTTCCTTTCCAAGTCTCCCAAATACTTCGTCTGTATCCGCTCTTTTTCTATCTTCAAGGCAGTGGCCACGTTTCCTGCTGCTCGCATTTGATTTCTATCCTGAGCAAAGCTGAGGACCCTCTTGGCCGGTCCTGTGGTACCTGCTCTGCATCCTCAGACCCAGCCTGCCTGCGTTACTATTACCCAATTTCTTATCATTGAGATTAACAAACCTTATAATTTAAGCCTCATTTCACTGAGTATACTGTTGCTTGCCGCTGAATATATCTTTCTACACTATTGAAGGGATTTAAGCAAGAGTGGTATGATTAAGTTTACATTTTTGAAAGTTCATTTTTGGGAGGGTTTCACCTCTGCTACTGGGGTAATCTTGGACTCGGTGATTGGAATTAACCCACCCCTTGAGAAATAGAAAATCTGGACAAATTTTAAAAGCATCCATTCCAGGTATTAGAGAAATACCGAGGTCAGTGAAGCGTAATGAAGAATTAGGAAGGCGAGATTCAAGAGGAAAATGAAACACAGAGAAGTTCAGTCTATCTGGGGCTATTTTTCCCATAAGGATGTCTGCCAATTCCAGAAGAGGCAGAGGAGAGACCTAGCATAATTTTGGTTAGATTCAGGGGACTAAAGAGGAAAAATTAGACTTCGGGGCCTACCAAGGAAAGGGGGCTTTTTTAAACCATCAGGCTTTGGGTTGACCTTGAAGGGCAACACCTTAGGAATCACAGTGAAAAGGAAATAGATCAGCTCTCACATGAAGCCCAGTTCTTCTTATCTCAATCCATGATTGAATAATGTGACCTAGAATTTCTAATACCTCTAGCTTAGTAGACCACCAGGAAGAAACAAATATAAACCCTTTCTGGAGGAAGACAACATTATCAAAAGCCTCAAATTATTACTACATCTTTCATACACAAGTAAAAGTTAGAAAGTATAGGGGTGCCTGTGTGGCTTAGTTGCTTAAGCAGCCAACTCTTGATCTCAGCTCAGGTCTCAATTTCAGGGTCGTGAGTTCAAGCCCCATGTTGGCCTCCACACTGGGCATGAAGCCTACTTAAAAAAACAAAACACAGGGGCACTTGGGTGGCTCAGTCGGTTAAGCATCCAACTCTTGATTTCGGCTCAGGTCATGATCTCATGGATCATAAGATTGAGCCCTGCATCAAGCTCCACGCTTATGAGGGAGTCAGCTTGAATTCTCTCCCTCTGCCCCTCCCCTTGCTCTCTCTGTCTGTCTGTCTGTCTGTCTGTCTCTCTCTCTAAAATAAATAAATAAATCTTTTTTTAAAGATTTTATTTATTTATTTGACAGAGAGAGACAGCCAGCGAGAAAGAGAACACAAGCAGGGGGAGTGGGAGAGGAAGAAGCAGGCTCCTAGCAGAGGAGCCTGATGTGGGGCTCGATCCCAGAACCCAGGATCACGCCCTGAGCCAAAGGCAAATGCTTAACGACTGCACCACCCAGGCGCCCCAATAAATAAATCTTTTTAAAAAATTACAAGTATATTCTTATCTGTTGCTATTTGTCTCAAAACTCAGCACCTTAAAACAACAACAACAAATATCTGTTTCTGTGGGTCATGAATTCAAGAACAACTTAGCTGGGTGGTTCTTACTCTGGGTCACTCATGACATTCCAGTTACGTGAAAGCTTGTCTGGGACTGGAGGATCTGCTTCCAAGATGGTGCACTCACATGGTTGTTGTCAGGAAACCTCAGTTTCTCACCACATGGGTCTCTCCATAGTGCTGTTTGAGTATCCTTATGATGAGGCAACTATCTTCCCCCAGAATGAATGATTAAAGAGAGGATGAGGAAGAAGCCATCATGTCTTTTATGACCTAGTCTCAGAAGTCACATACCATCATTTCAGCCATATTCTACTCATTAGAAGTAACCACTAAGTCCAGCCCACATTTGGGGATAGAAGAATTGGGTTTCACCTCTTGAAGGGAGAAATATAGAGAAATTTGTGGACATATATTGAAACAACCACGCATACCTGCCTGGGTCCTAATTTTGCTGAGGCCTAGACCTGATGATATCCTACAGTGCAGTCTTCTGCCCATGAAGAGATAAACATAATAATTCTGAGGAATATTAAAGACAGATTTCAGCCACTGTGGCCACTGCTTAGACTTCTACCCATGTCTTTTTTTTTATAATACTTTTTTATTATGCTATGTTAGTCACCATGCAGTACATCTTTAGTTTTTGATGTAAAGTTCCATGAGTCATTGTTTGCTTATAACACCCAGTGCTCCGTGCAATATGTGCCCTCCTTGATACCCATCAACGGCCTATCCCAATCCCCCACCCTCCTCCCCTCTGAAGCCCTCAGTTTGTTTCCCAGAGTCCATAGTCTCCCTTGGTTCATTCCCCCTTCTGTTCACCCACCTATTCATTCTTCCCTTCCTTCTCCTACCGATCTTCCTGCTATTTCTTATGTGCTATAAATGAGTGAAACCATATAATTGTCTTTCTCTGCTTGACTTATTTCACTTAGCATAATCCCCTCCAGTTCTGTCCATGTTGATGCAAATGGTGGGTATTCATCCTTTCTGATGGCTGAGTAATATTCCATTTCTATCCATGTCTTGCTTATGCTTATATTTTCATGTGATTATAAGAATTTCACAGTTGGTAGCAATTTTAAGGTCCCACAGGTCCAAATTCCTACCTCCTATACTATAAAAATGCCTTTTAAACATCCAGCTTCTATTTGGATATTCAGTAATGGATATTACATTAAAGGGCATTTAGTTACATTATTGGGTAGATACCATTATTAGGATATCTATGTATTGTTTTTTTATTTTTTTATTTATTTGTCAGAGAGAGAGCACAAGCCAGGAGGAGAGGCAAGGGAGAAGTAGGCTCCCCGAGATCATGACCTGAGTTGAAGGCAGACACTTAACCTACTGAGCCACCCAGACATCCCAGGATATCTATGTATTGAATTATGATCTGGGATACAATCAGCAAAATAATTTGAAGAAAGTGAAGAGGGTGAAATAATACATAGATTAACAGAAACAAGAGATATATCAAACAAGTGTGGTTCCTATTAGAATTATAGTTCAAACAAACCAACTGTACACACACACACACACACATACACACATTTATGGGGCAACCTAGCAAATTTGAACACTGACTGGATATTTGATGGCCTCAAAGTATTTGGTAAAAAAAAAAACAACTTTAGGTATGATAATGGTATCATAGTTATTTTTTTGAAGAGAATTAATCATACATACTGAAATGTTTTAAACTGTCTTCTGAAAATACTTTCAAATTTAGAGAAAAGTTGCATAAATAATACAAAGAATTCTCATATACCATTTGTCCATATATATATGGACACAAAGATGCAGTCTTCAGGGAAACAAAGTCTGCTAACACTCTGAGAAAAGCGAATCTTTCCATAGTTGAAACTCTGATGAGACAGTCACCCTGGCTGACACCCGGATTATAGTATAGTGAGACTGTGAGCAGATTACCCAGCCAAGATGTGCTCAGACTCTTGACTTACAGAAACTGTGAGATAATAAATGTGTATTGCTTGAAGCTGTTAAATTTGCTACACAGCAATAAAAAACTGATATACCAACCTATGACACCAAGAGGTAACACATACACTTGTAAAAAACAGTCAGGAAAGATTGGAGACTGAGAAAACCTTCATGGTGTACATTTGCTTTTGAAATCACATAATTGCACTTAGAGATATCTCAACTCGGGGGCAAAATCTTTTGATGGGGATTTAAATTTTAATTTGGTACATTGATATTGTGCTTCAGAATGGAATGAAATTGAGACTTCCAAAGATTTCGCAGTAACTTTGTCAGAATAGTGAAAAGAATTAAAAATAGAGATAACTTATTGGACAAATTGTATCTTAAGCATTAGTCAAGGAAGGGTACTCTGAATGGAGGCATAAAGACAGAACCTGTGAATATACTTGATCTGAAATATATATAGATTTCTAATAAAAAAAGATTAGTATTGAGAATACCTTCCATTTAGTAGAATTTTTTTCTTCTCCTATGGAGTATTTCTTCAATTAGAAATATTATTTTTAATGAATGGTGTTGAGACACCTGGGTAGCTATATTAACAAAAGATAAAGTTCAATCTCTTCCATACACCATATGATAGGTTAAAGTCTAAGTGGAACAAAAGACAAGAAAAAATTCCGAGAGTCTGTCAATAGGGGACTAGATAAACCATGATACATTGATATAACTGAATACTGTACTACGTAAGTTGTAAGAAAGAATGAGGGAGTTCTGTAAGCACTGATATATCTTCCAGGATGTACTTAGGTTAAGAAAGCAAGATGCAGAATTGCTGATAGTAATTTTGTGTAAGAAAGGGAGGAAATGAGAACATATACAAGCATACCTTGGAGAGATTACAGGTTCAGTTTCAGAACACTGCAATAAAGCAAATATTGTAATAAAGTGAGCCAGATGATTTTTTCATTTTCCCAGTGCATATAAAAATTATGTTTACACTATACTGTAGTCTAGTAAGTGTGCACTAACATTATGCCTTAAAAAGCAATGTACACACCTTAATTTAAAAATGCTTTAGTGCTAAAAAATGTTAACCATCATCTGAGCTTTCGGCAAGTTGTATTCTTTTGGCTGGTGGGGGGTCTTGCCTCAATGTTAATAGCGGCTGACTGATCAGGGCGGTAGTTGCTGACGGTTTTGGTAGCTGTGGCAATTTCTTCAAATGAGATAGCAATGAAGTTTTCCACACCAACTGACTCTTCCTTTCACGAATAATTGCTCTGTAGAAGGCAAGGCTGATTGATAGCATTTTACCCACAGTAGTACTTCCTTCAATCCTCTCACATACTGTCAATACTTTATCAAAGAAGTTTATATAATATTCTAAATCCTTTGTTGTCATTTCAACAACCTTCACAGCATCTCCACCAGGAGTAGATTTTATCTTAAGAAACCACTTTCTTTGCCCATCCATAAGAAGAAACTCCTCACCCATTCAAGTTTTTTGTTTAAGATTTTTTTTTTTTTTTAGAGAGAGGAGCAGGAGGGAGGGGGGAACAGAAGGAGAGGGAGAGAGAAACTTAAGCAGACTCTGTGCTGAGTGCAGAGCCCTACGCGGTGCTCGATCTCACAACCCTGAGATCATGACCTGAGCTGAAACCAAGAGTGGGACGCTTAACTTCTTAACTTACTGTGACACCCAGGTGCCCCCCATTCAAGTTGTATCATGACATTGCAGCAATTCAGTCCTATCTTTAGGATCCACTTCTAATTATAGTCCTCTTGCTATTTTAACCACATCCAGTTACTTCTACCGAAGTCTTGAATCCCTCTAGGTAATCCATGAGAGTTGAAATCAACTTCTTCCAAACTCATGTTAATGTTGATGTTTTGACCTCTTCCCATGAATCATGATTGTTCTTAATGGCATCTAGAATGGTGAATCCTTTCCAGAGTTTTTTAGTTTACTTTGCCCAGATTAATCAGAGGAATCACTATGTATAGCAGCTATAGCCTTATCAAATGTATTTCTTAAATAGGAAGACTTAAAAGTCAGGGTGCCTGGGTGGCTCTGTCGGTTAAGCATCTGTCTTCTGCTCAGATCATGATCCCAGGGTCCTGGGACCCAACCCAGTGTTGGGCTCCCTACTCAGCGGGGAGCCTGCTTCTCCCTCTTCTCCCTCTGCCCTTTCTCCCACCCCCACTCAAGCTTTTTCTCTCTCTCAAATAAATAAAATCTTTTTTTAAAGAAAGAAGACTTAGAAGTCAAAATTACTCTTTGATTCATGGGCTGCAGGATGGATGATGTATTAACGGACATGAAAACAACATTAATCTTGTGTTAATCAGAGTTCTTGGGTGCACTGTCAATTAGCAGTCATATTCTGAAAGGAATCTTTAATTTCAGAGCAGTAGGTTTCAACACTGGGCTTAAAATATTTAGGAAACCGTGTTGTAGACAGATGTGCTGTCACCCAGCTTTTGTTGTTCCCTTTATAGAGATCACAGACCACCAGCAGAGTATGTTTAGCATAATCCTTATGGGCCCTAGAATTTTTGGAATGGTAAATGAGCATTGGCTTCACCTTAAAGTACTCAGCTGCATTAGCCCCTAACAAGAGAGTCAGCCTGTCCTCTGAAGTTTTGAAACCAAGCATTGACTTCTCTCTAGCTATGAGAGTTCTAGATGGCATCTTCTTCTAATAGAAGGCTGCTTTGTCTACGTCGAAAATGCGTTATTTAGTGTAGCTATCTTCGTTAATTATCTTAGCTCGATCTGGATAACTTGCTGCCGCTTCTGCATCAGCACTTGCTCCTTCACCTTGCGATTTTACTTTATGGAGATGGCTTTTTTGCTTAAACTTTATGAACCGGTGTCTGCTAGCGTTAAATTTTCTTCTGCAAATTCCTCACCTCGCTCAGTCTTCATAGAATTAAAGAGAGTCTGGGCCCTGCTCTGGATTAAACTTTGGTTTAAGGGAGTGCTGTGGCTGGTTTCGTCTTCTATTCGGACCTCTACAACTTTCTCCATATCAACAATCTTGCTGTTTTGCTTTTTTATCATCCGTGTGTTCACTGGAGTAGCACTTTTAATTTCCTTCATAAACTTTTCCTTTGCATTCACAACTTTGCTAACTGTTGGCCTAGCTTTTGACCCACCACATCTGTTAACGCGCCTTCCTCACTAAGCTTAATCATTTCTAGCCTTTGATTTAAAGAGAGAAATGTGTGACTACTACTTTCACTTGAGCACTTGGAGGCCATTATTGTACAGTTATTAATTGGCCCATTTTCAGTATTGTTATGTCTCATGGAATAAGGGGGCCCGAGGAGAAAGACAGAAATGGAGGAACAGCCAGTAGGCAGAGCAGTCAAAACACACACACTGATTAAGTTTGCTATCTTGTATGGGTGTGATCCATGGTGCCCCAAAACAATTACAATAGTAACATCAAATTTCACTAGTCACAGATCACCATAACAAATACATTAATAAGAAAGTTTGAAATATTACAAGAATTACCAAAATATGACCTAGAGACATAAAGTGAGCAAATACTGTTGGGAAAATGGTACCAATAGACTTCCTTGACACAGGGTTGCCACAAACCTTCAATTAAAAAAAATGAAATATTTGCAAAGTGCAATAAAGTGAAGCACAACAAAATGAGGAATCTCTGTATTTATTTTTACTTGTATCTGCATAAAGAAACACGGAAAGGATACATAAGAAACTAGTAAACTGTTTATGAAGATGGAAAGGATAGGGTAGATGGGGACAGGAGTGGGTATGGCAGTTCTAAATGTAAACCTTGTTATTTTCTTTTTATTTTTGAACCATGTTAATGTATAAGCTAGTCTAAATAAATAAATGCAACTTTAAAAGAAAAAATGGGGTTGGGGGAAGCAAGATCATCCATAAACTCTTATCAGGAAAGCCCAAGATTTTTATTGACTCAAAGGCCAAAGTCATCACTAAATTCTATCACCTACGCACTCCCTGAACACCAGCATGCCACCAATGAACACATGGAGAAGGAAATCAAGAAAACTGGCATGATTGGGAGCTGTAAAATGGCTGGAGAATCCAGATACCATGCAACCACAGTACAAATCACAGAGAAGGTAATGCATTCAGCCTTCTCTACGGCAGTGAGACCTCTTCCTGGTTTTCTTCTGGTCATCACATATAGTTTCATGAGCAGTCACTTTAGGCCACATAGGAAAATGGCAGAGACGATCATCGACAGTGAGATCACAGCACACAAGGAATTTTTATGGCATCATTTAGCCACTGGGTCATATATAAAAACAGCTATATAGAGAGAATTTCAAATGGCTTCAGGGTGGGCTAAGTGGCGCCCTTGCTCTGATTTCCCACATGCGTTGAACCTACAATTACATAAACACTACCATTTAAGGCAATGCTTGGGTAAAAGTATGGAAATCTTTGGCTAAATGGGGAGTTGGAGAGTTATCATATTAGTTGATTGCCACCCAGTAACGTCTTTTTTTTTTAAGCAAAGCAAGTTTTATTGAGTGATAGCAAAGTGATACTACAAAGCTCCTGAGGAGGGAGGGGACCCGAGAGGCTTGCCCGCCACCCAGTAACGTCTTATTATGAATTAGCCAGTCATCTAGGGTCCTGAAAAATGGAAACAAGAAATTATTAGATTTTCATTCTGAAAAGAAAGCTCAAAGGAATAGTACGATGAACACCATCGGAAGAGGGCAGGGTTGGATGAGCCACAGTAACAGGGGTTGGGGGAGGGGATGAAACTAAGAGTCTAGGAAATGTCAGGGTAGGCAGAGAAATGGTGGGGCCATGATAAAACCCAGTCTAGTTCCATGTGGCTTGCCACACAGATGTCTGAGCTCCAAAGAGAGTTACTAAATCATATGGTAGATGGAATTCCTTATGATGCAAAAACACAATGCAAATGAAAGGGGGACTATAAAATTTTATTAAGCACCCCAGGTGAATCTAATGCACAAAAGATCTTGAGAACTGCAGGTTTCTGGTACGTACTCACCATGGCAGTTGCATTTCTCACTGCAAATAATTAATGTTTTTTGGCAATTGCACAAGAGGTCAACTCTAGGACATGCCTAATGGCCAATGACAGTAGGCTACCCAAATAGCTCATGATCAAAGACTGGAATTAAGGCAAGTGAGAGAAGAGAGGGCAAGAGACACATTTTAAGAAAAGCTTGAAGCAGGGCAAATTTGAGCAAAAACATTTGCCTAGTCATAGGTAAAGAGACAAACCCACAAATTCCAGCAGATTCTACTATTATAGTTACAAACTAAGGATAATGTTCACATATACATAGTACTAAAATAATGGTTGGTCATACAGTGAATTCAACCACATTGCTGTCACTATTAGCCATGTATCATTAAACATAAAGGACAATACATTGTATATACACAGATAATTTAGTTACTTTCACCAATGATGGTGAAGTGTCACAGATCATTTAAGCTAACAAATAATTCAAAAGTAATACCAGTTTGTCTGTGGAATACATTTTAAAATGTGCTCTGCTTTAACAAAACCAAATATATATCAAAGTTCAGAAGATAACAAATAACAAATGATTACTTGCATTACAAAAGATTATTTGCTTTATAGCAGGTATGGTTACAGTATGATTCTGTTTACATTAATTCAACTTACAGGTAGCACTTTGTTTATTTAAATCTAATTAGCCAACATATAGTACATCAGTTTTTGCTGTAGTGTTCAATGATTCATTAGTTGCATATAGCACCCAGCGTTCATCACATCACGTGCGCTCCTTAATACCCAGCACCCAGTTACCCATCCCCCCACCCATCACCCTTTCCGCAGCCCTCAGTTTGTTCCCAGAGTCAAGTGTCTCTCATGGTTTGTCTCCTTCTCTGATTTCCTCCCAGTTTTCCCTCCCTGTCCCTATGGTCCTCTGCATTATTCCTTATATTCCACATATGAGTGAAACCATATGATAGTTGTCTTTGATTGACTTTTTTCACTTAGCATAATAATAGGTAGCACTTTAAATTTGTTGTTAAATTTGTTTTAATTATCTGGGGGCAGGGGTAAGGAGTGACTGAAAAGGACACAGGGGAGCTTTGGGGTGCTAACAATCGATACTCTGTTAGCTGATTGGCTGCTCATTACCTGAGTGTATTCAGTTCATGAATTTTCATAAGACTTATGATACGTGCACTTTTCTGTATATATACTTCAATTGAAAGTTTCAAAAATAAAAGGAAGGGGAAGTATGCCAGGAAAAAAAACAAAATTCACGAGAAATAAACAATGCTAGTGCATTGTACCTAAACATAACAGATGCGGTCTCATTCTCTGCATTTGATCAGAACCACACAACTCTGACCGTTCACCAGTCTATGAATAACTGGAAACTACACATGGAAGAAGATATGGACGTGGATATAGATGATTGAACAGATGTGAATTACATTTTTGTGATTACTTTAAAAAACGGTAATGAGACTAAACTTTTTGGCTATCTATATTCTCACATTTTCTAGAAGAAAATTATATTATCTGCCAACAATGACAGTTTTGTCTCTTCCTTTACAATATTTATACATTTTTCTTTCTTTGTCTCACTGACGGGGACCTTCAGAAAAATGTCGACAGGAAGCGATGCTATTGAACATCTGCCTTTGTTTCTGACTTTATTGAAGCTTTTGCCTTTGACATCAAAGCTTTTCAACTTTTGCACCACATCCCACAGTAAAAAAAAAAAAAAACTTATTTCACAATCTACACACACACACACACACACACACACACACAAATATTCAAGAAACAATACTTACCGTTTCCTCATGCAGACTGCAACATTTTTTATCCTAGCTCATGTTTTCATGCTGAGTGCCTTAAAGACATTTAATGACAATTGGGGAAATTTGAATATGATTCGGTTTTAGATGATATTAAGGAATTTTTGTTAATTCTTTGTTAGGTGTAATAATGATATTGTGACTATGTAAGGAAATATTCTTATATTTTAGAAATCCATAGTAAAATTTTTAAGGGTGGGATGACATGATAATTTAAATTACTTCAAATGGATGATTGACATGACAAAACGTTAACCATTGTTAAATCTAGGTGATGAACACACCTATTACATGGGTTTTTCAAAAACTGGCAATACCAAGAGCTGGTGAGGATAGAGTAATTGAAACTCTCATATATTGCTGATAAGAATACCAAATGGTAAAACCGCTCTGGAAAACACTTCAGCCATTTCTCATAAAGTTAAAGCATACCCTTATCATGACCCAATACTCCCACTCCTAGGAGTATACTCAGGATAAATGAGAACATACATCCACTTTCACATGAATGTTCTAGGAGTTTTACTCATAAGAGCCAAAAAGTGGAAATAACCTAAATGTCTGTCAATTGACAACTGCATTTTTAAAAATGGGGTACATTGACAAAGATACAGACCTAGTGAAGAGAAGAGCCATATGCTCCCCAATGTTCATAGCAGCATTATCCACAATAGCTAAATTGTGGAAGGGGCCGAGATGCCCTTCAACAGATGAATGGATTAAGAAGATGTGGTCCATATATACAATGGAATAGTACTCAGCCATCAGAAAGAACGATTACCCAACATTTGCTGTAACATGGATGGGACTGGAGGATATAATGCTAAGTGAAATAAGTCAAGCAGGGAAAGACAATTATCATATGGTTTCACTCATTTATGGAACATAAGAAGTAGGAAGATCAGTAGGAGAAGAAAGGGAAGAAAGGGGGTAAGCAGAAGGGGGAATGAACCATGAGAGACTATGGACTCTGGGAAACAAACTGAGGGCTTCAGAGGGGAGGGGGGTGGGGGAATGGGATAGGCTGGTGATGGGTAGTAAGGAGGGCACGTATTGCATGGAGCACTGGGTGTTATACGCAAATAATGAATCATGGAACACTACATCAAAAACTAATGATGTACTGTATGGTGACTAACATAACATAATAAAAAATTATTATTAAAAAAGACTACTGGCAAAAATAAAAAATAAAAAAACAAAAAAATAAAAATGGGGTATGTTGGAAAAATACACAACAATAAAAGGGGATAAATAACCATTATTAAATGCAACATCATGATGACTCTCTAATACATTATGTTAAGTTAAAGAAGCCACATGGTATCTGATTCCTAGGGTTAGGAGTAGGATAAGGCAAGGTTGGTACTCAGGGTTGTCCAAGTGCAGGGTCAGAAACAGAGTGGGTGCCTCTTTACATTTGGCACGACAGACACATCACTTGCCTCATCTTAGTCCTGGTCCTCGCGCCTGAAGTTTCTTTTATATCACATTCTGGAAAAGGTGAAAGAAAGAAAGAAAGAAAGAAAGAAAGAAAGAAAGAAAGAAAGAAAAAGGGAGAGAGAAAGGAAAGTAAAGAAAAGGAAAGGGAAGGGAAGGAAAGAAAGGAGAGGAGAGGAGAGGAGAGGAGAGGAGAGGAGAGGAGAGGAAAGAAGGAAGAAAGACAGTCAAAGCAGATAAGTGCTTGCCAGGTGTTGGGATGGGTTGACTACAAAGGAGCAAAATAATGGAATTTTGGGGGAAGTGATAGAATGTCACTTGATTGTGGTGGTGGTTACATGACTGTATGCATTTGTCCAAACTCATGGAACAATACACCAAAAAGAGTGAATTTTAGTGCACATGATTTATAAAAAGTGAAAAAAATTTTTTTAAAAATCCAGGTGACATATATATGTTAATTCATGTGCTAAATTATACATTTTTGTAATGGTTGAATACTTTATAATAAGCATATATTACTTTGTAATCAGAAAAAATGAGAAAAAGACAAAGGTTTTTTCACAAAGATGTTCATTGTAGCCCTATTTTTTTTCTTTTTCAAAAATTTTATTTAAATTCAAGTTAGTTCACATATAGTGTAGTATTAGTTTCAGGGGTAGAATTTAGTAATTCTACGGTTGCATATAATACCTAGTGCTCATTACATCACACGCCCTCCTTAATGCCCTTAACCCAATGACCCCATCCCCCCACTCACCTCCCCTCCAGCAACCCCCAGTTCGTTCCCTATTGCTAAGTCTCTTATGGTTTGTCTCCCTCTCTGATTTCATCTTAGTTTATTTTTCCTTCCCTTCCCCTATGTCCATCTGTTTTGTTTCTTAAATTCCACATATGAGTGAAATCATGTGGTATTTGTCTTTCTCTGACTGACTTATTTCACTTAGCATTATATACTCTAGTTCCATCCACATCATTGCAAATGACAGCTCTTATTATAATAGAGAAATAAACTAAATGCTCAAGATCAGAGAGGTTGAATAAATTATGATACTGCCATATAATAGACTCTTACACTGATAAAAATTATTTTTATGTTGCATTTGTATAACAGGGAAATGTTTATGGTACAAAATTAAACATAAAAAGAAACATACGTGATCGTATTTACAGTATTTTAACTGGTAAAACTTTTGCACAGAAGAAGAATGGAAGGTTGTAAGTCAAAATATGTCTGCATACTTCCATTATCAATTAATATTTATTTTTTAATTTTTTTGTTTCTAAATTTTCTACAATGAGCAAAAATTTTTAATAGTCCTAGGCAATTCATAAGGCAAAATAGTATTATTGGAAAAGACCAAACTGTAGCTAATATTTGCAAGTGAAGGGAAAAGAGAATTAGTTTCATGAAGTATGTTTCTGCTAGTCCACTATGCCAGGTCAATTCTCTCTAGATTAGAGTTTAAAATCATGCTTTCTGCTCAGTAAGTGAAAGCATGCTTGGATTTCAAAAACCTTTTACATTTTTTTAAAGATCTTATTTATTTGATAGAGAGAGAGAGAGAGAGACAATGAGAGAGGGAACACAAGCGGGGGGAGTGGGAGAGGAAGAAGCAGGCTTCCCGCTGAGCAGGGAGCCGGACGCGGGGCTCAATCCCAGGACCCTGGGATCATGACCTGAGCCGAAGGCAGATGCTTAACGACTGAGCCACCCAGGCGCCCCAAAAATCTTTTACATTTTGACAAGACTCGTATTTGACATTAGTGAGCCAGGCTGGCAAAGATAGTTTTCTAGGTCAAAAGCTCTAATTGAATTGGAGACGATTACTGAGTACTTCTTATGGAACAGGCATCAAGTTTTACACGTTGTATTAGTTTTCTCGGGCTGCCATAACAAAATATCACAGTCTGGGTGGCTTAAACAACAGAACTTTTTTGTCTCACAGCTCTGGAGGCTAGAAGTTTGAGATCAAGGTTTCTCCTGAAGCCTCTCTCCTTGGCTTGTAGACCACCATCTTTTCACTGTGTCCCCACGTGGCCTTTTCTCTACACGTTTGCATCCCTGGTGTTTCTCTGTGTGCACACATTCCCTCTTCTTCTAAGGACACCAGTCAGGTTGAATTAGGGCCTACTCTACCAGCTTTATTTTATTTCTTTATTTTTTAATTAAGTTCTCTATTTTAATTCCGGTATAGTCAACATACAAATACAGTGATTCAACAGCTCCACGCACCACTCAGTGCTCATCATGAGCGGCCTCTTTAACCCCCATGACCTTTTTCACCCATTTCGCCACCCACCTCCCCTCTGGCAACCAACAGTTTGCTCTCCATAGTTACGAGTCTATTTCTTGGTTTGTCTCTTCTCTCCCTCTTTTTTATTTGTTTGCCTCATTTCTTAAATTCCACATATGAGTGAAATCATATGGTATTTGTCTTTCTCTGACTTATTTTGGCCAGCATTGCACTCTCTAGCTCCATCCATGCTGCTGCAAATGGCAAGATTTCATTCCCTTTCATTCTTGTACAGTATTCCATTGTATACACACACCACATCTTCGTCATCCATTCAACCGTAAATGAACACCTGGGCCACTTCCACAATTTGGTCACTGTAAACAGTACTGAAACAAACATAGGGGCTCATGTAGCCCCCTGAACAAGCATTTTTGTATTTTTTGGACAAGCACCCAGCAATGTGACTGCTGGATCATAGGGCAGTTCTATTTCCAACTCTCCAAGGAACCTCCATATTGTACTCCATGTTGGCTGCACCGGGTTGCATTCCCACCAATAGTGCAAGAGGCTTCCCTGCCCTCCACATCCTCACCAACACCTATTGCCCTCTGTTTTCTTCATTTTAGCCATTCTGACTTGTGTGAGATGATATCTCATTGAAGTTTTGATTTGCATTTCCCTGATAATAAGTGATGTTGAACATCTTTTCCCAGGTCTCTTCGTCATCTAGATATCTTCTTCGGAGAAATATTTGTTCATGCCTTCTACTCATTTTTAAATTGGATTATTTGTTTTTTGAGTGTTAAGTTGTAAAAGCTCTTCATTTATTTTAGATACTAACCCTTTATCAGATGTAATTTGCAGATTTCTTCTCCCATCCAGCAGGTTGTCTTTCAGTTTTGTTGATTGTTTCCTTTGCTGTGCAAAAGTTTTCTATTTTGATGTCCCAGTTGTTTATTTTTGCTTTTATTTCCCTTGCCTCAGGAGACGTTTCTAGAAAAATGTTGCTACGGCCTAAGTCAGAGAAATTACTGCCTGTGCTCTCTTCTAGGGTTTTTACGCTTCAGGTCTCACATTTAGGTCTTTAATCCATTTTGAGTTTATTTTTATGAATGGTGTAAGAAAATGGTCCAGTTTCATTCTTTTGCATGTAGATGAAGAGTTTTCCCAACACCACTTGTTGAAAAGATTGTCTTTTTCCCAATGCATATTCTTTCCTCCTTTATCAAAGATTAATCAACTGTACAATTGTGGGCCCACCTCTGGGTTTTCCACTTTGTTCTAACGATCTATGCATCCACTCCCACGGCCGCACCATACTGTTCTTTTTTTTTTTTTTTTTAGATTTTTTATTTATTTATGTGACAGAGAGACAGCCAGCGAGAGAGGGAACACAAGCAGAGGGAGTGGGAGAGAAAGAAGCAGGCTCCCAGTGGAGGAGCCTGATGTGGGGCTCGATCCCGGAACGCCGGGATCACGCCCTGAGCCGAAGGCAGACGCTTTAACGACTGCGCTACCCAGGCGCCCCCGCACCATACTGTTCTGACCACCACAGCCCTGCAATACAATCTGAAGTCTGGAACCACGAACCCTTTGTCAACATTGCTTTGGCTACCTGGGGTCCCCCATGGTTCCACACAAATTTTAGGATTGTCCACTCTGGTACTTTCACAAATGCTGTTGGTATTTTGATAAGGATTGCATTAAATGTGTAGATTGCCTTGGGTAGTGTAGACATTCTAACAACACTTGTTCCTTCAATCCATGCGCATGGAATGTCCCTTCATTTCCTTGCATCATCTTGAATTTCTTTCATCAATATGCTACGGTTTTCAGAGCACAGGTCTCTCACCTCTTGGGTTAAGTTTACTTCCAGATATTTTATTGTTTTTGGTGCGATTGTGAATGGTATTGCTTTCTCAATTTCATCTTCTCCCACCTCTCATTAGTGTATAGGAATGCAACACATTTCTGGGGGCGCCTGGGTAGCGCAGTCGTTAAAGCGTCTGCCTTCGGCTCAGGGCGTGATCCCGGCGTACCGGGATCGAGTCCCACATCGGGCTCCTCCGCTATGAGCCTGCTTCTTCCTCTCCCACTCCCCCTGCTGTGTTCCCTCTCTCGCTGGCTGTCTCTCTGTCACATAAATAAATAAAATCTTAAAAAAAAAAAAAAGGAATGCAACACATTTCTGTACATTGACTTTGTATCCTGCAACTCCACTGGATCCATTTATCAGTTGCAGTAGCTTTCCGGCGGAGTCCTTAGGGTTTTCTATGTATAGTAACATGTCCTCTGCAAATAGTGAAAGTTCCAGCCCTTCCTTACTAATTTGGTTGCCCTCCATTCCTTCTTGTTGTCTAATTGCTGTGACCAGGGTTTCTAGTAGTACCATGTTGAACAAAGGTGGTGAGAGTGGACATGCCTGCCTTGTTCCTTACCCTAGGGGAAAAGCCCTCAGGTTTTCACCCTTGACTATGGTGCTAGCTGTGAGTTCTTAATACAAGGCCTCCATTACGTTGAGGTATGTTCCCTCTAGACCTACTTTGCTGAAGGTTTTCGCTATGAATCGATCTTCTACTTCATCAAATGCTTTTTCTGCATCTATTGAAATGATAATATGATTTTTATCCTTTCCCTTATTGATGTGATGTATCATATTGGATGATTTGAGAATATTGAATCACACTTGCATCACAGGAATAAATCCCATCCAATCATTGTAAATATTTTTTTCAATGTATTGTCAGTTTCAGCTTGCTAGCATCCTGCTGAGGACACCCGCATCCAGGCTTACCAGAGATACCAGCCTACAGTTTGCCCTTTACATGACGTCTCCATCTGGTTTTGATATCAGGGTGATACCAGCCCCACAGAATGAAACTGGAAGTCCTCCTTCCTCCTCTACCCTCTGGAATACTTTAAGAACAGGCATCAACTCCTCTCTAAACGTTTGGTAGAGGGGCACCTGGGCGGCTCAGTTGGTTAAGCGTCTGCCTTCAGCTCAGGTCGTGATCCCAGGGTCCTAGGATTGAGTCCCATGTCGGGCTCCCTGCTCAGTGGGGAGCCTGCTTCTCCCTCTCTCTCTGCCTGCTTCTCCCTTGCTTGTGCTCTTTCTCTGTCAAATAAATGAATAAAATCTTTGAAAAAAAATAAAAACAAATAAACTTTTGGTTGAACTCACCTGCGAAGCTGCTGGTCCTGGACTTTTGTTTGTTGGGAGTTCCTTGACTACTGATTCAATTTCACCACTGGCAATTGGTCTGCTCAACCCCTTCACCTCTTCCTGCTTTAGCCCTGGCAGGTTATATGCTTCTAGGAATTCATCCACTTCTTCCAGGTGGCCCAATTTGTTGCCATATAATTTTTCGTAATATTCTCTTGTAATTAATTGTTTGTATCTCTACGGTGCTGGTTGTCATTTCTCCTCTTCCATTTGTGATTTCATTTGCTTGAGTCCTCTCTCTTTTTCTTCTGATGAGTCTGGCCAGAGGCTTATTAATTTCGTTGATCCTATCAAAGAACCAGCTCCTGGTTTCATTGATCTGTTCTATTGTGGGGTTTTTTTTCAGTCTCTATATCATCTATTTCTGTTCTAATCTTTATTGTTTCCTTCCTTCTGCTGGTTGTGAGTTTTGTTTATTCTTCTTTCTCTAGCTCCTTTATGTAAAAGGTTAAGTTGTTTATTTGAGATTTTTCTTGCTTCTTGAGGCAAGCCCATATTACTATAAACTTCCCTCCTGGAACTATCACCAAATACATTCACATTCTGAGGTAGTGGTGGCTAGGGCTTCAAGTATGAAGTCTGGAGGGACACATTTCAGCCTATAACATATATTATCTAATTTATCCAATAATATTATGTGGTAAATTCATTCTGCATTTTGCAAATGCAGAAGTGCTTGGGAAGAAGTCTAAATAAAAACCCAACTCACTAATTTGAAAGAAAAATCAAACCAAATTATTAACAAAAAGACATTTTAAAAGATTCACTTTTAATTAAAATATAAATAGCTGGAAACAACTATAACAGTATGGATTTTTACTTGAGAAGAGGGTGATTCGGCTTTTTCAATTTGTCAACCAATGGTTCGGGATCAATCGTTTTGTAATTTATATGCATTTATTTACTTTCAAATTAGTTAGCAATCAGATTTGTAGAATACATTTGGGGAAAATGAACTTCTGGGGAAGATGACAAAGTAGGAGGATCCTAGGCTCACCTTCTCTCATGGATATAGCTAGATAACACCCACATCAGACCACATGCGGTCTGACTCAACTCAAGCCCAAGGTGGCCCCGGACTAGCCCACTATCAACACAGGGAGCAGATACTGCTTGTAATAGGCAAAGAGAGCCACTGCAGATGGCCCAACTGAAGGCAAACGTGGTTCAGTCATAACAGTAGGGCACATTCACATACCCATGTAGTGTCAAGTTCTGGTGACCAGGATATAGCACTGCAGAGCACTACGGGATCTCTTCTTCACAAGGCCACTACTTTCAAAAGCAGGAGATATAACTGACTTTCCTAACATATAGAAACAGACACAGAGAGTTAGACAAAACAAGGAGACAGAGGAATATCTCCTAAATGAAAGAACAGGACAAAAGTCACAACAAGACAGCTAAATGAAATGGAGATAAGTAATACCCCTGATAGAGAATTTAAAGGAATGTTCATAAAGACACTCACTGGACTTGAGAAAAGAGTGGAGGACCTGAGTGAGTCCCTCAACAAGGAAAGAAGTAGAAAATATTAAATTGAACCAGTCAGAGATGAAGAACCCAATAACTGAAATTAAAAATACACCAAAGAAAATAAATAGTGGACTAGAGGAAGCAGAAGAATGGATCAGTGACCTGGAAGACAAAGTAATGGAGAGTGATCAAGTTGAACAGGAAAAAGAAAAAAGAATAATAAAAAAATGAGAATTAACTAAGGGACTCTGTGATACCATCAAACATAATAACATTCACATTATAGGGATCCCAGAAGAAGAGAAGAGAGAAAATGGGGCAGAACATTTATTTGAAGATATAATAGTCAAAAATTTCCCCAATCTGGGGAAGGAAATGGAAATCCAGATTAAGGATGCACACAGAGCCCCCAATAAAATTGACCCAGGGAGGTCCACACCAAGACACATTAAAATGTAAAAAGTGATACAGAGGACATTTAAAAAGCAGCAAGAGAAAAGAAAACAGTTACATGCAAAGGAAACCCCATTAGGCTCTCAGTGAGTTTTTTAGCAGAAACTATGCATGCCAGAAAGACGTGGCAAGATATTAAGGGGGACTATAAGTGGATAGGAAAGACCGTATAGGAGTAAGAAAAGTAGGAAGCACAAAAGCAGTAAAATTACATATATTTATAAAAATCAGTCAAAGGAGTCACAAAATAAAAAGATGTAAAGTATGGCACCATATAGCTAGAGCGGGTTCAAATTTAAACAATCATCAACTTAATATAGATGGCTACATGCATCAGATGTTACATAGAAACCTAATGGTAACCACGAATCAAAAGCTGGCAATAGATATTCAAAAAATAAAGAGAAAGAATCCACATATATCACTAAAGAAAACCAGCAAACCACGAGAGAAGAGAGCAAAAGAAGAAAAGAAATGAGAACTACAAAAACAACCATAAAACAAGTAACAAAATGGCAATACATTCATACCTATAAATAATTATGTTGCATGTAAATGGACTCAAAGCTCCAATCGAAAGACATAGCGTGACAGAAGGGATAAAAGGTAAGATCCATGTATATGCTGCCTACAAGAGACTCATTGCAGATCTAAAGACACAGGCAGATTGAAAGTGAAGGGCTAGAATGGAACATTACATCAAAAACTAAGGATATACTGTATGGTGACTAACATAATAAAAAATTATTATAAAAAAAAGAAAGTGAAGGGCTAGAAAGTGAAAGGTTGGAAAGACACAAGCATATAGAAGTGAAAAGAAAGCTAGGGGAACAATGCTCATATGAAACAAAATAGACTTTAAAACATAGACTACAACAAGAGACAAAGAAGGGCGCTATATAAGCATAAAGGGAACAATTCAACAAGAACATATAACAACCGTAAATATTTATGCACACAACATGGGAGCACCAAAACAAAAAAAGCAGCTAATAACAAACATGAAGAAATTAATCAGTAGTATATACCTTAATAAGAGGGGGCTTTAACACCGCACTTGCATCAATGGATAGACCATCCAAATGGAAAATCAACAAGGAACAGCAGCTTTGAAGAACACGGTGGACCAGATGGATCTAACAGAACATTTCATCCTATACAGAGCATTTCATCTTCAAACAGCAGAATACCTATTCTTTTCAAGTGCACATAGGACATTCTCCAAAAGAGATCACATGGGTCACAAAATGAGTCTCAACAAATTCAGAAAGGTTGAAATCATTATTATGCATCTTTTCCAACCATGACAGCATGAAACTAGAAATCAACCACACGAAAAAATCTGGAAAGAACACAAATACATGGAGATTAAATAACATGCTACTAAACAATGAGTGCATCAACCAAGAAATGATAGAGGAAATTAAAAAATAAGTGGAAACAAATGAAAATGAAAACATGATGGTACAAAATATTTGGGATGCAGCAGCATCAGTTCAAGTGGGAGGTTTATAGCAATACAGGCCTACCCGAAGAAGCAAGAAAAATCTCAAATAAACAACCTAACTTTACAGTTAAAGGAGCCAGGAAAAGAAGAACAAACAGAACTCAAAGCCAGTAGAAGGAAGGAAATAATAATGTTAGAGGAAAAATAAACGAAATAGAAACCTAAAAAAACCAGAAAACAACAGAACAGGTCAATGCAACCAGGAGCTGCGTCCTTGAAAAGATCAAAAATATTGATAAACCTGTAGCCAGACTCATCAAAGAGAGAGAGAGAGAGACAAAATCAGAAATGAAAGAGGAGAATTAATAACCGAGAGCACAAAAATAACAAAGGATTACAAGAGAATATTGTGAAAAATTATATCCTAACAAATTGGACATCGTAAAAGAAAGGGATAAATTCCTAGAAACATATAACCTCCCAAAATTGAATCAGGAAGAAATAGAAAATTAGAACAGACTCATTACCAGCAATGAAATTGAACCAGTACTCAAAGAACTCCCAACAAACAAAAGTCCAGGACCAGACGGCCTCACAGGTAAATTATATCAAACATTTGAAGAAGCATTAATACTTATTCTTCTCAAACTATTCCAAAAAATAGAAAGGGAAGAAAAGCTTCCAAACTTATTACATGAGGTCAGCATTTACCCGATGCCAAAACCACTATAAGACACTTTAAAAAAAAGTTTTACTGGCCTATATTTTTGATGAACATAGATGCAAAAATCTTCAATGAAGTATTAGCAAGCCAAATCCAAAAATACATTTAAAAAATCATTCATGGGACACCTGGGTGGCTCATTGAGTTAAGCATCTGCCTTCAGCTCAGGTCATGATGCCGGGGTTCTGGGATCGAGCCCTGCATCGGGCTCCTTGCTCAGCAGGGATTCTGCTTCTCCCTTTGCCTGTCTCTCCCCCTGCTTGTGCTCTCTCTGTCAAGTAAGTGAATAAAATCTTAAAACAAAAATAAAATAAAAATAAAAAATCATTCACCACAACCAAGGGTGCTAGAGTGGTTCAATATTTGCAAATCAAATGTGATATAGCACATCAAAAAGAGAAAGGATAAAAACCATATGATCACTTCAATAGATGCAGAAAAAACATTTAACAAAGTACAAGATCTGTTCACGAAAAAAAAAACTCAACAAAGTAGGTTTAGAGGGACCATACCACAATATAATCAAGGCGATATATGAAAAATCCAACAGCTAATAATATCCTTAATGGGGAAAAACTGAGAGCTTTTCCTCAATGGTCAGGAACAACACAAGGATATCCACTCTCCGCACCTCTATTCAACATGGTACTGGAAGGCCTAGCCGCCACAATCAGAGAATAAAAAGGAAAAAAAGGTATCCAAATTGGTAAGGAAGAGGTAAAACTTTGACTATTTGCAGATGACCTACTATATACAGAAAACCCTACAGCCTCCACCAAAAAAACTACTGGAACTTATACAGAGATCCTGTAAGATCACAGGATACAAAATCAACATACAGAAGTCTGTTGCATTTTTATACACTAATAATGAAGTTGCAGAAAGAAAAATTTTAAAAAAATTCCATTTACAATGGCACTAAAAAGAGTTAAATACCTAAGAATACCTAAGGGGGTGAAAGACCTGTACTCTGAAAACTATAAAATCATAAAACATGGATGAAAGAAATTGAAGATGACATAATCAAATGGAAAGATATTCTATGCTCATGGTTTGGGAGAAAAAAACATTGTTAAAATGTCTATACTATCCCAAATAATCTGCAGGTTTAATGCAATTTCTATCAAAACACCAACAGCATTTTTCATAGAATCAAAAAAAATAGTTCTAAAATTTTTATGAAATCACAAACCACTCCAAAGAGCCAAAGTAATCTTGAAAAAGAAGAACAAAAGTAGAGGTATCACAATCCCAGATTTCAGGATACATGACAAAGCTATAGTAGTCAATGCAGATGGTAGTGGCACAAAAATAGGCACATAGATCAATGGAATGGAATAGAATAGAAAGTCCAAAATAAATCCACAATTATATGGTGAATTAATCTTCCACAAAGAATGCAACAATATATAATGGGAAAAATTCTCCTCATCAAATGGTGTTGGGACAATTTGACAGTTACATGCAAAAGAATGACACTGGACCACTTTCTTACATCATACAGAAAAATATATCCAAAATGGATTAAAGACCTAAATGTGCAACATAAAACCGTAACAATTCTAGAAGAGAGTAATTTTCTAACATCTGCTGTAGCAACATTTTTCTAGATATGTCTCCTGAGGCAAGGGAAGTAAAAGCAAAAATAAATGATTGGGACTACATTAAAATAAAAAAAACTTCTGCACAGCAAAGGAAACAATCGACAAAACTAAAAGACGATCTACTGAATAGGAGATATTTGTAAGTGATATATCAGATAAGGGGTTAGTGTCCAAAATATATAAAGGACTTATACAACTCAACAACAACAAAAAACATAATCCAATCAAAAAAATGAACAGAGGACACGAACGGACATTTCTCCAAAAAAGACATATAGGTGGCCAAGAGACACATTTAGAGATGCTCAACATTATCAATTATCAGGGTAAGAGAAATCAAAACTACAGTGAGATATCACCTCATACCTGTCAGAATGGTTAAATTCAAAAACACAAGAAACAATAAGTATTGGCGAGGATATGGAGAAAAAGGACCCTTCATGCACTGTTGGTGGAAGGCAAGCCACTGTGGAAAAGATTATGGCGATTCCTCAAAAAATTAAAATTAAAACTACCTTGTGATCCAGTAAATACACTACTAGGTATTTACCCAAAGAATATGGAAAACACTAATTCAAAAAGATATATGCACCCCTGTGTTTACTGAAGCATGATTTACAACAGCCAAAACACGGAAGCAGCCCAAGTGTCCCCTGAAAGATGAATGGATGGTGAAGAGGTGGTACATATATAATCAATGGAATATTACTCAGCCATAAAAATGAATGAAATCCCATTTACAGTAACATGGATGCATTAACAAGAGAGCACGATGCTAACTGAAATAAGCCAGTCAGAGAAGACAAATGCCATACTATTTCATTCCTATCTGGAAATTGAGAATGGAGGATCTAAGACAGCGGAGTAGTAGGAACACAACCCTAGGCTTGTGTTGTCCCTCAAACACAGACAGCTAAATATCAAATCATTCTGAATACCCAAGAAATCAATCTACTGTCAAAGGACTGACAGAAAAAAGCTGCACAACTAGAGGGACAGAAGAGGCCATATCATGGAAGGTAGGAGGTGTGATGTGGTGTGGGGGAGAAATGGATCCCAGGTTCTCCAGATGCGAGGGAGCCCCGGTCATGGAGAGAGGCGGGAGAGCACACAGGGAATTGCACAAGGAAAGCATTTCCCCAAAGCCATTGAATGGGAAAATGAGAGGGGCTGATTTTCATGAGTTTTTACAACCAGCTGGTCTCAAATGATGGAGCTGTAGAGGTCCCCAGCGTGGCTGGTGTGGAGCCCTGAGGGTGCTGCAGTACTCCTGTGGATGACCCTGCAGCTGGCAGACAGCCCAATCTGAGGATTCCCTGGAACGCACTGGGAAAGACAGTTTCTCCTTCTTGGAACACATCTTGGAGAGGTGGCATTGCCTCTCCTGGGACAAAAGAGACTGGGGGCACCATTATCCTCCCCTGCCCCACAGCACAGACACAGAGATTCCTGCTGAGGGCAACTAATCTGGACACTGGCTCTTTGCTGTGCTTTACTCTAAACTCCACACGTCTGTGCTTTGGTGCAACTGTCCTTCTGAGACAAACCTGCATCAGTCCCAGCACAGAGAGACCCTGCCCCAGAGGACCAGCTCAGGTCCCCACCACACCAAGTCCCTAAAGTCTGGAGTTTAAAAACTCAGCCAGCCTGCCTGGGATAGACCCCAAGGTGCACTGCGCTGTCCAGTGGGCAGGCAGCCTGGATGCAGACAGGGTGGAGGCAGCGATCTGAGGACACCTGGGACACACGAAGATTGTTCACTCTTCCGAGAGGGCTTCCGGACAGCAGCAGGCAAGAACTCCTCTCTCTGGGGACTAGGGAGCTGGCTGGCCCCATTTCCTTCCCCCACCCCTCAGCATAAACTGATGTCAGTAAGCAGCACTGCACCAATACAGGCGGACAGAACCACTCACACCAAGCCCTACCCCACTGCACTCTGCTGGTACTGCTGGTCCCACAAGTGGGACTTAACCCTGGCTTTCAAGGCTGGTCAATATTTGCAAATCATTCAATGTGATACATCACATCAATAAGAGAAAGAATAAGGATCATATGATCATTTCAATACATGCAGAAACGACATTTGACAAAGACAATATCCATTCATGATAAAAACCCTCAACAAAGTAGGTTTAGACGGAACATACCTCAACAACATAAAGACCAAATATAAAAACTCCACAGCTAACAACATCCCTAATGGGGAAATACTGAAAGCTTTTCCCCTACGGTCAAGAAGAAGACAGGGATGTCCATTTTCACCACTGTTATTTAACATAGTATTGGAAGTCCTCGCCTCGGCAGTCAGATGACAAAGAAATAAAAGGTATCCACGTCGGCAAGGAAGAAGTTAAACTTTCACTATTTGCAGAGGACATGATACTCTATGTAGAAAACCTGAAAGACTCCACCAAAAAATTGCTGAAACTGATACATGAATTCAGCAAACTCGCAGGATACCAAATCAATGTACAGACATCTGGTGCTTTTCTATACACCAATAATGAAGCAGCAGGAAAAAAAATGAAGGATTCGATCCCATTTACAATTGCACCAAAAACTATAAGATACCTAGGTATACATCTAACCAAAGAGGTAAAAGATCTGTACTCGAAAACTATAGAGCACTTCAAAGAAATTGAAGATAACAGAAAGAAATGGCAAAGCATTCCATGCTCATGGTTTGGAAGAACAAATATTGAGAAAACGTCTATATTACCCAAAGCAACCTACACATTTAATGCAATCCCTATCAAAATACCACCAGCATTCAGGGCACCTGGGTGGTTCGATCACTTAAGCATAGGACTCTTGATTTTGGCTCAGGTCATGATATCAGGGTCGTGATGGAGCCCCATGTCACTCTCCACACTCAGTGCAGAGTCTGCTTGGGATTCTCTCTCCCCCTCTCTCCTTCTGCCCCTCTCCCCACCTGCTCTCTCTCTCTCTCGCTTTCTCTCTCTCAAATAAATAACTAAAATCTTTTTTAAAATACCACCAGCATTTTTCACAGAGATAGAACAATCCTAAAATTTGTATGGAACCAGAAAAGGCCCCGAAGAGCCAAAGCAATCTTGAAAAAGAAAAGCAAAGCTGGAGACATCACAATTCCAGACTTCAAACTATATTTCAAAATTGTAGCCATCAAGGCAATGTGGTACTGGCACAAAAACAGACAGAAAGATCAACAGAGTAGAAAAGCAGGAAATGGACCCACAACTACATGGTTAACTAATCTTCAACAAAGCAGGAAACAAAATCCAACGGAAAAAAAGGCAGTCTCTTCAACAAATGGTGTTGGGAGAACTGGACAGCAAAATGTAGGAGAATGAAACTGACCACTTTCTTACACCAAACACAAAAATAAATTCAAAATGAATGAAAGACCTAAATGTGAGATAGGAAACCATCAACATCCTAGTGGAGAACACAGACAGCATCTCTTTCACCTTGGCCATAGCAACTTCTCACCAGGCACATCTCTGGACCCAAGAGAAGCAAAAGCAAAAATGAACTATCGGGACTTCATCGAGATAAAACCTTCTGCACAGTGAAGGAAACAATCAAAATCAACAAAACTAAAGGCAACCTTTGGAATGGGAGAAGATTATTTGCAAATGACATATCTGATAAAGGGTTTGTATCCAAAATCTGTAAAGAATCTGTCAAACTCAATGCCCAAAAAACAAGTAATTCAGTCAGGAAATGGGCAGAAGGCATGAAGAGATATTTTCCCAAAGGAGACATACAGACGGCCAACACACACATGAAAAGTTGCTCCACATCACTCATCATCAGGGAAATACAAACCAAAACTACAAAGAGATACCACCTCGTATCTGTCAGAATGGCTAAAATTAACAACTCAGGAACCAACAGAAGTTGGCAAGGATGCAGAGAAAGGGGAATCCTCTTGCACTGTTGGTGGGAATGCAAACTGGTGCAGCCACTTCAGAAAGCAGTATGAAGGGTCCTCAAAAAGTTAAAAATAGAGCTACTCTATGACCCAGCAATTGTACTACTAGGCATTTACCCAAAGGATAAAAAAATACTGATTCAAAGGGATATGTGCTCCCTGATGTTTATAACAGCGTTATCAGCAATAGCCAAATTATGGAAACAGCCCTAATGTCCCTTGACTTATAAGTGTAGAAAGAAGTTGTATATGTAAGTGACAATTTGCTAAATTCTACTCCTGAAATTAATATTATACTATATTTTAACTAACTAGAATTTAAATAAAAACTTGAAGAAAACAAAGTTGTAGATATATTACTTTAAAAAATTTTTTTAAATTAAAAAATAAAGTTGTAGCTATAGTACCTAAAAAAATAAAGAAAATCAAAAAAAGAAAAATTGAGATAGGAGTCACCGAAAGAAAAGCTCAAATGGCTACCAAATATATGAAAAGTTTCTCAACATCACAAATATTCAGAAATATGTCAATAAAAAGCAATGAAAGATCACTTTAATACCACTAGAATTGCAAAAATTACAAAAGTGGATAATAGCAAGGGTTACTAATGTTGTAAGCAGATGGGTCCTCCTGTGTGTTATTCTTGAGAGTCTTAATATTACAGGCTTCCGTAAGTGTCTTACTTATAAAAGGTTTTCAAAGTCATATTTTGTGATTCTATTCATTTTAATACTGTTGTGATTGTAGAAGTACCAACTTAAGAAATTCCCATTCTATTATATATATATTCTATTCTATTCATTCTAATATATATATATATATGTATAAAACCAGTTTTTATAATGGATGCTTGTTTTGTCATTCTTAGAATTACAAAGAGTGCTAAAAATATATCTTTGTGTGCATAAGCCATTAACTCAACTCTACTGTTTCTCTCCTTCTGTGGCTACCAGCGCTCTTGAGACAAAAACTAGAAAACTCATACAAAGATGGTATGCTAATGTTGGCCTAGTGTTAAAGCAAAAGAAAAGTGGTGAGGAATAAAATTTATTGAGCTCCACAGTATTCTAGCCACCAAGCGGGGCACTTCAAGGTGTCTTATTGAATGTATACAGTGTTACAAGGAAGTAGGTATTATTATCCTACTGTATGGATAGAAACAGGTTCAGAAAGGTTAAGTAATTTGTCAAAGGACACAGGATGGAAGCCCAGGTCTGTCTGGGCTGATGCTTTTTCACTATGTTACCATGAGCGACAGTGGGAACAGGTTGAAACTGGGAAGCAAAGCTGGAGAAACTTCGGGCAGCACACATCAGAAAGTAGATTGGCAGATCTGAGTGTTTTGTAGTTCTATTTTTTTTCTGTGTACCAGAAATGCCACACACTGATAATGGGTTTAATTGCCTGACGGATGTAAATGCAAATCATGGTAAAATGGGTGGCTTTAAAGCAAGGACTCTATTCATTTATGTTAAGGTAGAGATGACCTGTAAACCTTGTTTTTTGCCCCTACCATGTATCTTTTAACTGGACTAAGATCCATAGACCCCCTCCAAATGCATTTCCAGTGGTGGAATTTCAGGTATCATCCCAAACAGTGAGGGAAGTGTTTTATTGAGCAAGGGTGAGAAGAGGGTTGGGGAGCCTGTTAATTCTTTAAATTAGATCAAATACGCATTCGCTGCCCCTGCCTCCATGTGCTAACTTTGATTATAGGAGAAACAACACTGGTGTTTGCTGACACACGTAGAGATTGCTTTGGAAATGGATTTGGTTTAGAAGTTAACTTTGGGGGGGGGCCGCCTGTGTAGCTCAGTTGGTTAAGCAACTGCCTTCAGGTCAGGTCATGATCCCAGTGTCCTGGGATCAAGTCCCGCATCGGGCGCCGGGCTCAGAGGGGAGCCTGCTTCTCCCTCTGCCTGATGTTCCCCCTGCTTGCGCTCTCTCTCTCTCTGACAAATAAATAAAATCTTAAAAAAAAAAAAAGAAGTTAACTTTGGGACACATTTTCTTTTTTTAGCTTTCTCGAGGCAGCTGTGAAGTATTCGTTAAGAGAGAGAAATTTGAACTAAACACCTTTCTTTTTTCTCTTTGCAGCAAAGTCAAAATGGAAGGGCCATGCGTTCAAAAACAAGCATCACACATGTAAAGGAACTTCTGTTTCTAACAGTAGCTCTGAGGCCTGGGGCCAGCAAGATGGGCTCAGAGAACCTCCTGCCTTCCCAGCAGCTCTGGTTCGTTCTAATCGGGCGTTCCCTACGGTCTTTGGCAGAGACATGCGTGCTCAGTAGATGCACACAGGATGAGTCGGACCTTCCCCATGACGTCTGCATTTGGAAGGAGATCACCACCCGGACAGATGCCGTTTGTGATATCCCTGGACACGCTGCTCAGCTCGGCCTGACAGAACCAAATTCAGGTTCTTCCTCCTTATTCTGTCACTAACATGTCTGCTCTGGTGGACTTGCAACTGGAATGGCATTCCATTTAGAGGATTGATGAGAGGGCCTTTCGGGGACTGGAAAACCTGACCCTTTTGAGTTTAGAAGAAAATAAGATTCAAAGTTCGAACAGCTCCTTTGAGGGCCTGTCCAACTAGTAGACTTTGCTCCTGAGCCACCATCAGATTGCCCGTATTCACAAAAATGCCTTTGTCCCTCTTGCCAAACTAAAAGATTTAAGCTTATCTCAAAACTTTATTACCGATTTTTTTCCGATATTCTTAAAGCAGTCCAGCATCTTCTTCCACACCTGGAATACTTTGATCTTACCAACAACAGCATCATCTCCTTGGACCACAGGCCTAGGTCACTGGTCCTCCTGACCCAGCTAAGCCTGCAGGGGAGCAAGCTAAGGGAATTAAATTTGACTAACCTGACCACTCTGGATGTCTCTCTGAATAGCCCTCATGTCATCCCGAATGGAGATCTGGAAACTAACCCAACTGAGGAGCTTGAATCTGAGTGAAGTGTTGGTGACACTGGAGATGCTTCTAGCTGAATACCTACAGAATCTAAGGCAAAGAAACCTGAATAACCAGGAGTTTAGGGGTGGTCACTAGAACTTAAACACAGTTGTGTCCCCTCCTCAGAATCGTACCCATATTAGAGAATTTGGTTTTTCAGGAAAATGCCGCTGATGCAGGGGGCATAAAGTGCCTTGCCAACTAGACCAGGCTTTTGTCCCTTGACCTGAGCCAAAGAAATGATCTGGTTTACCTCAATGACAGTGAGTATGGTGCTGCCCAGCCTTGGGCATAGCCTTGTATAGCCTGGATCTAAACTAGTGCCAACTTCCCTTTGTCCGCAGCAGGACCTAGAGTACCCTCCAGAACTTGAAATCCTTAGACTTGAGCCAAAACAGGCTTACCAGATTTTCCAGACTTTGCATTTTCACCCTTGAGGTACCTACCTACAATCTCTCTTTTTCTCTAGAAATCCCATCCATAAGGTGGCCTTCTATGGGCAATATTCACTGAAGGAACTCAAGTTGGCTGAGTGCTGAATAGTGAAAACGGACAGATACTCCCTTGCTCAGTTTCCAAATTTAGAGAGTATAGATCTTGGAGGCAACAATATTCGTACTCTGGAGCATGGAACCTCTCAGTTTCTGAAGAAACTCCGTTTTGATTCTCTCCCCAAACTGCCTGAAAGCTGTAGAGAAGAATGCATTTCCTGACCTCACTTACCTCTACGAACTTGGTCTGGCGTACAATTCTCGTCAAGTTTTTAGGCAGGCTTTTTCTTGAGCCTTGAAAATCTAGAAGTTTTGAGTCTAAGCTTTAATAAACTTAAATTAAGCTTTTTGAAACCACTAGGTATCGTCGGGTTCAGAGAGCAAGCCACGAGACGGGGAATGAAGAGATGACTCCAGACACCTTAGTAGGAGAAAGGAGAGGCCTGGGGACCAGACGCTCTAGCGGCGAAAGGCCCTGAGCCAGGCTTTGTCTCCGCCTTTATTAGGGTCTTAGCAACATATCAGGTGCAAGCGCTAAGCAAGGAGGAAGGTGTAACCTTAATGGTCAGGATAATATATGGGGCAGCGTGTGATAAGGACGAGGAGGCAAGGAGCCCGTGAAGTACGTGACCACCACAGGTGCCTGTTTTTCTTCAAAATTTAAACATGTACTCCCTAGATGAGAGCCTTGAGCCGCAGTAGGAATCTGGCCGTTTTCAGCCAAGAAACTTCAAAGGAGGCCCAGTGTTCTAGGCACTCCTCTTTGCTTTTCAATTAGTCTCATCCAGGGAGGCACATACGAATCTGATTTTGTCTATCCAGGCACTGTGAATTCCCACACTATACCATTTGGCCAGGTGCCAGGCTTGAAACACGTAGAGCCCATACCATAGAGATGAAGTTCTGTTGGCACCAAACCAAGAGAAGACCATGGTTATGAGGACTGGACTGAAGGAACAGAAGAAGTCAACACTTGCCAGGTCAAAATTAGACAGCATTTTCAAAATATATCAACAAACTCTGGGTATTTGGCTGCTGACAGAGGTAGCTTCAAAGGTAGGGAATATGGGCATTTGCTGTCTTCACTGACTAGTTCTTGAGCCACACATTGTTACAGTCGCACTGAAGTTTGTTCTCATAGAGATCAAAGTACATCTGAAACTTCAGATTCTCCAGATGACATTGATTATGACGTTGAGGTTGTTAAATCTTAAAGAGAAGACCTGAAAGCTTTCCAAGCCAGAGAGCATGCCAGGAATCAATGACTCTAAGTTGTTTTCCAGGCACAGCATTTATAGTCTTTTCAGTTTTAGGAATAAAAAATTATTAAACAGAGATTTTGGTCTTCAGCTTTTGTTCCTGAGATAGCCAACTTTGTGAGATTCATCAGGGAATCAAATTGGAGGTGGTCCAGAAATACCACAGAATTTTTTCCTAGGAGTAGCTCCTGCAAGCCATTCAGTCTTTGAAAAAAGTTGGTTGGAACAACCAAATCCCATGTACTTGTCCTTCTCAGTTGAGTTGTTTCAAAGACCAAAAGTTCATAAATGGAGGAAATGGCAAAGTCCTAGTGGTTTCACGCCTGTGGGAATTCACAGTGCCTGGATAGACAAAATCGGATTCGTATGTGCCTCCCTGGATGAGACTAATTGAAAAGCAAAGAGGAGTGCCTAGAACACTGGGCCTCCTTTGAAGTTTCTTGGCTGAAAACGGCCAGATTCCTACTGCGGCTCAAGGCTCTCATCTAGGGAGTACATGTTTAAATTTTGAAGAAAAACAGGCACCTGTGGTGGTCACGTACTTCACGGGCTCCTTGCCTCCTCGTCCTTATCACACGCTGCCCCATATAGTATCCTGACCATTAAGGTTACACCTTCCTCCTTGCTTAGCGCTTGCACCTGATATGTTGCTAAGACCCTAATAAAAGCGGAGACAAAGCCTGGCTCAGGGCCTTTCGCCGCTAGAGCGTCTGGTCCCCAGGCCTCTCCTTTCTCCTACTAAGGTGTCTGGAGTCATCTCTTCATTCCCTGTCTCGGGGTTTGCTCTCCGAACCCGACAGTATAGGACAAAGGAGTTCATCTATCATGGCTTTATCTCTTTCACTGCTACTGCTGGGCAGTGGGTATACGAAGAAGAACTTGTTCCAGCCCTAGAAGAAGGTGGCCAGCCCACCTTTAAGCTCTGTCTTCATCACTGGGACTTTGTACCAGGTAAAGACATCTTTGAGAACATCCAGAATGCCATCAACACCAGTTGGAAAACCTTGTGTGTGGTCAATAACCACTATCTGCACAGCGCATGTGCCAAAGGGAAAGAGAGCTGGCCAGCATCAAGATGTTTTACGAGCGTGAGGATGTTACTAGCCTGATATTCCTGGAAGAGATCCCAAACTATAAGTTACCCAGCTACCACTGACTCAGGAAACTTGCGAAGAAGCAGACATTTATTACCTGGCCAAACAGTGTTGATGAGAGGCTACTCTTCGGAGCTCATAATAGGAATGCAATGGGCAGGGGCGCCTGGGTGGCTCAGTCAGTTGAGCGTCTGCCTTCAGCTCAGGTCATGATCCTGGAGTCGCAGGATCGAACCCTGCGTTGGGCTCCCTGCTCAGCGGGGAGTCTGCTCCTCCCTCAACTCATGCTTTTTCCCCTCTCACTCTCCCTCTCAAATAAATAAATAAAATCTTTTAAAAAAAGTAATGCAATGGGCAACAAATCTGTGGAGATATACAATGTAGGGTTAATTGTGGCCAAGTGACTAGAAGTCTTTGCGACCACAAATCCAATGTCGCCCAAGGCGTGGTCTAGGCTAAGAGAGTGGCTGAAGGGAAAAGGGCACGGGGTGCTCATGACCCTGAGCCTCAGATCATTTGGTTAATGTCCATCAGGCAACTGGAAGAGTGAATGGGGCTGCTTGAGGAAGCTTCAGGACCAGTGTTCCCACTATTAGGGGATTAGATATTTAAAAAGTGTATCTGTTTTATTAAGAGGAAGGTTGGGAGACAAGTCGCCTGCAAGTCTAGGGACCAGGAAGCCCTCACATGTGCCTGAGAACATTGCTCAGCTAGTTTATCCAAATCAGTTCCTGTCAAGATAGATTGACCTGTACTTCTAAACACCTGTAACAACAGAAAAAAACATATACATGGCTCAAGTAAAGCAAAAGAAAAATGTTGAAAATCGTGTATTCCTCTTCAGGGCTTAAGGTTCAAAAGGTCAACTTTTTCCTCTAAGTCTGAGCCCAAGAGTTGGAAGAGTCCAGTGTGGATGCATCCATTTATTTAATGGGAAGCAGCCTTTATGAACTAGCAACACAATGATGGCTGCAGAAGCTATCGTCTAGCTGTGGTAAAACAGACTTCATAGAGCAGTTTCTGTCAGTCACCTTAAATGGAGGTGTAGAGCTCCAGTGGTTTCACACGTCAGGCACCAGACACAGCAGTGTCCTATAGCCAGCAATGCCTCTCGGAAGCAATACCCACCTGGGAGCCATGGCTCTGGTACTAGGGAAAAGTGCTACCAAGTCCTTGAGCAAGAGGAACCATGGTGACCTAGTGGAGATCAGCTTATAATGGGAGTAGTAGGGAACCAACATTGTCCTCTTCTGATTGCCTCTCCATCAGGGCTTGGTCCTTTGCTACTGGCTTTCTTCTCCAGTCTTCCCCTTATCCCTAAAACTCTGGGAAGAGTTTGCTGAGGAAAAGGCCTTGAAAGGAAGAGTTGTTAGCAGCTGGGGTAATCAAGAGTTTAATTCAGTGGGCCTTAGCCAGGCCTCGCTGCACCATAAACGGCCCCCTGTGTGAAGAGAGGTTGGAACGTTTTGGACAGGACTTCTGTTAAACCGTGATCAAAAAATCCAAGGGCATTTGTGCTGGAAATTGTGAGTCAGCCTTCTGGGTGTGGGGCCCTGAGTGACTGTACTGGTCACAAAGCAATGAAGCTGGCCCTGTTTGTGATTACCAGTCAATGAATAGGCTTTGCTCCTCACAACTTAAATCTCCAAGTGGGAAAACGGTGGGTATTTCCCCACAGAACATATTAATTCGGTAAGGGGATGGATGATTAGTTCTTTAAACAAAACTCTCTCTGCAGCTTCTGAGGTCATCTAAGAAAAGAAATGGCACTGTCCTTCATAGTAAAACAAATACCACCACCATCACAGATAAAATAGGTCTTCTGTCATTCTTGTTGTTTTAGTCTTTGAAGGGATCAGTGAAGTAATTCAAAGCATACTAATTATATAATGGTTTGCATTATGTCTTTACAATGTATCAAATACTTACTTAGCTGGCATATATGGAAATTCATTTCCTAGACCAAGTTACTAGAACTACAGGTATTTTTAAATGAAGCCACTGGGTCTGTAATTTACTTCAAAAGATTTTTGGAAATGATTATGTAGTTAATTTCTCTGTCAACAAATCTGAAGTAGTAAGCGGTTTAAATTGGAACAGAAAAAAATTTAGGGGGCGCCTGGGTGGCACAGCGGTTGAGCGTCTGCCTTCGGCTCAGGGCGTGATCCCGGCGTTCTGGGATCGAGCCCCACATCAGGCTCTTCCACTATGAGCCTGCTTCTTCCTCTCCCACTCCCCCTGATTGTGTTCCCTCTCTCGCTGGCTGTCTCTGTCTCTGTCGAATAAATAAATAAAATCTTTAAAAAAAAAAAAAAGAAAAAAATTTAGATGAGGAAAAGAGAAATTTTCCTTTGCCAGTAAAGGTAGAAATAGATTAAGCTTAATTTATTAAAAAGATCTGAAATTTTATTTCTTACAGATACTGAAAAAAAGGGACAGAAATCTCTGTTTAGAATTATTTAGATGGGCCCACCTGGATGATTTTCTTTTTTTTTAAGATTTTATTTATTTATTTGACAGAGAGAGAGACAGCCAGCGAGAGAGGGAACACAAGCAGGGGGAGTGGGAGAGGAAGAAGCAGGCTCATAGCGGAGGAGCCTGATGTGGGGCTCGAACCCATAACGCCGGGATCACGCCCTGAGCCGAAGGCAGACGCTTAACCGCTGTGCCACCCAGGCGCCCCTCATATCCCTTATATCTTATGTCTACTTTGAATTCATAATTTATTTGAGTTTCACTATACCCATAGATTATTCTCAGAGTTCTTTTCCCCAGCTTTCTTGAGATATAACTGAAACATAACATCGTAAAAGTTTAAGGTATACAATGTATTGATCTGATACATTTATATATTGCAAAATGATTACCACCCTAGTATTCTGGAAGATTTCAACGGCCTTTAGGCAAAATCAATAAAGCATTGACCTAACTTCATATTTATTAGTAGAATGATTAGGGTGCATTGGTTTAATGGGTTACCCATCATAAAGATATCAAGTGAGATCATAGGTATGAAAATCTTTGGAAACAGTAATCAACTACACACGTTACGTTATAATATTACTGCTGTTACTCTTGTAATAAATATCACAAGAAGAGAAATCCAAAGAATGTTTAATGATTAAATTTTGATCAATGCATCTGTTACCAAAGAGGAGTTAATATTTGAAGATAGGAGAACCTTCCCAGAGCCTCCTTAATGTAGATAATTGCTTAACCCAGTGCTTCTCAAAATTTTAATGTCCGTAATAATCTCCTGGGGATCTTGTTAGGATGCAAATTCTGGAGGCGCCTGGGTGGCTCAGTCGTTAAACGTCTGCCTTTGGCTCAGGGCGTGATCCCGGACTCCTGGGATTGAGCCCCGCATCGGGCTCCTCCACTGGGAGCCTGCTTCTTCCTCTCCCACTCCCCCTGCTTGTGTTCCCTCTCTCGCTGGCTGTCTCTCTCTCTGTCAAATAAATAAATAAAATCTTAAAAAAAAAGAAAATCATCCAGGTGGGCCCATCTAAATAATTCTAAACAGAGATTTCTGTCCCTTTTTTTCAGTATCTGTAAGAAATAAAATTTCAGATCTTTTTAATAAATTAAGCTTAATCTATTTCTACCTTTACTGGCAAAGGAAAATTTCTCTTTTCCTCATCTAAATTTTTTTCTTTTTTTTTTTTT
>NW_024423319.1:63136542-63140766 GCF_017311325.1 Ursus maritimus
AAAAAAAAAAAAAGAAAAAAATTTAGATGAGGAAAAGAGAAATTTTCCTTTGCCAGTAAAGGTAGAAATAGATTAAGCTTAATTTATTAAAAAGATCTGAAATTTTATTTCTTACAGATACTGAAAAAAAGGGACAGAAATCTCTGTTTAGAATTATTTAGATGGGCCCACCTGGATGATTTTCTTTTTTTTTAAGATTTTATTTATTTATTTGACAGAGAGAGAGACAGCCAGCGAGAGAGGGAACACAAGCAGGGGGAGTGGGAGAGGAAGAAGCAGGCTCCCAGTGGAGGAGCCCGATGCGGGGCTCAATCCCAGGAGTCCGGGATCACGCCCTGAGCCAAAGGCAGACGTTTAACGACTGAGCCACCCAGGCGCCTCCAGAATTTGCATCCTAACAAGATCCCCAGGAGATTATTACGGACATTAAAATTTTGAGAAGCACTGGGTTAAGCAATTATCTACATTAAGGAGGCTCTGGGAAGGTTCTCCTATCTTCAAATATTAACTCCTCTTTGGTAACAGATGCATTGATCAAAATTTAATCATTAAACATTCTTTGGATTTCTCTTCTTGTGATATTTATTACAAGAGTAACAGCAGTAATATTATAACGTAACGTGTGTAGTTGATTACTGTTTCCAAAGATTTTCATACCTATGATCTCACTTGATATCTTTATGATGGGTAACCCATTAAACCAATGCACCCTAATCATTCTACTAATAAATATGAAGTTAGGTCAATGCTTTATTGATTTTGCCTAAAGGCCGTTGAAATCTTCCAGAATACTAGGGTGGTAATCATTTTGCAATATATAAATGTATCAGATCAATACATTGTATACCTTAAACTTTTACGATGTTATGTTTCAGTTATATCTCAAGAAAGCTGGGGAAAAGAACTCTGAGAATAATCTATGGGTATAGTGAAACTCAAATAAATTATGAATTCAAAGTAGACATAAGATATAAGGGATATGAGGGGCGCCTGGGTGGCACAGCGGTTAAGCGTCTGCCTTCGGCTCAGGGCGTGATCCCGGCGTTATGGGTTCGAGCCCCACATCAGGCTCCTCCGCTATGAGCCTGCTTCTTCCTCTCCCACTCCCCCTGCTTGTGTTCCCTCTCTCGCTGGCTGTCTCTATCTCTGTCGAATAAATAAATAAAATCTTAAAAAAAAAGATATAAGGGATATGAGATGAAAGGTAATATAGTGAGGATAAATTTCTAAGCATGAAACTATAGAATTGTTCATAGAATCCCAGAAGGGATCTTTATGATTGGGTAGATTGAATTATTATGATGAGGGAGCAGAAGGCTGGCTGAAGACAAAGCATAAGCTGACACCTTGTAACCTCCCTCCACGCCCCCCCCCCACTCCTGGGTGGGACAGCTGTGACATTCTTCGGGGAAGTTCCCAACTATTTTAATGCTAATGCCTCGCTAGCTGGAATAACAACCTTAACTTGACAAAGGCAAGGCCTCAGGTATCCTGTGAGTCTTCTTTAACATATGAAAGTACTTTCTCAACTTCCCTTTTTCCTCACCTCCCCCAACCCCATATATATAATCAGCCACCCCTCACAACCCCGGGGCAGCAGCTCTTTCTGCCCCATGCTTTAATAAACCACCGTTTTGCACCAAAGATGTCTCAAGAATTCTTTCTTGGTCATCAGCTGCGGACACCACCCCACTGAACCTCACCTATATTCCAAAACCCCCATCAATTATGTCTAAAATAACATTCATTCTAGGGAGCACCTGGGTGGCTCAGTCCGTTGAGTGTCTGCTTTTGGCTCAGGTCATGATCTCAGGGTCCTGGGATCGAGCCCCGCATCGGGCTGCCTGCTCATCGGGAGCCTGCTTCTCCCTCTGCCTGTGCCCCTCCCTGCTTGTGCACTCTCTGTCTCTCAAATAAGTAAATATTTTTTAAAAAGAACATTCATTCTAATTGTTAAGGTAAAATAAAAATAAAGGAGGCCTTGGAAGCTACTTATGTGTTCATTTGAAGCAGTAGGAACTTGAGTGAGTTAGAATTAGCCTAAGGTAATGGAGATACACAATGCAGGAGTGAGAACAGTGTGGAGGATCGACTCCCTCTGGAGCTGTAGAAACAGGTGCACAGATGTGTCTGGACGCCAACAGCTGTAAAGGTTTGTTTGCAGATGAAAAAGCTTACACGGACCCAATAATGTCACTTGTTCCAATTATCTTTGATTTTACTGTACTGTACCTCCAGGAGGAAATGAAAGAAGCCTTCGATAGGTGGCCCATTGCATCCTAAAGCATTTAGGAAGAATGGGGATAAAGCTATTACGGATTATGGCAGTTCTAAATCCAGTCCTAACAATTTTGTAGCTTTCAAATAAAGTTCTCAATAGAATCTTTCTAAATTGAAAATTATTAAATAAAGTGACATGGACAGGATTCTAACTGGGGGAAATGGTTTCCCAAGGTAAAAGATGTTAACAAGCATTTAGTGAAAAGCCACAGCTTTTAGGCTCAATGCCACAGGTGCTGTGTGGGCTACAAACATAGCTAAGGTATGGCCCCTAGCTTGATGGAGTTTGCTTTCTAATTAGGAGAAGATAACATATTTATGTAAAAAGATAATTCAAATGTTAGGCACTGGGGTGGTTAAAATGTCAAGTGAATATACAGACAGAAAATGCTATATTATCTAGAGCAGGGAAAGATGGCCAGAAGCCAAGTAGCAGTAAGATATGGCAATTAATACGAGATGACCAAGGTTTGAGGCTTGACTCGACCTCTTAGGAACTGCAGCCCTGTTACTCAACCACTCAAAACCTCAGTTTTCCATTCTGTAAAATCAGGAAAATTGTAATAGCTTGTTTCTAGGCTTCTTTAAGGATTAAATTTAAGGATGTATAGAAGGCCCTAGCAGGATGCCTGGCCCATAAATGTTAGCTAAGAAACGCACCTTCCTTAGATTGACCTGGGGCAGAAAGAGCAATGGGTGTCTGAGAATGGGCTTTTACTGAAGAGAAGCAGCTAGAAATATAGAGGCCACCAGCTTTGCCCACTTCACTATTTGACAAAAGACATCCCTAAGGGGAGACTTGGGTTGTTTCTCCTGAAGATGGCAGCTTTGTTGACACTTCAAGCTTTGTAGAGTACTGAGGGACAGATTTTCATTTCATTACTTACCACCACTTGATATGCCCAACCTAATTTCTATAATCTAAACTACCTGAGGATGTCCAAGGCCCAAGCCTGCAGCTTTTTAGGTCCAGAAAGAAGATTCCAGGTTACTGGGATGGAGTCATGAAAGGAAAGTCGATATCCAAGGAGAGAAAGAGGAAGTGAAGCCCCGGAGTTTCCTTGCTCTCTCCTGCATAGCACTGCCACCTGGTGGTCATTTACTGAATTATACCCTCTCCCCACCCCCTCCCCCCCAATCAAGGGTCTTGTCTTAATGTGCAGCCTAGTGCTGAGAGAACAGACTGACACATTGTATTCCTTTCCTGTGACTGTTGTAACAAATCACTACAAAACTAGTGGCTCAAAGCAACAGAAATTTATTCTCCCACAGTTCTGGAGGCCAGAAGTCCAAAATCAAGGTGTAGGCAGGCCCTGATCCCAAAAGAAACTGTGGGGGAGAATCTGTTCCTTACCTTCTCCAGATTCTGGGGGCTGATGGCCACCATCCCTGAGCTTGTGGCCACATTACCCCCGTCTATGCCTCCGTCTTTACACGGCCTTCTCCTCTTCTGTGTGTCTGACCTTCTTCTCCCTCTGTCTTATAGGGACACTTGTAATGGCATTTAGGGCCCACTGGGGAAAAAATCTAAGATTTTCTCTTCATTTTAAGATGCTTAATTCAATTGGCATCTGCAAAGACTCTTTTCCAAGTAGGGTTACATTCATTGATTCCAGGGATTTGATATGTGTATCTTTTGAGGACCATTTTTTGGCCTAACATTCACACCTCTCTTTATTATCTTTTGATTCATTGTTGGTAATTAATATGTAAGATCTATTTGCTGGCCAGTGGTCAGGTTATCACAGAGGACTCTGGGCACATGGGTATAGAAGATAGTTCTCATCCTTCAAATCTTCTATATAAATAAGGAAATGGGTACTCTTAAACATTGCTGGTGAGACTGGTAGAGTTGGTAAAATCTTTTTGGAGAACAAATATATACATATACATATACATATACATATATATACATATACATATACATATATACATATACATATA
>NW_024423319.1:63140776-63189685 GCF_017311325.1 Ursus maritimus
ATATATATATATATATATATATATATATACTTCTATCCAATAATTTTGCTTCTAGGACTCTATTTTAAGGAAATAATCAGAATACAGGAAATTTCATACACAAAAATATTCCTTATATCCTTTTTTATGGTACTCTTGAGTGTTGAAAACAACTCAAATATTTACCTTTAGTTGAATGAATTATGGTTCATCTATGATGGAATATTTTATAGTCCTGAAAAAGTGTGTTTACAAAGAATAGGAATACTTTATATATATGCACATTGTACAAATACTAATTCTAGGCTGAATCAAGATTTCAAAAAATATATATAACCTCTTTATGCCCATTTATACATACCAAACTCTCAGAAATTGTGCATAAATATTTAGATGGCATAACAACTTTATTAAAAAGCATAAGCATCATTTATTTTATTTTTGTATTTACCTAGCTCAGTAAAACCTTGCCACTTGAAGCTAAATATTTTCCCTCTATGTTTAGCTCAACTTTTGTTCCCAAGAAGTTATGCTTAAAGATTTGTAGCTATACGAGTCTGCGATACATGCTGAATTACTACTGGAGCTGCAGCTGTAAACTGAGTGACTGTGGGTGATGCCCTTGTCCCTAAAGGCTATAAGGGACTTTGACAGAACCCAATAGCGTGGCAGCACTGCCACTGGTCCTGGAACTTATGGTACTTGGATTTTAGTCCTGATACAGATGAGACTTCTTTTTTTTAAAATTTATTTATATATTTTTAAATTTTACTTATTTTTTTTAAGTAATCTCTGGGTGCCTGGGTGGCTCAGTTGGTTAAGCAACTGCCTTCGGCTCAGGTCATGATCCCGAGGTCCTCGGATCGCTCCCCGTGTCAGGCTCCCTGCTCGGCGGGGAGCCAGCTTCTCCCTCTGCTTGCCGCTCCCCCTGCTTGTGAGCGCGCTCTCTCTCTCTCCCCCCCATCAAATAAATAAATAAAAATCTTTTTTTAAAAAAAAGTGATCTCTATGCCCAACGTGGGGCTCAGACTCACGACCCTGAGATCAAGAGTCGCATGCTCTACCGACTGAGCCAGCCAGGCGCCCCCAGATGAGACTTCTTAACATTACATTTTGTTCATTCATCTAAAGTGCTTAAAGTGAATTCATGGCAGAAACCTCAATAAAGGCCAATGTAGAAAGATGTTCTTATGTCGGTGTTTAAAATATATGTGGGAGATATACTGAAGATGGTGGAGGAGTAGGGGACCCTAAGTTTCCCTTGTCCCTTGAATACAGCTAGATGGTCATCAAATCATTCTGAGCACCTGTGAAATCAATTGGATATCCGAGAAAAGAAATGCTGCAATTCTACACTTAGAAAAGTGACCACTTTTTGGAAGGTAGGAGGTGCAGAGAATTGACTGTGGGGTGATATATTGGAGGATATGGTGGAGGGGAGGCTACTGCAAAGGATTATAAGCAGCGGAGTGCAAAATCGGAACTTTTAGAAGTCGGCTACAGTGGGGTAAGCCCCGGCTTAAAGGTGCTCGGGTGGCGAAGTGGGGTGAAATCCCAGGTGGGACTGTGTTGTCTCAGGATCCCCGGGGTCACAAGAATAACAGGGTGCCTGAGGGCCACAGAGCTCGCAGGCATAGGAGCTGGGAAGCCGGCTGAAACAGAGTGCCTAGGTGCCGGCATTCTGCTGTGTGTTGCCATAAACTGTGTACTCCTGCACGGTTGTGGGACCACTTTACCAGCAGGGGTCCAGCAAAAGATAGAAGCGTGGTGAGATCCTCCTCCCTTGTTCGGGAGGAACTGGGTGGGTTCACACCACAGGAGTCTGTAAAATTCAGAGATTTGAAACTTAGTTGCATGCCTAAGATAAAAAAGCGCTGTCAAAGGCGGGGTGAACACAGAGCTCAGATGGAAACTGGGGAGGCAAGAGTGATTGACTGCTTTTCTGTGAGAGATCACTAAAGAGTGGGGGGCACAAACTTTCAGCTTTGGGGCTAGAGGGCGGGACGCTGCCGTTTTTCATCCTGCCCATCGGTGCTGAAAGCCTTCAGGGAGCAAAACAGCACCACCTAGTAGAATCTGGAGGCGCTTACACTGACCCTGGCCCCCTGGCAAGAGAGGCGCATTTCGCATTTCCGCCTGGGCAAGGGCACAGGAGACTCAGCGCAACAGGCCCCTCGCCCAGAAGACCAGCAGGAACGACTGGTCCACACCAAGTTTCCTGATCATAGAGAGCTGCAAAGCTTCAGCTCTTGGGGAAAACAGTATACAGCATCCAAGGTTGTTTTTTTTTTTCATTCTTAAGTTTTTCAGTATTATTTGTTCAATCATTTTATTTTTTCAGTTCTTTTTTACCCTTTTTAAAATTTTTATTTATATATATATATGTTATATATATTATTTTTTGTTTCCTTTCATTGTATTTTATTTTATTTTATTTCTGTGTATGTGTGTGTGTGTGTGTGTGTGTGTGTGTATAGAACATATATGTTTTTCTTTCATTTTTATTTTGGATCTAATTTCTTTTAACAAGCAGACCAAAACACAGCCAGGATCTAGTATTTTTTTTCTTCTGTTTTGTTCCTGGTTTTATTTTTTTCTTTCTTTTTTTTTTTTCTGGTTTGTTTTGTGTTTTTTTCTGTTGTCATTGTTGTTAGTCGTTTTCTTTCTTCTGTTCTTTTCTGAACAAAATCACGAAATGGAAAAGTTCACCCCAAAAGAAAGACAGGAGGTAGTACTCACTGCCAGGGATTTAATCAATACAGATATAAGTAAGATGTATGAACTAGAATTTAAAACAACAATTATAAAGATACTAGTTAAGCTTTAAAAAGGCATAGAAGACACTAGAGACTCCCTTACTGTGGAAATAAAAGCACTAAAATCTAGCCAGGCCTAAATTAAAAAGGCTATTACTGAGATGTAGTCCCAAATGGAGACTCTAAAAAGGAGGATAAATGAGGCAGAAGAGAGAGTAGGTGATGTAGAAGATAAAATGATGGAAAATAAGGAAGCTGAAAAGAAGAGAGAATGAAAATTACTGGATCATGAAGGGAGACTTAGAGAACTCAGTGATTTCATAAAGCGAAATAATATCTGGATAAGAGGGGTCCCAGAAGATGAAGAGAGGGAGAGAGGAACAGAAGGTTTATTTGAACAAATTACAGCTGAGAACCTCCATAATCTGGGGAAGGAAACAGGCATTCAAGTCCAGGAGGCACAGAGAACGTTCCTCCAAATCAATAAAATTAGATCAGCATGTCAACATATAATAACGAAGCTTGCAAATTTCAGACATAAAGAGAAAATCTTGAAAGTAGCTTGGGACAAGAGGTCTTTAACCTACAAGGGTAGACACATAAGGGGCAGCAGACCTGTGCATGGAGACCTGGCAGGCCAGAAAGGACTGCCAGGGTACATTCAGCATGCTAAATGGGAAAAATCTGCAGCCAGGAATACTTTATCCAGCAAGGCTGTCATTCAGAATAGAAGGAGAGATAAAGAGTTTCCAGGACAAAGAAAAACTAAAGGAATCTGTGAACAGTACATCAGCCCTGCAAAAAATATTAAAGGGGATCCTTTGAGCAAAGAGAGCCCCAAAGCAATAAAGACCAGAAAGGATCAGAGACAATGTAGAGGAACAGAGACTTTACAGGTAATACAATGGCACTAAATTCATATTTTTCAATAATTACTCTGAATGTAAGTGGACTGAATGCTCCATCCGATCAAAAGACATAGGGTATCAGAATGGATAAATAAACAAGACCCATCGATATTCTGTTTACAAGAGATTCATTTTAGACCCAAAGACACCTCCAGATTGAAAGTGAGGGAGTGGAGAACCATTTATCATGCCAATGGACATCAAAAGAAAGCTGCGGTAGCCATCCTTATATCCCACAAACTGGATTTCAAACCAAAGACTGTAGTAAGACATGTAGGGGGGCACTATATCATACTTAAAGGGTCTATTCAACAAGAAAATCCAACAACTGTAAATATTTATGCCCCTAACTTGGAAGCACCCAAATATTAACCAACTTATAACAAACTTAAAGAAACTCGTTGATAATAATGTGATACTTAACACCCCACTCACTGCAATCAACAGATCATCTAAGCAGAAGATGAACAAGGAAACAAGGGCTCTGAATGACACACTGGACCAGATGGACTTCACAGATACATTCAGAGCATTTCATCCTAAAACAGCAGAATACACATTCTTTTCGAGTGCACATGGGACATTCTCCAGAATAGATCACATACTGGGTCACAAATCAGGCCTCAACCAGAACAAAAAGATTGAGATGATACCATGCATATTTTTAGACCACAATGTTATGAAACTTGAAGTCAACCACAAGAAAAAATTTGGAAGGGCCACAAATATATAGAGGTTAAAGGGCATCCTACTAAAGAATGAATGGGTCAACCAGGAAGTTAAAGAAGAATTTAAAAAATACATGGAAGCAAATGAAAATGAAAACGCGACCATTTAGAACCTTTGCGATGCAGCAAAGCTGGTCCTAAGAGGGAAGTATATTGCAATACAGTCCTTTCTCAAGAAACAAGAAAAGTCTCAAATACACAACCTAACGTTATGCCTCAAGGAGCTGGAAAAAGAACAGCGAAGAAAGCCTAAATCCAGCAGGAGAAGAGAACTAATAAAGATTAGAGCAGAAATCAATGATATAGAAACCAAAGAAACAGTAGAACAGATCAACAAAACTGGAGTTGGTTCTTTGAAAGAATTAATAAGATCAATAACCCCCTAGCCAGACTTATCAAAAAGAAAGGAGAAAGGACCCAAATAAATAAAATCATGAATGAAAGAGGAGAGATCACAACCAAAACCGAAGAAATACGATTATAAGAGATGGACATTTACGATGTTTCCATGTCTTAGCTATTGTACATAATTCTGAAATGAATGTAAGGATATGTAATATTTCTTTGGATCCCAAATTCTTAACAGCTACTTAAGTCATTGGATATATAGGTGGAAGGGTGTAAGCAGTAGGGAACAAAGCTTGTTGGACGATACGAAGAGAAATACTTTGTTTCTTCTATGTAATACCACTATCTACGGTGGAATTTCTGCATGAGTTACTTTGAAGAAAAAATTATTTTCTTAATCCCTCAGTCTCTAGTAAAGCCACCTATGTCTTGGCATTATTCTGGGAAATTATTTCTTTCCAAAATTCCTTGTCTACTGCTGGGATGCAATCAAGGGTCAAAGAAAACGACATAACTGTGAGAAGCTCTTGGTACATGTTCCCGTTGCTCGCCTTTCTGCATTCAGATTTTCTTTAAAATAATAAACTTCTCTTTCAGGAAGCTTCAAAATCTCAAGATGATTGCTCTGAGCTCCTAGGACATGTGCCCAAAAGCAAAAGGCATCTTCTTCCTCCTCAGACCTCATCCTTTTGTATGTTTGTATGGGAACTGATCAAGTTTCCTCAGAAGTGCCAAAGTCCTGCCTGGCATGTTTTGTGAAACAAGCAGGTTTTTAGTGAGATTTCACCTTCTGTCCATCACAAGTTCCTCCAGATTTCTTGCTCCCTGGGAGCTCCTGGGATCGTTCAGCTGGTTCAAGCCCTGTGTTGGGAGCAATTCCAGCCAACGTGCCTGGAATGGCACATGCTGCTTGGTCAGGTGAAGCCTCTCTTCTCTTTCTTTCCTGGAACTGACATGATTCATCCTCATCTCGGTCCCAGGTGTGTTTGAGCCTTGTGGGCAGCCTGTCTGACCTGCTTCCTTTCCCTCTGACTCCTTTCTACCACAAACGTGGTTGCCCACTTGAAGGGATTTCCATGTTGCCCTGCATTTTCTTTGGTTTGGGGTGCAGAATTTGTTTCTTTCCCCTGATGATGGCCAAGAGAAGCTTGTGAACAGGTTGAATCCTGACGCTGCCACAGCATCAAGACTGATTCAAAATGATTACAAGAGGGTGGGAAGAAGAAACCCCACAAAAACCCTTGGCAAAACTGAAGGATTTCTAGCTGGGTCTTGGTAGTTGAAACTTAGTACTCTCTCCTTCACACATCTCTAGAGTATCAGGGGCCCAGATTGCCTTCTACAATATGTGTCACACTCCAGAAACTTGCGGGTCCCCCCTCCTTTCATAGTCCAGTGTTCTTCTAAGTACTAAAGGTTTCAGTAGAGCTGTGGCTCAGAAAAAGAGATAAAAGCAGAATAACATATTTTGCAAAAACATCATAATGGGGAGGGGTTGGGATACCCCTGGACGAAGTCTTTCTGTGTATGTGTGTATGAGAAGACACCCCCTAGCATGCTTCCTGAGGTTTGGGGCAATGCCTTCTCGGCAGGAGGTGTGGGGGGTAAGGACTCTCTTTTGACTTTTTCAATACTCTCATTCATACCATGTACCCTCGCTTGTTTTATGATAATAACAATAGCCAATAGCAAAACTTCGAGAGCATTTATGTGCCAGGCATTGTAATAAGTACTTCAAAGGTATTTATGCAGCTAACAAATAACTCTATGAAGGAAATACTATTATTGCCCCAGTTTTTAGATGAGGTTATTGAGACACCGAATAATTAAATAAGTAGCCCAAGGTGACCCATCCAGTAAGGAATGGATCTGTGATGGTATCTCTGTTCACCCAGGCACCTGTGTGGCTTCTCTTGATCGAAAGTACTTTCTGCTGGTGGGTTTGGGCTAGTGTCTCCTCCTCCTTGGGATTCTGGATCTTTCTTACTCAAGCCACTGCCAGCTCTTCTGAACACCGCATATGTTCTGAGCCTATACCTTCGTGGAAAATTATTTATTTGGACTGAAACAATTTAGAAAACAACAAAAAATTTTAAATGAAGTCACACTAAGTGACACCGCTCCTAAAACAGCAAGACATCCTCCCCTTCCTTGCCACTCAGAGATGGCTTCTTTACATATTTCCTTCCAGAAACCATTTGCGATTAGCTCTCCCAACTGAGCAGCAAGAACAAAGTCAAAGCCATACTCTGGATCATCATATAAGCCATTTATAGGAGAAATTCATGATGCTAGTGTTATTTTTGTGGACAAATATACTGATCTGGAAACTTTGATTTACACAAGCTCCTCCAACCAAACACAGCCCATAAGCCAATGAAGTGTGATTCTACAAGGAAGGAACATTTATTTTTATGTACTTTATTATCTCCCTAAAAGTAAAAAAAGAATTATATTTTTGTCAGATGCTTTTCCTAAATCTCCTAAATCAGTTCACAACTCTCTCCCACTTCTCTTGGGTCTGACATGAGGCCACCCAATTTCCCAGTCAGTGCTACCAGAGAAACACCTGGGGGGAGGTGGAAGGGAGGAAGGAGAAGCAGATTTAGGAGTGATTTGCTTATGATACTGTGATAACTCCCCCTAGGAGCAGGGATGGGCACGGGAGATGGCCAAGTCTTGACTTCTGTCTCGCAAAATTCACAGACAGTAAAGGTGTTCTTTCAATAAAAGGGTCAAAGTATTGGGTTTTTTTAATTTTTTTGAGAATGATTTCTTGTTATGATGAACCAGATATACGTAAGTCCACTGTAAAACTGGAACAGTGGACAGAATATGGTTGAACTTATTTCCCTCAAGGGAAATAGAGAGAGGGTCAAACAAAGCCAATGAATGGAGAAGCCCAAGATCGGTTTGGTATAAACATAAGGATAATAGCATTTCGGCATGGATAGCTTCCGACCCCTCCCAGCAGGTATCCGCCATCATTCTATCCCTTTCTTTTCTGAAGCGTCTGCAACCGAACGGCTATTTCCTCTCTATTGCGGGTATAAGCCAACCCAACAGTATCTCTGTGGACGCGATACAAAGCCAAGAGGGAGAGGGAGAGGAAGAGAATCCCAAGCAGGCTCCATGCCCAGTGTGGACAGGCTGTGGAGCTCCACCTCACAACCCCGAGTTCATGACCTGAGCCAAAACCAAGAGTCGGAGGCTCACCCGACTGAGCCACCCAGGCACCCTAAAGGCATCTTGGTGGTGCTTTTTTAAGCACAACTTTCACTGCTGACTATGCAGCCATCTTCAAATCTTGAGAATCAAAGGAAATGGATGCCAGTGCGCCTCCCAGGGCTGCCACCATGGCTGCAGCACATAGGCCAGACCCAGCCGAACCCAAGTTGACTTGGTGGGTGGTTGGTTAGAGGTATAAGCAATAGGTTGCTAGGTTAGCTCCTTGTTGCTGGAAGGCTATCTGGCCGGCCAATCCACCCGCTCACTTGGTCTGCCCTTTCTGTGCCATCACGGCCACCACCACCAGGGACTCCTGCTCAGTGTCCAAAACAAAATGGCTGCCACATGAGATTTCTTATCGGTAGTAATTGTTTGTTGTTTTATGTCATGAGAAAATATGGGTAAGACATAAAGAAATTACAGAACTTATGTATTTTGAAGTCTTAGCAGGCACTCTTGATGTCGAATGATGATTCCATCCCCCTTGCTTGTGACTAATTTAGGAAAAGGCATGTGATGCAATTTTAATCAATGAGACATGAAGTGGTTTCTGCTTGGAGCTTCTAGAAATGTTTCCTCACTCTTAAAAAGTGGCACAAGTGAAATATCACTACCTACCTTTTCGAACCATCCCAATCCACTGGCAAAGATGTGGAGCAACTGGAATTCTACTATATTGCTGGTAGGAAAGTAAACTGGCACAACCACTCTGGAGAAGAGTTTGGCCATTTCTTATAAACATACACTTACTGTCTGACTCAGAAATCATACTCTTGGGCATTTACCCTAGACCAGGTTTTCTCAACCTCGGCACTGTTGACATCTCAGGCCCACTAACTCTTGGTTGTGGGGAGCTATTCTATCCGCTGTAGGGTATTTAGCAGCCTCCCTGATAGAGGCATCCCAGTAGATGCCAGTAGCACTCCCCTGCCCCCCAAGTTGAGACAACCAAAATTTCCTAGACATTGCCAAGTATCCCTTGGGGGGCAAAATAGCCCCTGGTTGAGAACCAAATCCCTGGAGAAATGAAACATGTTTGTCTAAAAACCTGTACCCAAATGTTTATGGAGGGTTTATTCATAACTGCCAAAAACTAGAAACGACTCAAATGTCTTTCAATGGGTAAATGAACAAGCGAACGTCGCTAAAGCCATGCAGTGGAATACTAGTCTGCAATGAAAAGGAAAGAGCCATTAATACACCCAATAAATTCAAGGGACCCCCAAAGGTATTATGCTGAGTGAAAGAAGTCAGTCTCACAACATTACACTCTGTATGATTCTATTTATACGGCATTCTGGAAAAGACAAAATTATAAGTACAGAAAACAGATCCGTGATTACCAGAAGTTAGGAATGAAGGGAAGGTGTGACAAAGGGATAACATGAGGGAAGTTGGGGGCCTGGTGGCAGAACTCTTCTATATACAGATTATGCTGGTTTTCACATGTATTAAAGCTTATAAAACTGTATATCAAAAGAATCAATTTTATTGTATGTTCATTTAAAAAGTAAAAATTTTTAAAATAAAAAGGTTAAGAAAAACCATGGCACAAAGGTTTTGGATGTTATTAAATGAGGATGTGATTCCAGGAGCTTCTATAGCCATCCTGGCCTTGACAATGTCAGTGACAGTCAACATTGGAACCGCCCCTCTCAGGACTTCTTGTGGTGTGAGATAATACATTTCCCTGATCCTGAAGGCCACTTCCAGTTTCATTTTCTATTACTTGTAGCTAAAAGCGTTTCCTCAAAAATAGATGTTAGATGTTATTATTCATCAACCTGTTAACATTTCATTTGGTTTTAAAAAGTAAACATTGAACCTCTAATAAATTATATTGAAATAATTAAATGCAATATTAATGGAGAACAAAGTAGAAGTTTTTCTTTTAATAAAAAAGATCATGAATGATAGAACCTTAATAACTCCTCACATCAATACAGCTTTTTACATCTCAAAAGCATCTTTACATCCACCATTTCACTTGCTCCTACAGATACCATATGAGTGAGGCAGGCATCATTTATCCCATTTTAGTGGTGAACACATACTCTGTAAATAATAGGTAACATGTTTATGGTCAATACCTTAACACAAAACAGTAATCAACGGTGCAGCTTTATTGTAGGAGTGTGTTGGAGGAAGTATTTTTGGATACAGGAGGCCACTGTGAGTAGTTTTTATGTTCTGAGTGAGACAGGAAACCATTAGAGGCTACAAGCAGGAGAATGATTCCAAGGATCACTCTGGCTGTTGGATTGTGAATAGACTACAAGGGACAAGCATGGAAGCAGCAGTGAATACAGACCTGAAGGAAGTATCTCCTTATGGGAGGATAAGATGAAACAGTTTAAGGAAAGGGAGAGGGTGAAAAAAGTTTCTTGAGAATTCTAGGCAGAAGGAGCTGCGAGTGCAAGGACCGTAAGGCAGCAGTGTGCTTGGTGTACTCAAAAAACCGCAAGGAAGGGGTCCCTAGGTGGCTCAGTCGGTTAAGCGTCTGCCTTCGGCTCAGGTCATGTTCTTGGGGTCCTGGGATTGAGCCCCGCATCGGGCTCCCTGCTCAGTGGGGAGCCTGCCTCTCCCTCTCCCGCTCCCCCTGCTTGTGCTTTCTTGCTATCTTTGTCACTCTCTCTCAAATAAATAAATAAAATCTTAAAAAAACCAGCAAGGAAGCCAGTGTGGCTGGAGTGGAAGGAGTGAGAGGGGAAAATATAGGAAATAAGATAGGAAGGTGGGGGGCACAGGTTAAATTTGAGGCCTACTTGTGGAAGCACGGAGGCTTGTTGGGGATTATTGATGTAAGACAGATGAAAAATGATGTTGGACTGATTGCACCTGAGTGGGAGCAGTGGCAGTGGTGAGGTGTCAGCTTCTGAATGTAATTTAGGAGGCAGACCTGACAGGACTTGCTCTGGATGGCTATAGCATGTAATACGGAACAGGAGGACAGTACAACTTTTGAGTCACCAAATCAGATCTATACATGTTTGCCTTTGTATTTTTAAAAATGTGGACTGTGCCTCTTGTGGCAGCAATGAATGTAGCACCTGGTGTTTTTTGTTTGTTTTTGTTTTTACAGATTTTTATTTATTTGAGAGAGAGAGAGCGCGCGCGAGAGCACGATCGGGGAGGAGAGGTTGAAGCAGGCTCCCTGCTCAGCAGGGAGCCCAACGAGGCTCTTGATCCCAGGACCCTGGGATCATGACCTGAGCCAAAGGCAGGCGCTTAACCGTCTGAGCCACCCAGGTGTCCCTCTAGTACCTGTTGATATCTTTGAGACATCCTCACCTTCCTAGAGGATAGGGTGAAAGAGTACTCAAAAGAAAAAAAAAAGGCAAGGAAACATGAAATAGGTAGCAAAAGATCCTGAAAACCTCAGAAGGAAATTAAATATAACAGGGACACAGATTATGCTTTCATACCCTTCCAGACTCTGAAAGAGAGAGGAAGATCTGTGAAGTAATAGTTAGTTACATAGATGGTGTTAAAAACCAGGATTTGACCTCAATATCACCAATCATTAGGGAAATACGAGATACCACCTAACACCCATTAGGATAGCTATTATAAAAAATACAGAGACAACAACTGTTGGAGAGGATGTGAAGAAATTAGAAACCTTGTGCACTGCTGGAACGTAAAATGGTGTAGCCACAATGGAAAACAGTATGGCAGTTCCTCAAAAAAATTAAACATCGAATTAGCATATGATCCGACAACTCCACTTCTTGTTATATACCCCAAAGAATTGAAAACAGGGACTTAAACATCTGTTCGTCCGCCCAGGTCCATAGTAGCATTATTCACAAGAGCTAAGAGGTAGAAGTGGGGCGCCTGGGTGGCTCAGTGGGTTAAGCGTCTACCTTCAGCTCAGGTCGTGATCCCAGGGTCCTGGAATTGAGACCCACATTGGGCTTCCTTCTCAGTGGGGAGTCTGTTCCTCTCTCTCTCTCTCCCTCCTTCATTGAGGGTTTTTATCAAGAATGGATGCTGTATTTTGTCACATCCTTTTTTTTGCATCTATGAGAGGATCCTTAACCTTTTATTAATGTGGTGTATCACACTGATTGATTTGCAGATATTGAACGACCCCTGCAGCCCATGAACAGAGCCCATTTGGATGCGGCGAATGATTCTTTTAAGGTACTGTGGATTTGATTTGCCGGTATCTTGTTGAGAATTTTTGCATCCATATTCATCAGGGATATAGGTCATCTCTAATTCTCCTTTGTAGTGGGGTCTTTGTCTGTTTTTGGACTCAAGGTAATGCTGGCCTCATAGAAGGAGTTTGGAAGTTTTCCTTCCATTTCTATTTTTCGAACAGTTTGAGAAGAATCAGTATTAACTCTTCTGTAAATGTCTGGTAGAATTCCCCTGGGAGGCCATCTGGCCCTGGGCTTCTGGGAGATTTTTGATGACTCATTCCATTTCTTTGCTGGTTATGGGTCTGTTCAAATTTTCTATTTTTTTCCTGTTCCAGTTTTGGTAGTTTGCATGTTTCTAGGAATTTATCCATTTCTTCCAGATTGTTCAGTTTGTTGGCATATAATTTTTCATAATATTCTCTTATAATTGCATTTCATTGGTGTTGGTTGTGATCTCTCCTCTTTCATTCATGATTTTATTTATTTGGTTCCTTTCTCTTTTGTTTTTCATAAGTCTGTGTAGGGGTTTTTCAGTTTTAATAAGTGTTTCAAAGAATCAGCTCTTAGTTTCATTGATCTGTTCTACTGGTTTTTGTGTGTGTTTCTATATCATTTATTTCTGCTCTACTCTTTTTCGTTTCCCTTCTCCTGCTGGCTCTAGGTTTTATTTGCTCTTCCATTTCTAGTTCCTTTAGGTGTAAGGTTAATTTGTGCATTTAAGACTTTTCTTGTTTCTTGGTACTTTCCTGTTGCAGTATACTTCCCTCCTAGGATCATCTCAAAGGTTTTGGATGTTGCATTTTCATTATCATTTGCTTTCATGTATTTTTAATTTCTTCTTTAATTTCCTGGTTAACCATTCATTCGTCATTAGGATGTTCTTTAGTTTCCATGTATTTGTGGTCTTTCCTAATTTTTTCTTGTGGTTGACTTCAAGTTTCATACCATTATGGTCTGAATAGATGCATAGTATGATCTCAATCTTTTTGTACTTGAGGGCTGATTTGTGACCCAGTATGTAATCTGTTCTGAAGACTATATCATGTGAACTCGAAAAGAATGTGTATTCTGTTGCTTTAGGATGAAATGTTCTGAATACATCTGTTAAGCCCATCTGGTCCATGGCGGCCTGAGTGACTCGGTTGGTTTAGCTCAGTCATGATCTCAGGATTGTGGGACCGAGGCCCTCCTAGGGCTCCACTCTGGGCATGGAACCTGCTTAAGACTCTCTCTTTCCCTCTCCCTCTGCCCCTCTCAGCACCCCCCCCCCCCCCCCGGAAACAAAACAAAACAAAACAAAAGGAAACTGGATCCTATTTCCCCTAGAGCTGAAGCTTTGCAGCACTCTATGATCAGCAGACTTGGTGTGTGGGAGGGGTTCATACTGGTCGTCTGGGGAGTGGGACTTGGGGCGCGCTGATTCTCGGGCTGACTTGCCCTCTCGGAAATGCACTGGCAGGGCACAGGGGGGTCGGGGTTTGGTGTAAGCAGCTCTGGTCTCCACTTGGTGGTGCTGTTTTGCTCACTTAAGTTGGTCAGTGCCGATGGGCGGCAGGGGGCAGCAGGGGGCGGCGGGAATGGTGTTACTCTGCGGTCTTGTTCTCGGAGCGCCCACCAGTCTTCCGGAAGCCCTCACAGAAGAGTAATCACCCGTGTTGCGTCCCCGGCTTCCACCAGATCCCTACCTGCGTCTGAGCTGTCCGTCTGCCAGGCGGCACAGTACTCCTGTGTTTTAGCTCAGGCATGTGGCTGGGTTTCAAAACCCCAAATTTCGGAGATCGGCTTGGCACAGACCTGTGCTGATCCTCTGGGGGAGAGTCTCGCTTCGCTGTTTGCCAGGTGCCAGCACGTCCCAGAGGCTGGCCGAGGCGGCACAGCGGCTCGGGGTTTATGGTAAAGCACAGCAAAAAGCCAGCACCAAGGTTCGCCGGTCAGCCGGCATCCCTGTTCCTGTTAGTGATCAGAGCAGCTCAATGGAGCCTGCCGGGTCTTTTGTCCCCAGCAAGGCCAAGCCATCTCTCCCAAATGCACCCCAAACAGGGCAACAGTTTCTTCCCCTGCGACGCAGGGGATCCTCAGACAAGGGTGCCCACTCCCCGGGGGCCGCCCTCCTTCCCCACCAGAGATCCCCTAAGCCGGCCAGTCGAGGCCCTGACGATGGCGCGGACCTCTAAAACTTCAGACTTTCACTTCATTGCTTTTAATGCAGTATTCAGCCCCCTTTTCCTTTTCCTAGTCAGTGGTTTTGGGGAAGAGTTTTTTTCTCGGGCAATCCCCTTTGCATATTTTCACTCTCTCTGTCTCTTGCTCCTCTCTCTGTGACCGGGGCTCCCTCCCCTCTGCTTTCTCCCCCAAATTAACTCTCTGCAGCTCCCACCTTCCACGATGTGGCCAGGTTTGTTTTTTAATCTCTCGTTGTGCAGTTTGTTCTCTCAGACCTTGAATGGATTTCTCGGGTGTTCAGAAAGATTTGATATTTATCTAGCTGTGTTCAAGGGACGAGGCAAGCTTAGGGTCCCCCTACTCCTCAGCCGTCTTAGCCGCCTCCTAATTTTAATTTTTCCAGTAAACACATTCTTTAATAGCAAAACTAAAAGTGACGAAGTTTGTCCTCAAATGATTACAGTCTGGAAGACTCCGGTGTGGGTCTTTGACAGATTTGCAGGCATTTCCAGCTTATTCCAAAGCAGTTCGCTTCCAAGGCAGTGCTCTTTATATTTTAATGCACATACAAACAGGGATCCTGTCAACATGTGGGTTCTGGTTCATCTGGTCTGGGGTGGGGAAGCTGATAGTTTGCATTTCTTACAAGCTGAACCAGTGTTTCAACCTAAGAAGGAACAGTAATTTTTTAAATTTAAATTCAATTAATTAACATATAATGCATTATTTGTTTCAGGGGTACAGGTCTGTGATTCATCAGCCTTATATAACACCTGGTGCTCATTACAACACATACAGAGTAATTTATTTTGAACAGAGGCAGCTGGTTCTTTGTGACTATGTGAAAGGACTTTGTCCGACAGCTGTGGTCCTAAATTTATGAATGCACTTAGCTATTCCTCAGTGTGGGAGTGTTATTTTAGTGGAACTGGCACAAAAGTGAAGAGTAACAATTAAGGAAGAAAAGGAAAGGCGAACATTGCTAAGTTTAAGGACTCAGAAGAATGTGATCGGTACAGGCAGTATTTGGGTCAAGCTGGCTGCTATTTTGATGCTCCTCAAATCACATCATATGAGGCCTTCCTACAGGCAAAAGAAGCTCTCTTCGAAATAGGACATGAGCATCTCAGACAGCTCCAGACCAACACCTGATCTACAAACCCAAGTGGCTGTGGCAAGTTTGTCTTTCTAGCCCTATGCTCAGGCCAAGGAAACGGCAGCACTTCCCACTGTGGTTCTGGTGTTTCGGAAATATTATCTCCGTCACTAGCAAGTCTCACAATTCTGCAAGGTAGGTATTCTTGTCCTCATTTTGCACTTGTAGAAACTGAGATTCAGTTAGATTAAGCAACTTGTCCATGGTCACTGTGGTGGGCAGAATAATGTTACTTTCCATGGCAAGAAGAGACTCGGCAGATACAGTTAAGGGTGTTGTGAGGAAGAAATTATTCTGGATCATCGGAGCGGACCCAATGCAACGACACAGGTGTTTATAAGAGGGAGGCAGAAGGGTCAGAGGGAATAGTCGAAAATGGGATGATGGAAGCAAGAGGTTGGAGTGATAGGAGGAAGGGGTCCTGAGCCAACAACTGTAGGCAGCCCCTAGGAGCTGAAAAAGGCAAGGAAGTGGATTCCTCCTAGAGCCTATAGAAGTAATACAGACTTGCTGACACTTGGATTTTAGCTTGAGACCAATTTCAGACTCTGACCTCCAGAACTCCAGATAAGACACCAAGTTTGCCGCAATTTTTTTACAGCATCAAGAAGAAACTAATAGTCACCCAGGTAGTAAGTGGCAGAACTGGGAGTTTGCAAATAGGTCCTGGGGGCTCCAAAATCACTGCTCTTCCCATCACTATGGGGGATGTGATGATTTTTAAGAAAGGAAGGATAGAAAAGTGGGGTCCTGGGGTCCTGGGATCGAGCCCCACATCGGGCTTCTCCGCTGGGAGCCTGCTTCTTCCTCTCCCACTCCCCCTGCTTGTGTTCCCTCTCTCACTGGCTGTCTCTCTCTGTCAAAAAAATAAATAAAATCTTTAAAAAAAAAAAGCTGCAAGAATCAAGAAGAGCTGAGCAGAGTTGATCCTGGGGTTTACTTTCCCCAAAATCTCTTCCACAGGGCCAGATGTTTTTCATTTCAATAACGTTATTTGGATTGAAAACAATCTTTCCAAATAATTGCAAATACTTCTGGCCAGATTTAAAGGGCACTGGCATTTTAGGATGTGTGAAATTAATCTCTGTTTTTGTCCTATTACTTGGTGATAAAACTGCAGTGAGGAAATCGAAGTTTTGATTGGGTGAGGCGAAGCAAGTAATGTTAAAGTAATGGCAACACTTCCGCTTATCAACAGGCCTGGGGGCATGGATCTGGACACTGACAATGAAAAGCTGGGGGCCACTCCAGGGCCATAGGTACATTATGCGAAAGACTACACAGCCTATTTCAAACTTTTCCAGAGAGAAGACTGTATGGAAGTTCTCCGATTTCTTAAGTTGCATGAGATCCTATTTATAATAGCATCTTCACTTGAACCTTGTCCTGGAGTCTTGCCTTTCATCCCTCACTTCTAATTCATCTCCACAACCAGTGGTCACATCCACGAAGAGGAAGCTATTAAGCAAGTAGGGTTGGTTGGCTCCAGTCACATTTGTGAAAAATACAGCTCTACCTCTCCTGTCTTGGTTTGAATTTTAGCAGGGACTTCGACGCCTTAACATAGCAAGCATTCCCAAATAGGAAGGTTTTCTGGTTTTTGGTTTTGTTTTTTGTCTGGAAGGTTTTGAAACCACACCTGGGATGTTGCCATCCTGAACATCCTTCCAGGTTAGTCAAGACACCGACAGAAGACGGAGGCTGAGCAGCTAAGTGGATGGTTCAGGGATTTTACTCTTATGTTTCCAGTTCCAATCCTATCTCATCAACCTGAATAGTCTCAAGATTGGGGGAGAGAAGTGAAAATGAGGTTTTCCTTTACAGTAAGTTTAAAACCCTTTCCTTAACCCACAAAAGTGCTTGGTAAGGGACTATATTTTGTGTGTGATCCTCAAACACTGTAGAGGGAGCCCCAAATGCAAGAAAACCTCTTGTCTCCGTTAAGCTCATTTGGGGTAGACAGTATCAAGAATGTATTAGAGACTACAAAATTCCTTCTGAGGACAACTATATTCCTTTCTTTGTTTCTCAGCCTCACTAAATGATACGGCAGTGGGGTGGAACTGAAGGAAACCAGAGTTCTCTTCCCTCCCACTCGCAGTGAATGTGTAGTGCTGCCTCCAGTCCTGCCCCATCATCGATGAACAGTCAAAAAAAGAACTAAACCAGGGTAGTGTGGAACTGCTGGAAGAGGAGTTGGATGGTTTAACAAAAGAGACACTGACAAAAAACCATTTCTCTACAATACTATAATTATAAATTTGAAGGCACATCCGTGGCAGAAATATGATCAATTACATGCTTATGGAAAAACAAACTACTGAATATCTTAACTGTAGTAGATGATTATTGCACAACATTGTCCACTGCTGTCTTGGGCACCAATCAATGTTTAACAATGTTTAGTTAAACATTTAACTCAAAACATAAGGTTGAGACGCCTGGTTTTGGCTACACAAGGTATCTATTATCAATGCCATGATAGAAGCTCTTTTAATTGAAGAACAAGATTTCAGGTTTTTGGGCGTTCCCTGGTTATTCACACCGGATAAACTTTCAGAGGGACTACAGAAACTTAGGGTAAAAATAGCTAATAATTCGGCATGAATCCATATTTTTTATATTTGGAAAAATAATATTTTTAGATAGAGAAAAGTAAGAAATAAACAAGCAAAAAATCCAAAGGGAGTGATTCCAGGAATGTTTTTATTCTTATTAAAATAACCAATAACCAGATGCCTCACCCAAAGAAAATAACAAAATAGAGTAAAATAAATATTAAGAAAAATAAATTTAAAGCAAGACTCACAAGAAATGGGAAAAAATTCTCAAAGAACATACATTCTTGATTTTAAGCTGTGTACATAAAAGACATGCACACTTAAATTTTTGGAAACATCTTGTCTACAGTGCTATTTTAAGCATTCTGAAGAAAGAAGACATCTGAAAAAAGAAAAAAAACTTTTAAAAAGTTAAAGCACAATATAAAACTTTTTGTTCACAAGGCATCAAGTTTAACACTCCAAAATGCTGATACTAAACTAGGAGAAAGAACATCTCTGTTTTCACAACTGACTGCCATACTTCTTTAGACTATAACACTAAATATTCTAGTTGTGTTTTTAACCTTTGAAATTCAAAAGGCATCTTTGGATATTCAAGATAAAAGGTGCCCCATAGTTGAGTCAGAACCAGCACTGAATATCAAAACATCCTTGTTATCTTCAGACTGAGGGCATGGTTACCGAGTGAATACAGAAGAGTGATAAAGGAACAACAAATAAAGAACTTCAGATATTCAAATATCAAATTCAAATATAAATCCATTTTCCTTCAATACGGTAAATATGTGTGTGTACATACGTATGTGTGTACATATGTATGAACAGACATACACATACACATTTATAACATTTGTTCTCACTAGTCACTACTTACTTAAAGCTAGTTACTAACTGAAAGCAATGTTTTTGATCCTGATATCATCTCTCTCTCTCTCTCTCTCTCTCTCTCATGTGAATACAGCTGCTCTATGAAGCTAATGCGAGTTCAGGATTACAAGAGACTTGCGGTAGAGAATTCAAAGATGGTTACAGATATTTAAAATCGGATTCTTTCTAAACATGTTTTCTGTTCTGATAGTAAGGGTTGAAATTAAATCCTTGATTTTTCCCAGACTATAGGCTGCTCTTCTCACTGTCCCGGGTCCCTTGGCAAGTGGAGCCCAAAAGGACAACTCTACACATAGAAATAAAAGTAGTAACTGGCTGTGTTCAAGTGTTTCAAAGACAGAGAAAGAGTAAGTAAGGGAGAAAGAGAGAGACGTGCTTCTTTTTCTCAAAAGTCTATTATACATTTGTCCTATTAGCTGTTTCTTCTGGAAGAAACAAGTTGTGGTAGGATGAGTCACTTGAATTAAAACAAAAAACAAATATTAAAATTCAAAGTGGAAGCATGGAAGACGGCACAGGCATTTAAAGAGCCTAGACATACAAACACATTCATATTTCATTAAGATGGGTTTGCCTTTCTAGATTAATAGCACCTTCATCAATAGTTTCAATTCTCTCTTTAAGATAGTTGAGATAAAAATGAGATTTTTTTCCAAATCTGAAAAGACAACATGGAATAATGTGGTAAACTTTTATGTGTGTGTATGAAAGGATAAGAGAGAAAGGAAGTAGGAGAGGAAGAAACCCATCCCCCACTCCCATCCGATTATAGATTCTGCCCTAAAAAAACTGATTATTAATATTCATTACAGACCTCAAGGGGAGAAAAGAACAACATTTACTGAGTGCAAATCCTATGTGCTAGGCATTGTGCTAACAGCTTTACATATGGCGATGGGAACAAAATATGAAGAATTTATTTATTTTCACTTCCGTATTCCGCACATGAAATCCATCTTGCAATTAATGAGGAATTTAAACAGTGATAAAAGTACCAGATCTCTGACCAGTGTATTAACTCCTAGGCACTCAGAGGGCGATTTCTAAATGAATATGGCACTGAGAACAGCCCCTGAATTTGAGAACCATGCTAACTAGCAAGGGCAAATGTTTTACACTAGAGAAAAAGTATAGACTTAGCTAAAAAGTATCACAAACTAGGGAAATTCTCATTTCTGTATTATAATTTATTATAGTTTTTGGTAAATGCAGCTTTGTGTAATAGCATTATTTTAAAGTCATTTTGAGAAGTCATCTAAAATACTAAAATATAATTAAAATCTACTAAATTATATATACCAGCTAAAGTCTTGTATTCTCTCCATAAAAGGACAAATTTAGTGAATCCAGGTAATTTCTTATGACCCGTATATGTTAAAGGTGGTAGTGTTAATCTCTGAAAAAGTCAACTGTGGAAGAGGCTCAAAATCTTAAGTTTCTGGACTGAGGCTGCTAGAGTAAGAACAATTGATAGTGAAACTCAGCAGGAGTGAAGTGAAAGTTTGTACAGAGCTAGGGAGTCAATGAAAGAAGAATCTGATTTTTTTTTTTTTTTTACAACAGCGGGAAGATAAGAAACGAGGAACCCTATGGACCCTTAGGGTCTTTTGGGCTACAAAATAAAGAAAGGAAGAAGATGTTGGAAAAGTTGTCAGTTATCTTTATCAATCAAAAATCACCTACACTTAGCTCACTCGAAAGAACAACAACAACAACAACAACAAAACGTACTAGGGCATCTAAGAAGGCAACGGCAAAGACAAAGATGCAGGGAGAATAAGGGGGGAAGAAAGCCTGTAATAAATAAGGCACGTCTATTTTTAAACAGTTTCTACTGTTTTCCTTCTAAAACCAGATGCTTGATACAGTGTTTTAAAAGCCCTTGCTCCCCAAGCTGGCAGGGATGAGAGCTCAAGAATGTCCTCAAGATCATGGTCTCAGATCTTCAAACTTTTAAGTATCCTTTTTCTTGAGCCTTTTCTTTTTGGTCAAATAAAAAAGTATCCATCACTTTAGCAGCAATTCAGCAATCTTCAATTGTAGGGCTTGTTGTAAACCTCACTGGCCTACCTTATCTGTTATTAGTGAAAACAAAGAGTATTGGAAATTCATTTTAAATAAAGCTAGGTTGAGAGCTAATGCTCTGAAAAAAGATATTTTTGCCATTAGACAAATGCAATTCAAAGAGATTCCCTAACGTAAGGGCACGAGACCGATATAAAAGCCTTCCACACATTTTGAAGTTAAGGAGACATCATTCATGCTGTATCAGTGCATAACCACATCAGCTAGTAGCATCCTGTGTGGCCTGTTACAATGTGGTGTCATCATCTTCCCTGCAGTCTCCCACCAGAAGTGAATGCTTGTCAGGTTCACCAGTACCAATGCTGTTTAGGGACCGTTTATCAGACAGTAGTGAATTTATGGAGGCTCTGCTGTAATTAACAAACCGGTCCAGCAAACCCAGTTTAGGAGAATTTCTCGAGGTGTCATCTATTCCAACATGAACGCTGATCTCTGAAGGCCTTTTCTGTCCCATCTGGCTTCGGGCATGCAGTTCGTAATTCTCGTAAGTTGGTTTTCTATAACTGAACACATGCAAAAATACACTAGTTTGAAACAACCAAATAGGAACTAGACACCTGTTATGGTCAAAACTGGAAATACATTTGCCGGGTATGAAAGCTACAAAGGTGGCTCCCGCTAGGAAAGTAACTCAAAAAAACTGTATGAAGTCACATGGTCAGAAATACTACTTCTCAGAGCTCCGGTACTACATTTTACCCCACTCAGTGCTGTGGTTGCTAGGCAGAGACTACAGAAGATGACAATGACATAGTTAACATTTATTATTAAGAACAGTTGGGGCCCATCAGACAAGAATAAGACCTACCAAGACTGACTGTGGATGATAAAAGGAATATAAAATACAAACGTGAGCAAGCCATCATACTTACAGCTTAAGGAAGAGAGAAGAAAGTACTACTGAAACAGATGAGGCAGCCATTGCCGCAGATCCCATCCAGGGCTGCAAAACCAAACCGATAGGCATAAAAACTCCTAGGAAACAAGTTTGGATTAGTTAGAGCAGGCAGTATTAAACAGATTATTAATGTGTTTCTAATAGATACATACAAATCAGTTCCCTGTTTGATATTTATTCAGCACTTTATATGTGAAAAATTGGCAGTGACGTAAATCGCCACCAACAGGAAGATAGAGTGTTGCTGTGAACATTCTTGTACATGTCTCCTTGTGCACACGGTGGAGACTTTCTCTAGGGTATACCTAGAGGTGAAACTGGATTATAGCATGGGCACATCTTCAACTTTAGGTGGATATTCCTCAGTTGTTCTCCAAAGTGCCTCGGACCAGATCATAATCCCAGCAATAGTGTGTGAATAGTGTATGAATTTGACAGACATTTGAACATTTGGCTTATATGATAGGGATAAGATACACTTACTGTACTTCTAACTTTTTCTGTGCTTATCTGTATTTTTCTTTTTTCTACAGTGATCATACATTACTTGCATAATTTTTTCCACTCTGCCCCTACTTTTATAATTTTAAAAAAATCATTTGCTCTATGAATTAATCTTTCTGGATTTTGATTGTCCTTTTATTTTTTTGTTCCCTCAGCATTTTGTGTCCTTGTTTATAAACAGGTTTGTAATTGTTCTTACATCATTTTGTGTCCTTCTTTGGCTCTCAAACCAGAAACAACAAGAAGAAAGTGATAACTATTTCTCTTCTGTTATTACCAACTCCTGGGGCGCCCAGGTAGCTCAGCTGGTTAAGCATCCAACTCTTGGTTTTGGCTCAGGTCATGATCTCAGGGTCGTGAGATCAAGTCCCACATTGGGCTCTGTGCAAGGCGTGGAGCCTGCTTAAGATTCTCTCTCTCCCTCTCCCTCTGCCCCTCTCCCTACACTCTCTTTCTCTCTCTAAAAAAAAATACAATTTATTACTAACTCCTACCAAGTCCCTAAGTACAGGACATTAACAAACGTTTATTTAAAAATTCTAAATTGCTTTTTCTTGGTCATATTCCTTTATTCAATCTCCCTCCCTCTCCCACTTCCCCACTTTTTCTCCTCCCCCTCTCTCCCTTCTCCCACCCCGTCTGTCTCTGTCTCTCTCTTTTTCTCTCATGGTACCCAAACTTAAAAAAAACCAACCCTGTTGGCTATCAGAATGTTAAGAGCAAAAAAATTCTCAGTATGCTATAATTATAACTATGTAACAAGACAAAAACAAAAACACTAATGCAAAGTAAAAAAAGACTAGAAGTAAATACACTAAAATGCTAACAGTACTTGTATTTGGGTATTGAGATTAAAAGTAAATTTGTTCTTGGGGCACCCAGGAGGCTCGGTCTGCTTAAGCGTCTGACTCTTGATTCTGGCTCAGGTCATAATCTCACTGAGACTGAGCCCTGTATCGGGCTCCATGCTCACAGGCAAGTCAGCTGTAGATTCTCTCTCCCTCTCTGCTCGTGCTCTCTCTCTTTCTCTCTAAAATAAATACATAAATCGTTATCTGTTCTCTTCAGTAAAAGATAAATAAATAAGTAAATAAATATAAACATAAATATAAATGTGAGAGCACATGCAGAAAGAGATGAAACATTGTGGCAGAGTATTATTAATTTGTAAATTTAAATGAAGACTATAAGGTTTTCATTGTATCTTTCTTCCTGGTTATACATAGCTTTGAAATTTTTCAAAATAGAAAGTAATAAATTAATATAAATATTAATATAAATTAATAAAATATAAAGTAATAAATCAATATAAATATAAAATAAACCTATCAGAATGTTTATATATTTTATGCCATAATGAACATTGCTCAAAATTACAATTATTGATTTTAATATTACCTTTCACCACACCAGCAGGCTACATATAAAAACTGAACTCAAAGCTAGTAGTAAGATAAAAAACTTCCAATATGATAGGTCTCTAATGACTTCAGAGGAAAAAGTAATACTAGCTAACAGTCACATACCAGCAGCTATGGGAATTCCAACTAGATTATAAATTAGCGCAAAAACAAAATTTATCCGAATCCTCTTGACAGTCTTCCTTGATAAGTCAATACTTGCCACTACATCCAGAAGATCATTCTGAGAACAGAAATATTTGTGATATTAGTGAGAGACTCTAACTTAACGAGTACTTTTGTATTTGATACTGTGATTCTAAAGACGATGTGTACCTTACGGTGGGTAATGAATTAACTATAAATTTCAAATACTGCTGAAAATTTCAGTCAGCCTTAGAAGATGTTTTTCAGGAATTTTTCTCAGGGGTCTAGAAAACACTTTTTGGGTTATATGCTGCTACACAGATTACCTCCCTTAAAATAATTTCAGCAAGTGTTTTTTGAAGATAATTTTATTATAAGTATATTCCCCAATCTTATTCTTTAACTTTAGAAGCTTGTCATTCTCATTTGCTTTGTTTGAGAAAGTCTGGAACTAATTAGTATGACTTCTCATACTCCCATCTTGAATTCTCCTAGTCTCAAAGACTAGGAGCACGGGAGTTAGAAGGAAAGAATTGTTCTACTCGACATACTTTACAACATTATCCCTGACCATGCGGAGCAATATCACAGACCTCAAAGTTCAGGCCACAGCACTTACCCTTATCAAAACCACATCAGCTGCTTCAATGGCTACATCTGTACCCGTGCCAATGGCAATTCCTACATTAGCCATCGCCAGGGCTGGAGAGTCATTGATCCCATCTCCTACCATTGCAACCCGTTTCCCCTCCTCCTGAAGTTGCTTCACCTTAGCAACCTTATGAGAAGGGAGAACTTCAGCAAACACCTTTGTAATGCCAACCTACATGAGGAAAAATAAACTCAATTCATTGCAAGAAATATTACCAGTACCTTAAATATAACACAGCAATAATGAGCATCGTTTTCTACCCACCAGAGAGCTAAAATTTCAAAAACTGATAATATCCAGTGATAGTAAGGATATGGAGAAATGAGCTCTCATATATATTCTCGGTGGGTGTGTAAACTTTTGTCGTCTTTTTGGAGGACATTTGACAGGATCTATCAAAATGCACACATCATTTGCGCAATTCCACTTCTAGCCATATTCTGGACATATTTATACAAGTATGAAAAGATATATGTTTGACTTCCAGGGAAGATGGCAAAGTGGGGGATGCTGGGCTCACCTCATCCCATAGATGCAACTGGATACACCCACATCAGTATGAATGGCCCAGAGAACGGACTAAGGACTGGCGGAACAGACTCTCCACAGTTAGGTACAGAGAAGAGGCCATGTTGAGGAAGGTGTGGAGGGGGACATACGGTCTGGAGCCAGGTGGACTCATGGGACAGTCTGTGGGAGGGAAGAGTGTGGTGGATCTGGAGAGGGGAGAGGAACAGACCCCTACACTGGGTGCCCCAGGCACAGGGGCCTGCATAGGGAAGGCAAGTCCCCACAGAGTCTGGCTTTGAGAACCAGAGGGGCCTGGCTTTGCAAGTTCTTACAATCAGTGGGGCTTAACACCTGGAACTTCAAAAATCAGCTGCTTCAGCTCTGGGAGAACCAGAGGGCAATAAGAAACTGAGTCCCCCCCACCATGCAGACAGCACAACAAACAGCTTCTAGAGCACAGAAGCAGCAGTTTGAAAAATGCCTGGAGTACACAGGAGGGAGATTCGTTTACTAATGTCAGAGTGTGTGCAGCAGAGGCAGGGATCTTTGGGAGACTTCTCCAAGAACAAAAGAACTGGCAGGCAGCATTTCCCTCCCCTGCCCCCAGCCTAGATACACCAACACCTGTGGTAAGTAGCACAGTGCCAGCTCTCTCCACGTAGATTACTAACAGTGTGCCTGGCTGCCACACAATTCTGCAGATCCACCCCCTCCAACCCGGCCAGACTCAGCAGTTTTCCCTGGTGACTACAGGTCCCCTCCCACTGCAGGCCAGCGCAGACCTTGCTGGAACCCCACGCCCTGCCTACGCTCTCTCCCATAGACGTGCCCCCTCCCGTATGCCGTATGCCCTCAGCCAGGGCCCATCCGAAGTGGTGCCACAAGCCTGGCAGGGCAGGGGTCCAAACCACTCCAAAGTGGCTCCGGCCCCAAGCAGAGAGGAAGATAATCACACACACAAGTCCAACTGGGGCCCTAGCAGTGTGTGGGAGGTAGATATCGGGTCTGATGGCAGGCTCTACCCACCTAAGAAAGCTTCTCAGGGGACAACACGGGGAGAGCACCCTATAGTTTGGTGCTACTGCATCTCTGGCAAACACCTGCTCGGACTCAGCTCATGCTCAAAGCAGCCCCAGACCGGCTCACTGACGCCACAGGGACCAAATCTTGCCACCACCAGGCAAAGAGAGACACTGTCGACAACTGGACGGAAGGCAAACGTGGCTCAGCCAAAATAGTCCAGTGCATGCAGCACACATAGAAGACACCAGCAGAGTGTCAGATCTAGTGAGCAGGGGACACTGTACTACGGGGGTACTGAAGGACCTCTTCTTCATAAGGACACCAGTTTCAAGAGCAGGAGATATAGCTGACTTTTCTAACACATAGAAACAGACACAGAAAGTTCAACAGAATGAGGAGACAGAGGACTACGTCCCAAACGAAAGAACAGGACACTATCACAGCAAGAGAGCTAAATGAAATGAAAATAAGTAATATGCCTGATAGATAACTTAAAGTAAGGGTCATAAGGATACTCACTGGACTTAAGAAAACAGTGGAGACTTCAGTGTGACCATCAACAAAGAGATAGGAAACATAAAAAAGAAGCAAATGGAGATGAAGAACTCAATAGCTAAAATTAAAAAATATACTACAGAGAATAAACAGGAGACTAGAGGGCCCACAGCAAACATCATCCTTAATGGTGAAAAACTGAGAGCTTTTCCCCTAAGGTCAGGAAGAGAACAAGGATGTCCACTTTTATTCAATATAGTATCAGATGTCCTTGCCACAGCAATCAGACAACAAAAAGAAATAAAAGGCATCTGGGGCACCTGGGTGGCTCAGTCAGTTAAGCGTCTGCCTTCGGCTCAGGTCATGATCTCAGGGTCCTGGGATTGAGCCCTACATCAGGCTCCCTGCTCAGCAGGGAGTCTACTTCTCCCTCTCCCTCTGCCTCTGCCCCTGACTCATGCTCTCTCTCTCTAATAAATAAAAAATATTTTTAAAAAAGAAATAAAAGGCATCCAAATTGGTGAGGAAGAAGTAAAACTTTCACTATTTGCAGATAACATCATACTATATATAGAAAGGCCTAAGGACTTCACCAAAAAACTACTAGAACTGATGAGAGAATTCAGTAAGGTCGCAGGATACAAAATCAATATACAGAAATCCATTGCATTTCTAAACACTAATTACACAGTAGCAGAAAGAGAAATTAAGAAAACAATAGCATCTACAATTACACCAAAAATAATGGAATATGTAGGAATAAGCTTAATCACAGAGGTGAAAGTCCGGTACTCTGAAAACTATAAAACACTGATGAAAGCCATCGAAGATGACACAGGCAAATGGGAAGATACTCCATGCTCATAGATTGGAAGAACAAATGTTAAAATGTCCATACAACCCAAAGCAATATACAGAGGTAATGCAATCCCTATCAACATACCAACAGCATTTTTCACAGAACTGGAACAAATAATCTTAACATTTGTATGGAACCACAAAACACTCTGAATAGCCAAAGTAATGTTGAAAAAGAACAAAAGTGGAGGTATCACAATCCAATATTTCAAGATATACTACAAAGTTGTGGTAATCAAAACAGTATGGTACTGCCACAAAAACAGACACATAGATCAGTGGAACAGAACAGAGAGTCCAGAAAAAAAAACCAGGATTATATGGTCAATTAACCTTTGAAAAAAAGAGGTGAGAATATGCCATAGGAAAAAACAAATCTTTAACAAATGGGGTCAGAAAAACTGAACAGTTATGTACAAAAGAATGAAACTGGACCACTTTCTTACACCATAGTAAAATAAATTCAAAATGGATTAAAGAACTAAATGCGAGACAGGAAATCATAAAACTCCTAGCAGAGAACACAGGCAGTAATTTTTCCAACTTTGGCCAGAGCAACATCTCTCTAGATAGGTCCACTGAGGCAAGGGAAACAAAAGCAAAAATTAACTACTGGAATAACATCAAAATAAAAAGCTTCTACACAGTGAAGGAAACAATCAACAAAACTAAAAAGCAACCTACAGAATGGGAGAAGATATTTGTATATGACCTATCTGATAAAGGGTTGATATCCAAAATATATAAAGAACTTATCAAATTCAACACCCAAAAAACAAATAATCCAATTTAAAAATGGGCCGAAGACATGAACAGACATTTCTCCAAAGCAGACATACAGACTGGCCAACAGACACGTGAAAAGATTCTCAACATTAGTCATCATGAGGGAAATGCAAATCAAAATCATAATGAGATATCACCTCATACCTGTCAGAATGGCTCAAATCAAAAACTCAAGAAACAGGTGCTAGCAAGGATGTGGAAAAAAGGGAACCCTTGGTCACTGTTGCTGGGAATGCAAACTGGTGCAGCCACTGTGGAAAACAGTGTGGAGGTTCCTCAAATAATTAAAAGTAGAACTACCATATGATCCAGTAATTCCACTACTGGGTATTTACACAAAGAATATGAAAACACTAATTCGAAAAGGTATATGCACTGCTATGATTATTGTAGCATTATTTACAATAGCCAAGATATGGAAGCAGTCCAAGTGTCCATCGATAGATGAATGGATAAAGAATATGTAGTAGGTATATACCATGGAATATTACTCAACCATAAAAAAGAATGAAATCCTGCCATTTGCAACAACATGGACGGATCTAGAGGGTATAATGCTAAGTGAAATAAGTCAGTCAGAGAAAGACAAATAGCATATGATTTCACTCATATGTGGAATTAAAAAAAACAAAACAAACGAACACGGGAAGACAGAGAGACAAGCCAAAAACCAGACTCCTTAACTACAGAGAACAAACTGATGGTCACTAGCGGGGGGTTAAGTGGGAGGATGGATAAAATAGGTGAAGGGGATTAAGAGCACGCTTACCATGATGAGCGCTAATGTATAGAACTGTTGAATTACTATGCTGTACACCTGAGTCTAATATAACACTGTATGTTAACTATACTGGAACTAAAATATAATTTTAAAAAATAAATAAAAAATAAAAAATGAAAGCTCTGTGAAACCCCTCCCAAAAAAAGATGTATGTCCAAAGATTTACATCACTGTCTGTTTGTAACAAAATCTTCAAAACCACCTAAATATCCATCATTAGAGGAATGTTTAAGTAAATTATGATACATCCATACCACAGAATTCCATGTAGTAATGTTGAAAGGCTAAAATAACTTTGTATGTTTAGATATGGACAAAGCTCCAAGGCATATATGTTGTTATGTATAAAAAGCGAACTGCTGGGGCGCCTGGGTGGCTCAGTCGATTTGAGCATCTGCCTTCGGCTCAGGCCATGATCCCAGGGTCCTGGGATTGAGTCCTGCATCGGGCTCCCTGCTTAGTGGGGAGTCTGCTTCTCCCTCTGCCTCTGCCCTCCCCCCTGCTCGTGCTCTCTCCCTCATGCTCTTTCTCAAATAAATAAAATCTTTTAAAAAAATAAAAATAAAAAATAAAAAGCAAACTGCTGAATGAACAATCTTTGGAAAAATGATGTAATTTATGTTGAAAAAACCATAACTATACATTTGTATATGAACACATATGCCTATGAAAAATTGGGGATAGGACTGGACAGAGAGCTTGGGAAAAGGGTGACTTAAACTTTTTACTTTATATCCTTCCACGTTCTTTATATAAGAATGTACTCATCTATTACTTGTGCTATTTAATAGAAGAGGGAGGAGGCATTCTGAAGTAAAAAAGACTAATATGAGAAAAGTTTTGTAGATAAGGCAAATGTGGGGGTCAGGAGCAGAAAATTATGTCAAAGTGGTGCATTAGGCGATGGTTCCACCAGTGATGTTCAGGATGGACTAGAGAGGGAAGTGCCTGGAGCTTTCAGCTGTAATTTAGGCATGAGAGATTGGGCACCTGAGAGTGTGGCTTACGCTGGCAGCACCGGTAAAGAATATGAGCAGCATTTCAAAGGAAGTATCAACAGAAACTGGTGTATGGTGTTGCTGAAGCAACTCATGGATTAAGTAAATGGTTTTTTAGTTATAACAATAACACAAAGTCCAAACTCCTTCCAACACAGCATGCCAACTGTTCTTTAAAGAACCAGATATTGATACTCAGTGATAAGAAAAATAATAGGTAGTATGAATCTTTAGCACTTGGAAGCAAGAAACAAAATGTATATGAAGAACTAGAAGTTACCACACACCCCCACCCCAACAACTAAGTAAACCAATTACCTGAGAAGCAATAGATCTAGCCGTTTTACTGTTGTCTCCAGTCATCAGAACTACTTCTAAGCCCATAGATTTCAAAATATGGACAGCCAATTCTGCTTCAGGCTTCACTGTATCAGCAATAGCTATCAAGCCACACAGCTCATCTAATATGGGAGCACCAGAAAATAAGAGAGTTTGGGAATATGGCGAAGGCAGGAATAATACTCTAACTTAAATTTTGAGAAAGAAATTAATTTTGTTAAGCAAAGTTGTTCAGGGCTTAGCTTAACTCAGAATGTCTCCAAGCCCACACAGGCTGTATTCCACACAGTCTGCAACAAACCTCCATATTTAGTTATGAAAATTTCAGAGTGAGGTAGGGGTTACTAATGAAAGTAGTAATTGGAAAATGAAAAGAGAGATCTTATTGGACACTAAAAGACTCTTTTTTTTCCCCTTCGCGAAGTATTGATCAATAGTCCCAAACAGTTTAGTTCATTTAAAGGTAAATGAAACTGAAAACTAATGCTTTTTTTTTCTTTTTAAGGTGAAGGGGGTGGATTGAGACAAAATTGGCACTTTACACTGGGGAAAGAAATCACTGCAAGTAGTTATTTTATTTTAAAAACAAAAGTAAATGGTATTTTTTGCTCCTTCTGGGCCTAAAAATGTCATAGTTAAGATACTGCCTTCATGCTTAGCAAGGATTATAAATGTTGACTAATTAATCTCACAGCTAGAAATTTACCCAAGAAATAATTTAACAAAAGAAAGCACCTAAAACCTCATATATGTTTATCATAGTGTTATTTATAATAATGAAATATTAGGAATAACTTAAATTTCCAACAAGGGAATTATGAAGTTAGTTATAGTAATATAATAAATTACTGTGTGTGTATATATATATAAATAAATTACTGTATATATATATATGTAATAAAAATAAATAAATTAAGCAGAATTAAAATAAAATTAGAAAATATTTATGAATATAGCAAGTAAATGAATAAAGCAAAATATAATAGTACTTGTACAAGGGATTTTAAATTTTTTTTAATGATTTTTTATTATATTATGTTAGTCACCATACAGGGATTTTAAATTTTTATTCAACTTTATTAAGGTAAACTGTATATGCAAAATACGCCCACTTAAAAACAGCATATATACTAATATTATAATTCTGTACATATATTATATTGTATATAAAATATACACACACATACACACACAACCAGAAATGGAATACATGCAATTAAAACTGACACTGAGTTAGGATGATGAGATTATAGATATTATTTGCTATTACTTTAATGTTATTCTATTTTTAAGTTTAAAAAAAAATCCTTGATTAGCTTTTTTTTAAAAAAACATAGGCCAGGGAGAAAAAACAAAGCCAGGCAAATGCAAAAGAATTCTAAGTTAATCAGTAACAATTATGTATTGCTAACATTTTCACTTTGCATTCAGGCTGCTTTTCAAAAGACCTCAAGTTCAGAAGTCTCTCAAAAATATACATAGAATCATAACTGAGATCATAACATTGAGTCATAGCGTACTCATGGAAAACCTTACCATCAACTGCCACCAATACAGCAGTCCGACCTTTTCTTTCATGTTCGGTCATGGAATCATCTACATCGTTATTAACAACAAGACCGTTTCTAATCATCCACTCCCGGTTACCAATGAGGACTTTGTACTGCTGAGCATTAAGAGCATCTGAAATAAAGTACAGGAAGAACATTTAGTGAGACTGTTTAATATTTGTAACAACACTGTGAGGCACGTTCTTCCTGTCTAACCTTACACAGTCACTATGTTGTATGTTTGGTAGACCGCAGCCTACAACAGTGATTTCCAAATTTTCAAGGAACATACTCTGCTCTTCTATGCCTTTGGGCCTTTGCCCATGTTGCTGTCTCCACCTGGAATGTCCTCACGTCTCCTCTCCAATTATCAAACTCTATCCTATTCTTCAAGAGCCAGTTCAAATGTTACTTTCTTGGTGAAGCTTTCCCTTTGATCTTTCACACAACTGAATTAAATTCAAAATATTTATTGTGCATCAGTAGCTGAATATGGTTGGATGAAAACATATAACCATACTGACATCTCATTTTAAACATGTGACCACTAACTTAACTCAAGTCCTCAGAGTTGTCCGGCAATTCTATACTTCCCTAGTCCATTCATTTTCTGTTCCTTCTAGAGAGCTAGTTTACACCTTCTCTTCTCCCACCCTTATCTATGGCCAGATGATGAATCTGCTTCCTACTTCAGAAAGAAAAGCAATCAGAAGAGAACTTCTGCAAGCTCTCACCGACACATCTAACCAACTACCTGTGCCTATGTCTACACCAATCTAGCTACTCTTCTATTATAAACTGCCCCTGCTCCTGTTTGAGGCCAGCCTCTCCACTTATGCACTAGACTCCCTTCCTTTGCTTTTCTAGAACATTTCTCCTACAATTCTCTCCTCTTTCTCCCGCATAATCCCATTTTCTCTGTCGCACATAGTCCTATCTTTAAAAACAAAACAAAACAAAACAACCTCTCTTGATCTCACTTACCTCTTTACTACTGCCCCAAATTTCTGCTTCTGTACACAGCAAAACTTCTTGGAAGTGTTGTCTCTATTGACTATCTCTAATTCATATCTTCCCATTCGCTTGTGAACCCACTCCAATAAAGCTTTCATCTCTACTACTCCAAAGACTTGTTCACACAGTATGCCAGTGATCTTTATTTTCATAAACCTAATGGCTAATTCTTGTTCCTCATCTTACTTGCCCTATTAGAAGCATTTAACACAGCTGATCACTCCCTTCTTCCTTGGCTTCTAGGACACCAAATTCTTATGAGTTACCTCTTCACTCACCACTTCTTCTCAGTCTTCTTTGCTGATCTCCTTGATCTCTTAACCTATTGTACTGTAGGGCTCAATCCTTAAACCATCCCCCCTTCTACCGACTCTCACTCTTTGGTGATCTTATCCATTCTCATAGCTTTAAATACAGTCTACACCAGCTTTGTCCAACAGAATTTGGAAATATTCTATATCTGCTATTTAATACAGTAGCCGCTAACAACATGCGACTGTTGAGCAGTGAAATGTGGCTAGTATGGCTGAAGGGCTGAATTTTAAATTAAATTTATTTTTTAAAGTTTATTTATGTATTTATTTTAAGTAATCTGTACACCCAACATGGGGCTCAAACTCATGACCCCAAGATCAAGAGTCACATGCTCTTCTGACTGAGCCAGCCAGGCAGCCCTGAATTTTAAATTAAATTTAAATAATTTAAGTTTCAGTAGTCACATGTAATGAATGGCTATCATATTGGAAGGCACAGAACTGTAAGTGGATGACTCCCGAATCTACATCTCCAACCTAGTCTGTTTCCTTGAACTCCAGACTTGTGCGGCCAACTGTCTACTTGTTATTTCCATTTATATGGCATCTGCACTTGAATATCTAATAGGCACTCAAATTTAACATGTAAAAAACATGATCAGTTCTCCTCAATATTGCCCTTCTAGTGGTCTTCCCCATTTTATTTAAATGGTAACTTCAAACCTTGGCATAGTTCTTGACTCCTGTTTCTGTCATGCCCCATACCCAATCTGTGAGAAAATTTGTCAGCCAGCTCTCCCTTCAAAACACATCCAGATTCTGATCACTTCTTATGACCTCTACTGTTACCACATTGGTCCAAACCACTCTTCTCTTTCACCTGGATTACGGCAACAGCCTACTAACTCATCTCCCTCCTTCAATCCTTCCCCCCATTCCTCCAACACTGTATTTTTGTCAGAGCAGCCAGGGTAATATTTATAAAACATTAAGTTGGATTCTGGCACTCCTGTACACAAAACTCTCCAATGGTTTCCCATCTCAAGGGTAAAAGCCAAAATTCTTTCAATGTTCTTACATAATCTAGTCCTGTACTACTCTCTAACCTCATCTCTTACCCCTTTCCCACTCATTTACTCTGCTCTAGGCACACTGTTCTCATTGTTGTTTCTCAAACTAGGCTTGGGTACTTAATATCTCTCCTGCCTGGAATGCTCTGGTCACAGACAGTCACATAGCTTTCTCCCTCCCCCTTCTCAGGTTTTTGCTCTAGCACCAACTTATCAATGAGGCCTATTCTGATCATCCTACATAAAATAGGAGACAATCCTCACAGCATTCCCTATACCCCTCTACCCTTCTTTATTTTCCTCTACAACACGATCTCCATCAGACGTATTGTATTTTCTTATCTTTTTGCTCACTGTTTTGTGTTCTCCCACCAGGAATATAAGCTCCCAAAGATAGTGACTCTGTCTATTCTGCTTGTTGCTGATTCTTTAGTGTCTTGAACAGTGCTTAATAAAAGGTGTCAAATGAACAAAATTACTATGTGTCAGTATGCTTGACACTGGAAGTTCGCAGACAAATAATAAATTGTAGTTTGGTGGAATCAGGCAGGTAAATAAAGTATTACCATGCAGTGTACCCAGCACCAAAAAAATAGAGCTTAAGTACAGTACATATCAGTTGACAAAGGCTTCACTGAAGAGAGATGTGAGCTGAGTTTTGAAAGATGAAAATAAGTTCACGAGGTAGATGCCGCTGTAGACAATGACGTTACCCAGAGAAAACAGTACATGATCTAATAAGCAGGAAATGACACAATGTAAAAAGGAACTGTAAGTAGTTCATATGACTGGAACAGAGTACATGGAGGTCAGTGGAAAAAGACAAAGTGGGTGGTGTAGGTAGGCAGAAGACATATCATGGGGAACGGACCTGGAACAAAGTCCAGAGAGACTGGTCTTCGTCCCACAGGAGACAGCCAGCAAAGCCAGGATCCCTAACAGAATCACGCTGATAGGGTTTAGGATACATGCAAACCTGGAGCACTGGGTGTTATACTAACATAACATAATAAAAAATTATTATTAAAAAAATAATAATAAATGCTTCCCAGATTGCTGTAAGCCTTTGGTTAAAAAAAAAAATAAAGGCCTACTCTGCAAAAACAAAACAAAACAAAAAGGATACATGCAAACCTCCAAAACAAAAATTTTTGGCAGGGTGGGCATAACTTTTATCACAGTCCTCCAGAGGTTCATAATTCAAAAATAAATCATAAACCACTATAATAAAAGGTATTAGTCAGACAGTTATATCATCATATTTGCAGGTTAGCAAAATCACTAAGGCACAAATGGGTGGGAAGGTGCTAGAACACTTAGGTGGCTATATTATATTTTGGGGCAGATGGACAGATCAACCAGAAACTCGGGAAAACAGGCCTTGGCTAGAGATGTGGATTTTGGGGTGGTAGTAGAAGCCTACAGGTGGCAGAACAAGCAATAGACATGAATGAGATTGTACAGAGAGTATATAAAGTGAGAAAAAGACAAAGAACAAAACCCTGGGGATCCCCAACATTTGAGAGCAGGAGAAAAGAGAAATCAGAGGAGGTTTGGAAGCAACAGCCAGGTAGGTGAGAGGATAATCTAGAGAACAGATGGTCATGAAATTAAAAGAAGAAAGAGCTTTAGGAAGGAAGCAATGGTCAACATTCTCAAATGCCTTAATGACATTCTCAAATGTCATGCAGGATGCAGACTGAGAAGAAACCACTGGAGTGAGTACTGAATAAGATCATCAATGCACTTAGAAAAAATAGTTTCAGTAGTATGAATAGGGCAGAAGCCAGGCTGTGCAGTGAATAAGTGAATTCAGTAAACCGAGACTTCTCTTTCTAGAAGCTTCGATATAAAGGGGAAAAAAAAGAGACACGATACAGTCTAGAAGGGATTACAGTGATACTGATGGAAGAAATGTTTATATGTTTAGGAAAAGGAGCTAGTACAGAGAGATGGAAAATAAAGAAGTGAGGGGATGTAACAGAGTAAGGTCCCTGAAGAATCAAGACAGGGTAGGATCTAGAGCAAAGATTATGGGATTCATCATGCAAGATGAGGGATACCTCTTCCCCTGAAAAAGGAATCATTCTGGGCAAAAAGCTGAAAGAACAAATGTCTGAGAATCTTAATTTTCTATGTGAAAAATAAACCTGACAATTTGCTTAGGGAACTAGGGAGAAGGCCACAGTATCTCGTGAAAGATATGAAAAGCTTAGAGTAACTGTGGTAAGAAATAAAAGAAAGATAGCTGAACTAATATGGAAGATCAACTAAGACTAGAATTCATCACCCTATGGTAGAATCAAGGAGCACAGCTGAGAAATGTTCTCGAATAACTCAAGTGAAGTGACCAGAAGGTCTATGGTAAAATTATTTGAAGAATGAAACCATGATGCCAATTTTTGTTTCTTATCTAACAGTTCAGGATTATAAAGTTAGACATCTGTTTATATTTGTCCCATAATTGGTACTATGAAGAAAATTAGCTTACTTGAGAGCTGGGCATCAATAATCATGGAAGATGAAGTTGATGACTGTTCATTACTCGCACCAATTTGAACCAGGGATGCATTTTTAATATTATTTTCCTCTATCTTCCAGTTTTTCTTATGTAGCAAGCCTTCAATATTGATGACTTTACAGCTAATACCACAGCCTGGCACAACCTGGAAATCTACGCAGGTACCCAAGGTTTCAGTGTCCAGCTCCTAACAAATAGAAACAGAAGGATTTCTTCTGCTGTTCCAATAATCCAAGGTCATCAATAGTACGATCAAAGATTATTGCTGGTTAATTCTAAATGTTTAGAATAAAACATCAGGATTGTTTATTTTAATCCCACTCTCTAAAATTTATACCAAGTTCAGAGAGAGAAAACATGGAAGGTTTACCAATATTCTCTGTCCTTTCCAATAGAGAATTACAAGTTAAATATTTAATTCTATTGTCAAGTCAGATTTTCTATTCAGTACAGGGCAAAGGGTAACAAAGAACAGGGCCTTTAGTTACCAGAGTGCCTCTCTAGTATGATTCTGTGTCCTTAGTAAGCCAAAGAATTTTGGTGGCCATCATTGTTTCCTGGCTCTTTATATCTTCATCCTCTCTGTTGTTTGGTTTGGGTGTAAAGAAGCCAGGTCAGTAATAGTAAATTGGTAAAAAGGAAAGAACACCAATGATAGGAATTGGCACATCATAACTGTAAAATTATGAGATAATTTACAAAGAACTTATACAAGTCAATGAAAAAAGGGTAAACAATCCTATGAAAAAAACTGGCAAAGGATACAAGCAGAAAAGTTACAGAAAAAGAAATTCAAATGGCCAATGAAAAGATGTTCAACCCGATTTATAATTATGGAAATACAAAGCAAACTATCAATGAATAAGTATTTTTTATTTATTAAATTGGAAAAAATAAAGAAAGAATGTGGGAAAATGAGCACTAATAACTTTTGGTGGAAGTATAAACTGGTACAACCCTTCATGTAGGTATTGGTAATATTTGTTATGTGGGCACTGGTAATAGTCAGCACAATTTAACTGCATGTATCCTTTGATCTAGCAATTGCACTGATAGGCATTTAACATAAAGATAAATTTGCAAAAGCTGACGAGAACTTGAACTGTACACTGTAAGAGACGAAAAAACCAATCATACAGTAGTTCACAATATAGCTACTAAACATAATGAGGCAGATCTATATGTCCTAATATGGAAGACTCATTCAATAAAATAAAAAAAAAAAGGTACCACAGATTGGTCACTGTGTGACCTTTCTACATAAAGTCTAAAAAGTAATAAATGCATATATGTTCAGATATGCATTTAAAATGGTTAACAAATATTCACTTTTGGGATTATACTAAAAATTACTGAATTGTACAATTTATGATGAACTTTATAGTATGTGAATTGTATCTCAATAAAGCTGCTACAGGAGTCCTCCTTCTCCCAGCCACGGTTTCACTTTCCTTCAGTTACTCATGGTCAGCTGTGGTCTGGAAGCAGATGATCCTCTTTCTGACATAGCATCAGAAGGTCAATTGGAGCCTAATGCCAAGTCACAATGCCTACATCGTTCATCTCATTTCATCTCATCACACGGGCATTTTACCACCTCACATCATCACAAGAAGGGTGAGTACAGTACAATAAGTAATTTTGAGAGAGAGAGAGAGAGAGACCACATTGACATAACTTTTATTACAGTATATTATAATTATTCCATTTTATTATTAGTTATTATTGTTAATCTCTTACTGTGACTAATTTATAAATTAAACTTTCTCACAGGTATGTATGTATAGGAGAAAACATAGTACATAAGGGGTTCAGTACTCTGCAGTTTCAAGCATCTACTTGGGTCTTGGAACGTATCCCCTGCAGATAAGGGGAGACCACTGTATTTTAAAAGACTGTTAACAGATTAACACTTGTTAAACTCTAGAGAGAGGAATTATGAAAGAGCGCAGGGAATGAGGCTTTCCTTTTCATTATGTAACTCTCTGAACTATCTGAATTTTCCTACCATAAATAAGCATTACATTTTAATTTTTTAGTCAACAGGGGTTATCTGTGTGATAGAATTATAGTTAATTTCTGTTTTCATCTTTATACTCTTCTGTATGAAGAAACTAACACATACTATAAAATAAAATGAGAAAGTACAAGTCTTTCTAGCCTCCTACCAACTATACTATGTAAATCATAGTCAAATGCCAGTTTGGATTTGGTCTGTGTAATTCCTGTAGATGACAACTAAATTAATAAACAAAGGAAAAATTGTACCTGCTTGCAGTATTTGGTTATGGCTGCTCCTAGAGGGTGTTCACTGTTACTTTCAGCAGTTCCCACGATGGCCAGGATCTTACTGCGTGATATTCTGTTACTTTCCACTAGAACCTTTACTTGATTCACTACTGGGGTTCCATGGGTAATGGTTCCGGTCTTATCAAATACCACTACCTTCACCTGTAAGAAAATTAAAATACACTGCACCTATATGACTTGATAATCCTTAATACTACCTTTCCAAAAATAAGAAAAAGGTTTACTTTGTCAGATGAATATTTTGTTTCTTAATAAATTGACCTTTGACTTAATTGGAGTTGAACTGTCTTTGAGTGAGCAAAAGTAAGGGAGAATAAGAGAAAAAATACTCTAAGTTACATCTAATAGCCCTCCCTTGCTAATGTTCAACCATATTGTGAATATATGTTAAACAACTAGAATTGTTAATAGTTGACTGTTAATAAGTACTTAAGAGATGACTCAGTGCCTCAAGGAAAGAGAAAGGCTTTCAATACTAATGAGTTCCAGAACTGCAGTGGAAATCTGGGCAGTAGGCATATGATTATAAAAGAAAGGTAAGTAATTAAGTTGAAGTGAACACCAGATAAGACCTGCTGGTTTGCTTTGATTTTATTGGGTCTAGATGAGAAGCCTGGTCTGAGAAGAGACAGCTCTGTGAACCCATGAGGGAAACTGAGCCCAGACAGGAAAAAGGAAGAATCCGGAATTAGAGAACACAGTCACCCCACAGTAAACATGGAATACAAACCTTGAAAAAGGACTGGCTTGAGGAACCAAGATGAAAAGAGATATAACGACTACATACAAAGCATAATTCTGAACAAGAGAAAAAATAGCTATAAAGAGCATTATAGAAACAATTGAGGAAACTGGAATACGGACTAAAGGTTAGATAACAGTATTATAGCAATGTCAATTTCTTGATTTTGATCTCTGTACTATGATTATGTAAGAGAATGTCCTTGTTCTTAGGAAAGGAGCCTGATATCTGCAGTAAAGGGGACACAGGAGTTCTTTATGCTGTTCTTTCAATTCTTAAGTTTGAAATTAAATCAAAGTAAATAAAAAATTACTATAAATACTAACAGCTTGTATTCACTGGTTATATGAGGTTCCAAATCTGTTCTAAGCAGTGTTCTGTTTTTACTATATGCATCTGTATATAGTTTATATCCTCATAATAAGAACATATTAGAAGGAACATGGTTTTAGTTGAAGTCAAGTAGCCTTGATTGAAATTGTTTTGGAAATCCTAATATGAGAGAGATGAGGAATAAGATTGTATTTCTGAAGCTATAGCTGCAAACTCTCAGCTAGTGGCAAAGGCACGAAACTGCAATGTTAGGATAAGCACTATCTCACGGTGAAGAACACAAACATGGAGTCGCATTTTTCCTGGGCAAACGCCTCTTCTGTCTTCCTGACCTAAAGACATTTCTAATCTAAGTTGGAATAGGACTCCAAGTTTTCCACATCAGGGTCTGCTCTAAGAAAGTAGGCCTGGAGTAGTTTTAGAGATCTTACATAACTAAGACCAATCCAGAACAGAACCAAAATAACACCTTTCCTACCTCAACCCTCAGGATAGTCCCAGAAGAAGCTCGGCTTATGGACCATGTGGAAATAATTTTGGATTCTGTTTCCCAATAGGGGTGCTACTGCTAGTTTGCATGGGACAATTCTTAGTTCTGGGGACTATCTTACCTTATGAGCCATCTCCAATGGCTCGCCACCTTTGATTAGTATGCCATTTTGAGCGCCTACTCCTGTACCCACCATCACAGCAGTTGGAGTGGCTAGTCCCAGTGAACAGGGGCATGCAATGCACAGAACTGTGATAGAGGCTTGGAAAGCAAAGCGTATTATCGTTTCTGTTCGGGAGATACTTCTGTTATATCCCTTTAGAAGAAAGGCATGAATTTTGGTTATTGATCTAGAGCTGTATGAAACAAAAGGAACAATGCTTAACTCTATTTAAATAAAACCACATTTTTCAAGGCACACATAATCCTACTTAGCTGCCAACATACACATTTTGGTTACTAGTAAGAAATCACTTTTTTCTTCTTGTACGAATATAAGAAATTGTGACATTACTGGTAAACAAGTCATAGTCCTGAAATCAGAAATTCAATTTTGCTAATTCCAGAGTTACAAATTATGCAGTTAATCTAAAGAACATGAAAGTCAGCTTTTTACCTCTATATTGAGAATAAGTGCTTTTACTGGGATTTTCAAAAATAGCTGCAAATATGGGACCTGGTTCTCAGCAACTCTGATCCTGAAGAAAAAGAATTTTGAATCTCTGTACACTAAGACCATAAATCTGCCTTTCACACTATACTTTCAAAACAATGGAAAAATCACCCAGCATGCAAAAGAAGCTTAATCCTATTTCAGTAAAATTCTTTTGAACATAACAGTGTGAACTGAGTATATCAGGTAGTATATAGCTCTTAGTGACACTGAATATTTGCTTGTGTGAGTAAATACAATTGACAGTATTAGGGGAAATCTCCTAAGCCCCCTCCCCCGCCCCGAACTCATGAGAAAAATTCCTAAGAGATACACATTCCAAAATACTTCTCAGCAATCTTCTCGTTCAGTGTGTAATTAACGAATGTGAATCATTTAAAAAAATTTTTTATATTATACTAATGACCATATATCATGAAGTAGATACATAGTTTTTATGATTCTACCTGTTCTGTTTGTTTTTTTCTTTTTTTTACATTCAGAATTTTTTTTTAAGATTTTATTTATTTATTCGACAGAGATACAGCCAGCGAGAGAGGGAGTGGGGAGTGGGAGAGGAAGAAGCAGGCTTATAGCGGAGGAGCCTGATGTGGGGCTCGATCCCATAACGCTGGGATCACGCCCTGAGCCGAAGGCAGACGCTTAACCGCTGTGCCACCCAGGCGCCCCTACATTCAGAATTTTTATCTCAAAATAAAGAACCACAGGGGCGCAAGCGTAAATCCCTCCATCTCATCTAACTCTCTGAAATGTTCCAGAGTTAGAAGTCTCCAATTTGTTTTTTATCCCCTTAAAAGAAAGCCACTCTCTCCTCCACAATTCCCCTCCAGCGCCCCCAAGAGGCCACATGTCTTGATCTCACACTCTTCTTAACTATTTCCATTGTCTGGGTCTACAGTGAGAGTCCTCCACCCTCAGCCTCAAGACTTAAGGAGTTCTCCCCCAACTCTCCAACAAGAAAAAGTAGCCAGATGAGACTGAACACTAAAGCTTGGAAAAAAGCCATAGACACAAATTCCACAAAGCAGAGGCAGTGTTATTTATACACAGAGAGATGTTTAACAGATTCTATCCAAAAGGGGGCTGTAGGAACACAGGAAACAAGCTACCAATAAACTACTTCCAACTAGAGCAAAGTGACAGTACATATACATTCACACTCTCTCAAGTGTGGGCTACACTGCACATTTACTCACACTGTCTCAAACGTATGCGCCCCTAAGGGCACTTGACCTAATACAATGGAAACATGGTAACGAGGGTAACTTGACATGGTAGCAGATGAATAAGCATTTGATGACGCCAAAGCAACAACATACATCAACAAGATAATAAGGGTTCAGGAAAAATCCTCTCCCAGAGCTGAGGTTACGAATTCAAAGTTAGCTATGAACATTCTCCTCCGAATTCTTTTAAAGCTATGGCTTACAACAAATTAAAAATCCACATCAAATAAGACAAAGGATAAGAACCATACGATCATTTCAACGGATGCAGAAAAAGCACTGACAAAGTACAAAATCCATTCATGATAAAAACACTCAACAAAGTATGTTTAGAGAGAATATACCTCAACATAATAAAGGCCATTTATGAAAAACCCACAGCTAACATCATCCTTAATAGAGATAAATGGAGAGCTTTTCCCCTAAGGTCAGGAACAGGACAAGGATGTCCACTCGAACCATTTTTATTCAACATAGTACTAGAAGTCGTAGCCACAGCAATCAGACAACAAAAAGAAATAAAAGGCATCCAAATCGGTAAGGAAGAGGTAAAACTTTCACTATTTGCACATGACATGATACTATATATAGAAAACCTGAAAGACTCCACCAAAAAACTGCTAAAACTGATAAATTCAGGAAAGTAGCAGGATACAAAATCAATCTACAGAAATCTGTTGCCTTTCTATACACTGATAATGAAGCAGCACAAAGAGAAATTAAGAAAATAATCCCATTTACAATTTCACCAAAATAATAAGATACTTAGGAATAAACCTAATCAAAGAGGTGAAAGACCTGTACTCTGAAAACTAAAACACCAATGAAAGAAACTGAAGAGGACACAAAGAAATGGAAAATTATTCCATGCTCATGGATTAGAAGAACAAATATTATTAAAATGTCTATACTACCTGGGATACCTGGGTGGCTCAGTTGGTTCGGTGGCTGACTCTTGATTTCAGCTCAGGTTGTGATCTCAGGGTCCTGGGATCAAGCCCCATGTTGGACTCTGTGCTCAGCAAGGAGTCTGCTTGAGGATTCTCTCCCTCTGCCCCTCCCCTTGCTCATGCTCGCTCTTTCCCTCTAAAATAAATAAATCTTAAAAAAATGTCTACACTACCCAAAGCAATCTGCAAATTTAATGTAATACCTATCAAAATAGCAACAGCATTTTTCACAGCACTAGAACAAACAATCCTAAAATTTATATGGAAACACAAAAGACCCCGAATAGCCAAAGCAATCTTGAAAAAGCAAAGCAAAGCTGCAGGCGTCACAATTCAAGGCTTCAAGTTATATTACAAAGCTGTAGGAATGGAAACAGTATAGTAGTGGCACAAAAATAGATACAGAGACCAAAAGAACAGAATAGAAAACCCAGAAATAAACCCACAATTATATGGTTAATCTTCAACAAAGCAGGAGAGAATACCCAATGGGAAAAAGACTTCAACAAATGTTGTTGGGAAAACTGGACAGGGACATGCAAAATGAGGAAACTGGACCACTTTCTTACACCATACAAAAAAAATAAATTCAAAATGGACAAAAGACGTAAATATGAGACAGGAAACCATCAAAATCCTAGAAGACAACACAGGCAGCAACCTCTTTGACCTTGACCGTAGCAAATTCTTACTAGACACGTCTCCAGAGACAAGTGCAAAAATGAACTACTGGGACTTCATCAAGTTAAAAAGCTTCTGTACAGCAAAGGAAACAATCAACAAAACTAAAAGGCAACCTACGGAATGGGAGAAGATACTTGCAAATGACATATCTGAGAAAGGGTTAGTATCCAAAATCTATAAAGAACTTATCAAACTCAACACCCAAAAACCCCAAAAAATCCAGTCAAGAAATGGGCAGAAGACATGAATAGACATTTCTCCAAAGATGGCCAACAGACATGTAAAGATGTTCGACATCACTTATCGTCAGGGAAATGCAAATCAAAACCACAATAAGATATCACTTCATACCTGTCAGAATGGCTAAAATCAACAACACAAGAAATAACAGGTGTTGGTGAGTATATGGAGAAAAACAATCCCTCTTACACCTTTGGTGGGACCTGGTGCAGCCACTCTGGAAAAGAGTATGGAGGTTCCTCAAAAATTAAAAACAGAACTACCCTACGATCCAGCAATCACACTACTGGGTATTTACCCAAAGAATACAAAAACACTAAATTCAAATGGACACATGCACCCCTATGTTTATGGCACCATTATTTGTAACAGCCAAGATATGGATGGAGCTAGATAGTATAATGCCAAACAAAATAAGTCAGTCAGAGAAAGACAAATACCATATGATTTCACTCATATGTAGAACTTAAGAAACAAAACAAACGAACAAAGGGGGAAAAAGCTAGAGAGAGAGACAAGCCAAGAAACAGACCCTTAACTATAGAGAATAAACTGATAGTTACCAGAGGAGAGGTGGGTGGTGTATATACCTGAAACTAATATAATACTGTATGTTAACTAACTGGAATTAAAGCTAAAACTTTCAAAAAAATAAAAAAATTAAAATCTCCTTAGAAACAAAATTGGGTTACTCATTTGGAGGGCTCCCCCATCAGATTGGTGATTAGGAATAGTTTTCTTTTTTAAAAAGAGTCCGCTACATGGGGAAGAACTTTTTTGGTCCAGTGAGGGGAGAAAGGAGTTCTAGAATTAATCTTCCCTTCTCTGGACTCCATCCAAAATTAGAATCCATCAACCACCATTAACTACAATACCTATTTTGGTAATCATCCTAGATTTCAAGGAATACTACATATGATCTTCAACAAAGAAAAAAGTTCCAAAGGAAACCAGTAGCTTCTTAATATAGGCACATGACTTTCCTGAGAAGTTAAACTTGAGAGTTTCTACCTGAAGGACAGAAACTGTTAAGAGGCAATGTGCAAATCTCACACACCACATCATGTATGCTTCAACAACACATTACATTTCTCTCTAAAGTCTTCTCTTCTTATTGCACCTTGACCTTTCCAGTATCAAATCTTCCACCCTATAACCTCTCTTTAAGCACCTCCCTCTAACCTCAATTTCCTTGAGTTCTCATTATTTGGTAAAATTGCTTTACACTTAAAGAACTAAATATTTATGTAATAAAACCAGAAGATAAACAGAACTCGAGTTAATAATCTCTGCAGAGCTGTATAGAAGTGAGGAAGGTGCTCTTATTTAATCCCTCTCTGCCCTCCAAACTCATGTAGATTTGCTTCCTGTTAAGTCTGGGGTGGGGGAAACTGCACCTTACTCTTACACTCCTATATGTCCTTGTGAGGCAATACTGAACCCAAGGGAGGAAAAGCTGGCAAAGCTGTCATATGCCAAGCAGCCAATTCCTTTTGAAATGAGGAAGGTTCACTTGGTCTCTCCTAAACAGAAGAGAATGTCCAAGCAATAAAATGTTTAAAAAGCCATTGAAGATACAACTAATTCCAGCACTGGGTTCCTCTGTGTGCCCATGAAGTGTGTGGGAAGAGAAAGGAATCAAGTAGCAGCATTCAGAAACAGTCCCGGGTTACAACCTGATGAGGTCTCTCTCTCTCTCTCAGGGAGAGTTTGCTTTTTCATGTTGGTAGGGAGGCAGGAAGGATGCACGGCTTAGACCTTGGTGGTAGTCTCCCTCAACAGGTTGGATGCTGTTTATCTCCACAATGGGGCCTTTGTCAGCTCTACTGTCCTCTTTCACCTGCCCTTCAAAGTCTCGTTAATTTCCTCAAAAGTCCTGCCGTGGGTCTCGGGGACTAAAGACCAAGAAGATAACAAGGAAGCCAGTGAAGACAATACAAACACGGGCTCCTAAACAGAATGCAGCTGAGGGGGAAGAGCTGCCCAACCAAAAAGTTGGAGGTCCCGTTGGAACAACCAGCCTCTGCCATTGCAGCTGGGTGGGGTCCCTGGCTGAAGAGTTTGGCCATAATAAACGGGGGAATGGAGCCTGGGCCAATTTCAAAAAATGGCATGAAGAAACAAGACAGCTGCAATACAGACAAAGCCCATTCAGTTATACTTGTCCTTTAATAATAATGAAATGGTCATGAGGATGGAACAAAAAGTCATTCCTCCAAGACCAATCAGATGCAGAGTCTTCCTCTCTGCCCTTTCCACTAAAACCAGAGAAACTACAGCGAAGACAGGATTCACCACACCCACACCAATGGCTCCCCAACACCTGCATCTTTGAAGATTCCTACTCAGTAACAGAACAAAGCACTGATTCTCCAGCCAGGAGAGCTGGAGCATGGTGGGAATGATGATATGCTGTCAGCAGCTGGGCACGCTGCAGAGCTCCAGCACAGTGACTTGCTTTTCTTGTGCCATCCCAGCACTCTCATCTTTTATCTCCCTGATGTCCTGTCTGAGTCACACCCTGGGTGCCCCACAATCACTAGAAGATCTCCTTAGCACTCTCTTCTTCCCCTCTGTTAATGACCAAGAATCTAGGACTTTCAGGGCAAAATGGAAGGGCTGTACTTCGTAGGACAGCTAGAATGATGGTGAAGCCCAACAGCAGGGGCCAAAGCTCTTCAGCCTCCAAGACGACTTTCAGACCAAAAATGTGAGCCACCAGAATCCTGACAACAATGCCCAGCCGGTTAGGAACGCCAAAGCCCCCACCTGCCACCACAGGGCAGTTAGGAGATATCTCTCCAATGCATATGGGCACAAAACCTGTGCAGTATCTGCAGAAGAGGTCAATAATCTATTGGCCCAGGACTGGCATTTCAACAGACTCTGCTAATTTGGAGAAACCCATTAGGCAGCCACCAGTAACAACCAATAGGTTGACAAGAAGCGTTGAATTGTGCCTGCCAAAGCTGTTGACAAAAAGTCCAGTGGAAAAGGAGCCAATCATACCACTAATGGAGAAGATGGCCACAGACAAGGACCAGAGGGAAGTGAGTAACACCTGAGTGGGAGTCTTCTAATCTCTCTTCCAAAGAACAATTGAGAAAATCCTTTATGATTGTCTCAGGAGCACTGATGACTGAAAAGAGCCAAACTGGAGAGTCTATTTTATCAATGGAGACAGCAAAGATCAGAGGTGCTGTGACCGTCTGTGTCCCCATGGGGGACATTTAATTCTTTTCCAATCTTCAATAAATATCTAGGAGTGAGAGCCCAGAGACACCTCTTTTAGACAACAAAATCTTCAAAATGTCCTTCTTGGCAATAAGTTTTTCTTCAGGTCCCCAGTAAGGCTCTACGTCTCACCCTCACTCTCCTGATTCTATTTGTTCTTTAACTGAAGGGACAAACAACATGAAACAGTGTATAGCATGGCATTTTTTTTTTTTAAATAATGAAATACAACAAAGTAAGACTTTCTTAGTAGTAATGACTTTATGGTGCTAGGTTCTTACAAAGTTCTCAAATACTTAAACTAAGCATTCACCTAAGAGGCATTTATCTTTACAGAAACAGTTAGAAGGGACTTTCATAGACATGAAAGCTTATGCTTTAATATATGTCATATGTGCATGTTTTCACCTACACTAATTCCAATCTTGCAATTTAGGTATTATTATTACTACATTACAGGTGACAAACAAGGATAACAGAAGTGACTTAAAGGCTATATCTCTAATATGAGGCACAATCCAGACCTACTTTACCACTTTACAACACCATACTTTTGAGACTATCATAGAACTACAGAGGAACAGGCACTAATATTACCATATATTTATAATGCATTTAATAAATTACAAGTGTTTCCAATATATCATCTTATTTAACTTTCACAACAGCTGCAAGTTATGCAGGATGGGTATTATTAGAATCTCACTTAATAAATGAAGAAACTGAAGCTCAGCGAGAAATTAAGTTGACCTAAGATCACACTGATGGTATATGGCAGAACTGAAATCCCAAGGTTTTTCTCAATATTATCTACAGTCCTTTGAGAAAGCAGAGTCATGTTGGGAATGAGACCAGGTATAAAATATAAAAGTTCAGTATTTGCTTTGGGAAGATCATAATGAAAATAATAAAAAAGAAATGAAAATAATGAAAAAAAATCTTTCCAGAAGGAAATTTTTATATTTATAGAAATGCAAATGTTATTCTTATTACCCTCCCATTCCAGGCCCATAAAGATACTAGTAATTATTAAAGTTATTTTCCAACTAATAGTTTATGCAAAAGATTCACAAACTATTTTACGTATGGCAAAGAGTTGTTACAAGTCACTTACAGGAAAGTAGGTTTCCACAATTTCAAAATTCAGAAATCCAATTATAATCCAAACCAAGAGGGTAGTGATGGAAATAATAACAATAAAAGGAACAAAGTAGCCACTGAGTTTGTCTGCAAACTGCTGGATAGGAGCCTAGAATAATAATAATAATAAAAATAA
>NW_024423319.1:63189695-63290417 GCF_017311325.1 Ursus maritimus
AACAACAACAACAACAACAACAACACATGTATCAAAGTCTCCTTTTTTTGATAATGAATACAGAGTATATTTGGTATTACACACAAATATTTTAATAATCTCCATATTAATGCAACCGGAGTTAAAGGAAAATATAAACGCTAGATCAAGATTTATACTGAGCAGCCTTGGAAAAAAATACTTTCTGTTTCTCCTAGGGAATTAAGTTACCTTTGACGTTTGTGCCTCTTCCACAAGTTTAACAATTTGAGAAAGTGTTGTGTCAGCTCCAACATGGGTTGCACGGATAAGTAGCGACCCATTCTGGTTAATGGAACCAGCAATTACTGTGCTGCCAGACTTCTTAGCCACAGGCATTGCCTCCCCTGTATAAGGAATAAAGACAGATTTAGGGAGCATAAATGCATACTATCTTGAAACATGCTGTTATTTATTAATTGTCAAAAATATGTAGAAAGGAGATTCTTACTTCATGAAATAGAATCTGGATAAACACCTAGGTGAAAGTTGCCCTCCCTTTTTTCTTATGTCAGTTCTAGGACAAACCCAGGGACACATATCTTAAACTAGAAAAATCTATTAAGTCAGCTCTTACGTGCAGACACTTTTAAAGCTGACCCTAGTCTTAGATCACGGGTCCTCAATATGTTCCCAAGGAGCATTTAGAAACGTGGGAGTTCTTGTTTATACTAACTACTGCTGGAGCATGGGGTACTGCTACTCCAATTTAGTGGGCCAGGGTCAGGGATACTAAATGTATTACAATGTGCAAGCAGTCCCCCAGAAGAACTGTCCCATCTGAACTGGCAGTAGCACCCTACTGAGAAACACAGAGTCCTAAATTATTTCCTCATAGTCCAGAAGCTGAGCCTCTTCTGGCTATCCTGAGGGTTCAGACAGGAAAGGTATTCTTTTGGTTCTGTTCCAGATTGGCCTTAGTTATCTAAGGTCTCGAAAACTACTCCAAGGCCTAAGTTCTTAGAGCAGACCCTGATGTGGAAAACCTGGAGTCCTATTCCACCTCCGACCAGACCACTCTTTAGGGCAGGAAAACAAATAGGTATTTGCTCAAGAAAATCTGCCAAAGTCTCTTGGGCTCTACATCAGAATGAGACAACTTCCTTTGGTTACACATTCTAGTAATTAATAATCCTCAGTGAAAAAAGCTTTCAGTAGCATAACGAAAAACACAAAGTAAGTCTACAGAAATTGATTTAATACAGTCTTAAAAAGAATTCCTATTCTCTTTACTCATCATTTACTCATTCCATAGTTTCTACAAAAAGCTCTTCACCTTTTATTCCTATTTTTTATTAACACTTTGGATCCACTTTACTTTCATGTCATGATTCTCTAAAAGAACATACCTGTGATAAGGGACTCATCTACCATAGAATGCCCTTCAATAACACGACCATCCACTGGAAATTTGCCTCCTGGAACCACTTTAATGATGTCTCCACGTTGTACGAGTTCCACATCCACTTGTTCTTCACTGGATAGGAGTTAAAATAAAAAGCATTGGGAAAACATGCTTCTCACCCCAATCTTTCCATGCAGGCTTATTGGTTCATGTCAAGCTTGTGGCTCCATAATTGCTACCAATGGAAACTAGAACTAACGTTTAAGCTGGGAACTACAACGTCAGTCCTGTTCACTGTTGAAGAACTGCTCAGTACCTGGCACAAAGGATATATTTGTTGAATAGTGATTGAATTAATAAATGAAAGCTTTAGAAAATAATACGAGGGGTTTTATTTAACTAAACAATTTATGGGATGCCTGGGTGGCTCAGTCGGTTAAATGCCTGCCTTCAGCTCAGGTCATGATCCCAGGGTCCTGGGATAGAGCCCCACATCAGACTCCTTGCTCAGTGGGGAACCTGCTTCTCCCTCTGCCTGTTGCTCTCCCTGCTTGTGCTCATTCTCTCTATCTGGCAAATAAATAAAATCTTAAGAAAAAATTAATTTGTGTAAATTTGCCTACATAATTTTATGAGTATATAAATGAGAAATACAAAAGAATGAATTTTTTTAGAAAAGAATGAAATCTTATAAAGTCTTTAACTCTAACTTTCACTTTACAGGTAACGGGAGTTATAGAACAAGTTAGATGACACCACAAGGAACCAAAGAGTTAAATTCATACTGTGTGATATTCTACAGGACAATTGATGGATGGTCCTCTAACAAGTCATCTGCAAGGGGCGGGGTGTGTGTGGGGGTGAACAGGAGGGATGAGCTGTTCTAGATTAAAAGAAACATATCAGTCAGATGCTTTGACACATGGACCTTGTTTAGTTTCCATTTCAAACAAAGAAACAAAACTTTTGGAGACAGGGGCGCCTGGGTGGCTCAGTCAGTTAAGCATCTAACTCTTGGTTTTGGTCAGGTCATGATCTCAGGGTGAGATCAAGCCCCACAACGGGCTCTGGGCTCAGGGCAGGGTCTGCTTGAGATTCTTTTCCCCTCCCGCACCCTCCCCGTCTGCTCTTCCCCATGTGCTCCTCCCCCAACTCACACGTGTGCACTCACTCTCACTCTCTCGAGCACTCTCTCTCTCTCTCCCCATCTCTAAAGTAAATAAATAACTTTTTGGAGACAATAGGAGAAATGAGAATACAGACTACATACATATTAGATGATATTAAGGTATTGTTAATTTTGTTAAATGCAATATGGTCTTATAGTTACATAGGANNNGGAATATGTCCTATTTTTAGAGATACTACAGGAATATTTAGCAATAAACCAATATAACTGGAATTTAAAATACTACTGCAACAATATAAAAATAGAATGTATAGATAAAGTCTGGCAAAATGTGAATAATTGTTAAATCTGGGAGACAGATGATGTGGGTTCATTATACTCTTCTCACTACTTCTGGGTATATTTGTTATTTTTTTTGTAAGAAGTTAAAAAGATAAGGGGGAAGAATGAAAATAAATACCTTAAGAGAATATTATCAGAGTCAAGAGTTACAATAGTTGCTTCCGTAGCTTGTAGTGAAATTAACTTAGCAAGAGCCTCTGATGTTTTGCCCTACAAATTAAAACAAACATGTTAACAATGTTAAGGAAGAAAAAGCTCAAGTTCTACCTAAAATAAAGATATCATACTTAACATTTGCCAAAAAGATAGCTTTAGGAATATTAATTACTTCAAATTAGAAAATGTTTCACTTCAAAAATACAAAGTATACAAAATATAAAATGTATTATAATTAACAAGAAAAACATCAGGAACTCAGGTACATGAGCAAAGGACATCATCAGGCAATTTGTTTAAGAAGAAATAAAATACCTCGTGTGTAGAAAAATGTTTATTCCGGCTATTAATGGAAGAAATGCAAACAAAAGCAACTCTATGATACCACTTAATGCCTACTAACTTAGCAAGAACTTATACAGGAGTTAATGCTGATGAAGGTGTAGCAAAACTACTTCACTAACATATTCTTACTGACAAAAGAATGTTACAACTCGTTGCATGAGCCATAAAAAGACTTATGCCCTTTACTCATACACTTTGTAATTTATCCTAAGATATTAATTGAACAGAAATTACTATTAAACACAAATAAGTTTAATACAGGATTATCTAAAATTTAAACTTGGAAACAATCTAATTGAGAACAAAACCAAAATGGTTTAGTGAGTTATAGCACAATGATTTGACAGAATATTATTTAGAAAATACCAAATATTCCTACCTGGACTGCAAAAATGGGGGAAAAACTTCCTAGTGTTAAGGATAAACTAGTATGTATACAATGTTAGCCACTCTAAAATATAAAGGTATATAGAAGAGAATTAGAAAGTAATTTCCATTATAGCAAGGGATTATGGGTGAATATCTTTTCCATCATTATTTTAAATCTTGTGGTCGCATCAATTTTTCCATTAATAATGTGATATAAATAAGTACTTAGCAAATGTCTCTCTCTTAAAATAAACATGGATATACTATACTATCGACAGTATTAATTACATAAATTTGGTAAATCTTCTAAAGGAATATTTAACTTAAATAACGTTACCAAAACAGAAGTATTTCTTTTGTTAATTATATAAATCAATGCATATTTCCAATAATTGGTCTAGAAAATAGGATCACTTGTCCATCCAAGATTTTAACAAACGTCACCCTCTCTTACTTTACCTTTGCTATATGCTCCAGCCACCGGCCTAGTGCAATAAACACAAATAGCATAGGAGGTGTGTCAAAGAAAGTAATTGGGTTTACTTTGGCTCTTTCATACATCGCAACCAGAAGAATAACCAAAGAGTAGGCAAATGCAATGGTGGTTGCCAGCACAATCAGTACATCCATATTTGCAGTTTTATGCTTCAGGGCTTTGTAGGCCTGGATGTAGAAGTACCAGCCTCCAAAAAACTGCAATATAGAAACAATAATTATTGCTTTTTAAAAAAATGCTGAAATTCACATTCATAGCTCAGCAACAAAGATACAGTCCCAATGTTAATTTCCTTTTGCTTTTATCTAATCCATAAACACTAAGGAAAGATTTTAGGCTGAAACAATAATGTTTGCATTTTAGCAGGTATGTGTGTGTTGAGATTCAAACTGCTGCAGACCTTGGCAGCTGTTCTCTATGATCCAATGGATATTCCATAATATAAAGAAAGTCAGATGATTCCTGGATTTTTCTTTTAGATGCTAGCAAACACAAGAACTAAGAAAACAATTACATTCTTTTGACAACGGTTTTTTAATATAAAACTCAGCTCCCCTGACTAAAATTCAACCCAAGTGGTATATATCACAAGCGACTGGAACTGCTGGCTGTTTTCATTGGTAAACATAACTGAAAAGCTTATTTTTAATTAGTAGAGAGAAACATACTAAGATGTTCTTAAAATCATCATTGCCTTTTATAAGGATCAGAAAAAGGAATAGATTTATTAGATGAAGTGTTCCATAGTAAAAGTTTATCTGAAAAGAAGAGCTGAAAACATACAAAAAGTAATGTATTTCAGTACCAGGGAGAAATAATTAAAATAATAACATAATATTATGATTATTACCATCATTTTATGTTATATAAGTTAATAATTAAAATATATTTATAAATATACTTAATATAGTAACCATAATATAATTACTTTTAATATATTTAATATAGAATATTAAATACAAATATAAATAAAATATAATCTATTTTATTATTATAACTTTAAACATAAAGTTATACACAACAGCAGATATGAATGCTAAATTCATATCTAAGCATGAATTGAACTCTTTTTCTCTGCTTTGTTGTTAAACAATATCCTTAGGAGTTAAGTGGAATTTATTATCTACTTTAACCACTCAGTTTAAGATTACTTTTATAAAGCATTTAGCATAAAGTGACCGAACTTCTGGCTAATATCTGTTTTGCAATTGAAAATAGCCTTGCCTGTCACATTTTGCTATTTTTCATTATTAACATATATACTTGCTAACATTTCACTTGCCTGTACAGGTACACACAATAGAAAGGATAGCAAATTCATAATGGACAATCCTGGCAGGATCTGGCGCTCCAGGAACATGGAAGAATGAATGTTGGTCATTTCTTCTTGACTCATGTTCTTATTATGGTGAAGAGCTGCAAGATGGTGATCCATAACCATCATATATATCATCAGCCCCATTACAGGAATACAGAAAAAGAGGCTCACAAGGAAGGACCGTCTCCACCTTACGTAGAAAAGAAAAATCCTTTTAGTAAGTGGCTGATGGTTAAAGAGTCTATGTACTACAGGGAAACAGAAATTGTGACCACTCCACCCAATATAAGGATGACACTGTAAAACCCGACATGTCAACAGGATGTTAAACTTGTAACAAAGGGGCACCTGGGTGGCCCGGTTGGTTAAACACCCAACTCTTGATTTTGGCTCAAGTCATGATCTCAGAGTCATGAGATTGCCCTGCGTCAGGCTCTGTGCTGAGTGTGGAGCCTGCTTAAGATTCTCTCATCCTCTTCCTCTGCCTCTTCCTCATTCTTCCTCTCTCTTAAAAAAAAATTTGTAACAAAGCATCAAAATCTGTTTTTCATTGACACACCAAAAGCACTTACTGTCTTATTTCTCGTTTATGGTCCAGGTGGCTTGCTGATCGATCCTTCTTGACCAAAGAAGCTTCAAAACCTAAGCTCTAAGGAAATTTATGAGAAAACAATTATTTTATTGAATATAAAAATATTATATAGAGAAATTCAAAGACACGGTACTGTCATTAAAAACAATTCAACTCAACTACTGAGGGCAAGTCACTCTGGTGAGTGCAAAGATGAAGATATGCTCCCTTCTCTTAATTGCTTTTGTTTATAATCTTTCATCAAAGAAATGAATAGTTCCTTAACCTCTAGTTAATGTCTATCCTACTGTTCTCAAACTAATGATTCAACTCAAGTGCAGTTGTCCTCACTAAGATTCTTATTATATCAAAAAGTAGGCTAAAGCCTCCAATACGTAATTTTAGAAAAAAGCAGAATCCGTTACTTGGTCAGGCTGACAGTGTTTGATGACCTAATAAAGACAGAATTCAATAATAAAATCACAAATCTTACATTTAGACAAGCATCACCCACTGGTATTGATATACATTAATCACCTTTTTTTTTAATTTTAGCTTTGACATCTATCTATCCATCCATCCCCTGAACAAGTACAGAAAACTGAATAACACGCCACAGAAGTTAGCACCATATTAAATATATTATTCCAGTTTTTGCAGATGCAGTCTCTGCTCTTCTTCTATCAGAAAAAGAACATGAACAAAAATTTTCTGCAATAAAACGAAGTATTAAAGGAAACTACACATAAGTAAGACTCATATGCACATAGTAACATACACTATATTTTCAACTGCTCAGGAAAATGCTGTCATCTTATATTTGTTGGCAGTGTAGTACAGCACAGTGAAAAAAGCAAGCATGAGCTTTAGAGACAGAAAGAATAGGCTTGAGGTGCCTGGGTGGCTCAGTCAGTTAAGCATCTGCCTTCAGCTCAGGTCATGATCCTGGAGTCCCAGGATCGAGCCCCATGTCAGATTCCCAGGGAGTCTGCTTCTCCCTCTCCCTCCTCCTGCCTGCCCTCAATCTCTCTCTCTCAAATAAATAAATAAAATCTTTTTTTAAAAAAAGAAAGAAAGAATAGGCTCAAATCCCAGTTATGACACTTAATAGCTATGTGATTTTGGGCAAGTAACTTAACTTCTCCTAACCTGAGTTTCGTCATGTCCAAAATGAAGATGACAGCACTGTTGTGAGAATTATATTTAGAGTTGAAGCTTTGCAATCTTGGTAACTGGCTCATAGTAAATACTCAATAATGCTAGCTTCACATTAATGGTATTGTTATCCATACTAATAGGATCTTATCTGAACTATGAATAGGCTCCAATCATTAAAACTTTTAAAGCATTTTCACATGTACTACCACTTGATTTATTGAAGAACATGAGATAAGTTTGTGACAAATAAAAGGGTTTGGTCTTTTAAATTTCATACTTAAAAATACATCATTTGTAAGCAGAATCAGACCTATAAATAGAGAACAATCTGATGATTGCTAGAGGGGAGGTAGATGGGAGATGGGTGAAGTAGGTGAAAGGGAGTGGGAGATACAGGCTTCCAGTTATGGAATAAATAAGTCATGGGGAAAAAAGGCACAGCATAGGGAATATAGTCACTGGTATTGTAATAGTGTTGTATGATGATAGATGATAGCTACACTTGTGGTGAGCATAGTATAACTACTGAGTTGTTGAATCACTATGTTGTACACCTGAAACTAATATAACATTGTTGTGTCAACTATATACAAATTTTTAAAAATTACATTGTTTGCTTTGATCTAGGTACAATAAAGCATCTAGCATGACGCTTGTTTTCTTAATGATTACTCTTACAACAAATTGTACTTTACTGCCATTTTCTAATTATTTTTAAAGGATTTGTGGTTCCACCTACAGTCTACTCCTGATTAATAGTGCCAATACGCCTTTGCCTAACTCTTCCTGACAAAGACCAAGAAAAGAAAGGTTGTAAACACATTTATGTTAAATTTGAGACATGTTAATTGAGAGTAATCAAAGGGACCAGATCTTTTTCATTGTCTCTGATATAAACAAGAAGTGACTGAACAGAGTGCTGACTGAATAGGTAAGAACACAGAAATGCAAAATCTTACCACTTACTTCAACCATATGGATAATATCCCTGGGACCAATAATTTCTGGGTCATATTTAATATGTGCTTTGTTGGTTGCCAGGGCCACAGAGCAGTAGAAGATCCCTCTGTGTTTTGTGAGGATAGACTCTATTTTATGTACACAGGAGGCACACGTCATTCCTCTCACCTGTTAAAGACAAAGGTTTTGTTATTCAGAAATCTACTTTTTCCTCCATCAAACATGAATTGTAACATGGGATGAACACACAAGATCTTATCTGCACTATTTATATCCTTCAGATATGTTCATTAGAATGCTGTTTTTATATAAAATTACATTGAATAAAGATATGGTCCCAGCTGCAACAGGTTAAATAGAAGAGGATCTCAGTCTCCCTCTTCCTGTCACTACTAAGTAATAGAGGATTGGACATCTATCATTTCCTGTATTCAATGTCTTGTTTCCCTCTAGATTTTTTAGTCTTCAGTATTACTTTTACCAAAGGTTAATGGATGACAAAAGTGATATACCTTTGTCTAAAAATGTATTTTGCCTTACGTCTTCGGTGAGGTTCTAGTTCAGCTTGGTATTGAATTCTAAAACGGAATAGCAGAACTTCCAGAATGACCATGTGTGGAGTTCAGCAAATCCTTTCCCCCAAAAGCAAAAATAAAATTGAACAAAAGTTTCAAAAACAACCCTTTAAAGACTCTGGGAAGTGACTAAAGAGTATACGACAAATTACAAAGCTTTTATTCAAGAGTATCTACTGAAAGAGTATCAGTAATGGTGTAGTAAAGGTCTTTGAAAATTATCTCTTCCATAAAAGCAATGAGAAAACTGGCAAAAACTGTCAAAAACAACTTTTTTTTGAAATCTGGAAATTAAATAAAAGCTTTCAGCAATCCAGGAAGCATTTATTAAAGAAAATCAGATGGGGGCGCCTGGATGGCTCAGTTGGTTAAGTGGCTGACTCTTGATTTCGGCTCAGGTCATGATCTCAGGGTCCTGGGAATGAGCCCCATGTTGGGCTCCTCCTTGCTCAGCAGGCAGTCTACTTGAGGATTCTCTCTCTCTCTCTCCCTCTGCCCCTCCCCCAACTTGCACTCTCTCTAAAATAAATAAATAAATCTTTTAAAAAAAGAATTAAAGGAAAATATAAGAATGCGATCTCACCAAATAAATAATGTCAATAAAGAGAGAGATTATTAAAAAGGCCCAATGGACAGTCTGGAATTGAAAAGTACCATAACTGAAATGAAAGCAGTACTTAGAGGGAAATGTGTAGCTGTAAATGTCAATATTAAAAAAATAAGAAAGATCTCAAATAAATAACCTAACCTTCCATGTTAAGATACTAGAAAAGAAGAGCAAACTAAACGTAAAGCAAGCAAAAGGAAGGAAATCAAAGATTAGAGTGGAAATTAATAGAACAGAGAATAGAGAAAAATCAACAAAACCAAAAATCGTTTTTCTGAAAAAACTGACAGAATTGACAAACTTTTGGCTAGACTGACCAAGGAAAAAAAGAAAGAAGACTCAAATGCTTAATATCAAGAATGAGGAGTGACTGCTAACAGGCAAGACGTTTCTTTTTTGGGTTAATGAAAATCTCTTAAAATTAGATAAGGTGACAGTTGCACAGCTCTGAGGATATACACTGAATTGTACACCTTAAAAGGGCAAGTTTTGTGGTATGTGAATTATATTTCAATAAATCTATTAAGTTTTATTTATTTTTTAAAGATTTTATTTCATTTATTTGATAGAGCACCAGTACAAGCAGGGTGAGGGAGAGGGAGAGGGAGAAACAGACTCCCTGCTGAGCAGGGATCCTGATGTGGGGCTGGATCCCAGGACCCTGAGATCATGACCTGAGCCAAAGGCAGATGCTTAACCAACTGAGCCACCCAGGTGCCCCCTAAGTTTCAGAAGTCTTTAAAAACTAGGGGTGGCACAACTGGGCATCCCACTCTTGGCTTCGGCTCAGGTAGTGATCTCCAGGTAGTAAGACTGAGTCCCGTGTCAGGCTCTGCATTCAGCATGGCATCTGCTTGAGACTCTCTCCCTCTCCCTCTCTAAAATAAATAAATCTTTAAAAAAAAGTTAAAAAAAAATAAAAGTCCATGGGGGTGTCTGCCTGGATCAGTCGATGGAGCATATGACTCTTGATCTCAGGGCTGTGGGTTTAAGCTCCATGTTGGGTGTAGAAATTTGTTAAAAATAAAACCTTAAAATTTTTTTTCAAATATATAAATAAATAAAAATAAAAACCCACCCATTCTTTTTAATAGCTGCTTAGTATCCTACTATATGGATGTAATTTATGTATCTAGTCCCCAGTGATTAACATTTAGTTGTTTTATCTTTTGCTATAATAAAAAAATAAAAAAACACTATAATGCACATAGTATGTCATTTCATACATACACAACTCTGTCTGTTGGATAACCTCCTGTGAGTAGAACTTCTAAAGCAAAGGGAATGTACAATTTTACTTTTGATAGACATTGCCAAACCCCCTGCTAAGAGCCTGTATCAACTGGCTCTCGACTAGCAATATATGAGAGATCACACAGTGTTAACAAAATTGTGTATTATCTTTACCAATCTAATAGATGAAAAAATGGCATTTCTTTTGTTTTGGTTTCATTTTTTTTATTATGTTATGTTAGTCACCATACAGTACATCCTTAGTTTTTGATGTAATGTTCCATGATTCATTATTTGCGTGTAACACCCAGTGCTCCATGCAATCCGAGCCCTCCTTAATACCCATCACCGGGCTAGCCCATCCCCCCACCCTCCTCCCCTCTGAAACCCTCAGTTTGTTTCCTGGAGTCCATAGGAAAAATGGTATTTCAATGCAGTTTTAATTTGCTTTATTCTTGTTACAAGTGAGGGTGAACATCTTTTCATATGTTTAAAGTGATAACATTTTGGATTTTCTGTGAATTTTCAGTACATATCCTTTACTATCTCTCTTCCAGGTTGTTGGTTCTTATTGATTTATAATATCTCTTCATATATTAAGAAAATTCACCTTCATCTATGGTAAGAAATAATTCAATTTACTTGTCTTTTGACTTTGTTTATGGTGTTTTCCTTCCAAAAAGAAATTTTTATGGACACGAATTTATCAATCTTTTCTTTTATAGGTTTTGTATGATACTTAGGCCATTTCCACTCAACTATTATTTTTTAAGTGATAGATTAGACGTTATTATTGGGAAAAGCTGGGTAGAAGCTTCATAGAAATTCTCTATTAGTTTTGCAACTTTGTGAGTCTAAAATTATTTACACAATGGATTAATAGACTTATGTATAGTAAAACAAATACAATAAAATGTTAATGGAGAATCTAGATGGTGGGTATAAGGGTGTCCACTGTACAATTCTTTTGATTTTCCTGATGTTTCAAGTTTTTATAATAAAATACTGGGGAAAGAGCTCTAAATATTTCTCCTATTAATTTCATGTTTTTTTACGTTCAAATTTTTGATTGAGCTGGAACTAATTTCAGTACAGTATTAAGTTTTTTGTTTTAATTGTTTAAGTTATACAAATAAAACGCAATTTGCTGGATTGGAGAAAATGGCCATTTTAAACCAATATGCCTTACACCTGGTTCTATGGCTTCATTTATAGTCTACAATGCATCTGAAATTTATTCTTTTCTTTGTTATTAGGTAGGAATCATACTATATTTTAAAAGCTGATTTTCATTTATTTATTCAAACCTAAATCTCCTTTTTTGGTAGTTAATAGAGAAATGATTATCTTTTACATTCCATGCTTAAAGGCCACCGTTAAGTCATATCTTTTCCTTCTACTTTCCAGTTTCCTTAATTTTCCTTTTATGTCTTATTTTCGCAACCCTTAAATATCTTTGGAACTATTTTCTGAATCCTCCCTAAGTTTTTCCCGGAAATTTTATCAATCACACAAAAATGATTACTTACAACAAGTTCCAAAACACCATCTCCTTCATCAGCATTTTCTATCATAGTGGCTCCAAATCCAAGCTCTCGGATGAACTCAGCTATCACTGGGGGTTGTATAACAGCAGGATTATACCTTACTTCTGCCTTGCCAGCCATCAGAGCCACAAGTACAGAATATATTCCTAGAACCATTGATAAGAAAAACAATTGAGATAACATCCTTATAAAAAGAGTAAAGTTATTAGCTTTTTTTTCATTTGTAAAAGGATTAAAATGAACCTAGAAAAATTTATAACTTAATTTTTATACAGTCTTGAACCCAAACCAAATAAAACTATTTGAAAGGGGGCCTTAATTTCTTCAACTTCTTATTATGGAAATTTTCAATTATATATACCCAAAAGAGAGAACAACATAAAAACTTGATAAAACCATTGCCCAGTTTCAACAATTATCAATAATACTGGGGCTGGGGGTACCTGGGTGGCTCAGTACGTTAGACAGCTAACTCTTGATTTCAGCTCAGGTCAAGATCTCAGGGGTCCTGAGATCGAGCCCCACATTGGGCTCCATGCTCAGTGGGGAGCCTCCTTAAGGATTCTCTCTCTCCCTCTCCCCCTCCCCCGTTCTCTCTCTCTCTCTTTAAATAAATAAATAAATCTCAAAAAAAAAAAACAACCTAATACTGGGGTTGATCTTGTTTCATCTATATTCCTATCCTCTTACTTCCTATACTCTACCCTGATTATTTTAAAGCAAAACCCAGATAACATATCATTTCATATGTAAATATTTAAACACATATCTCTAAAAGATAGACTCTTCTCTTAAAAAATACCCATTGTACCATTATCACACCTAAAATAATTCTTCAATATCACCAAATATCCAGGCAGAATTCACATTTCCAGAATTATCTTGTAATTGTTTATTAGTTTGCCTAACACAGTCTGTTTTCTTGAATTGGGATCCAGGTAAGACCCATGAATTGCGATAGGTTGAGGCCTTACCATGTAAATATAAAGCACTTGTAGAAACTAGTAAGACAGAGCTCTAGATAAAAGAACTCATGCACTTAAGGAAATCACTGCAGTCACAGCAAAGAATTTAAGAATGTACCAACAGGCACATTAAAACATAATCAAAACATAGTCATTTCTTACAATTACCAAATTTTACTGTCTGGCAGACACTAATATAAAGTGCTCTTATTCATAGGGGGAAAAAGTGCCATAGAACTTGTTAACAAAACAAAGGAGTTCATTTTATCACAGTCAACCTGTTCTCTAGCACAAGCCTTTTATTAACAACCACCCTACTTCTCAAGGCCAGCTATTGCTGTCATTGCCAGGAAGAAAATTAATTCTGCAGAGCAGAAGTGTCAGCTCTTTCGGGTAATCTATGCACTTGGTGGCTACCTGAAAAGGAATGGGGATCAACAGTCCATAGGTTAACTCTGCCGTTGGATAAAAGGAAAAAAAATAATATTAATGATAGTTTTTAATAAGAAAACAAAGTACCTATATAATCTAAGTTTTCTATATAAAATGCTTACATTCTGGGCTTTGTGGATACCAAATAATTCAGAGGATCAGTTCATAGGAAAGCGTCAGTAATAAGAGTAGGGTACAGAGAAAGCAGAAAAAATCTTTTTGCTTCATTTGGATGTAATCTATAGCCAAACAGAAATAGAAGGGAAAATTTGACTCTCAAAAATAGGTTTCATACTTATATAAATTATGGATAACTTTCTAAACTCTTAGTTCAAACTATAATTAAACTCTATTCATTTTTAGAAATATAATGCAAACTAAATGAAGAGATAACCAGTGTTACTTAGTTTTCTAAAAAGTGAATATAGTGACCCCAGTTAGGCCAATGGTATTCCTAACTGGGTAAAGAGGTGGTAAAGGGGATAGTAGGAAGCAACTTAAGAACCAAGCAACACAATGGATTTTTTTTTTAAAGATTCATGATTGGCACAGGCATTGCTTGTCTTGTGAAAAAGGCTGTTTCTGAATTGCCAAAAATAGTTGGTTCTAAAATTAAACAGGAACCTTACAAACTTCTTTTGCTTTCATTTGTTTGTAACCTCCCTCCTTTCCCCTTTTAATCATTCAAAGTGTAATATAAGCTTCAGCCTCAACTGCATTCTAATTAGATATAATGCAGACTGAAATGACATGCAAAAATGACACAATGCAGATATGGTAATAACTGAAGATGGCTCTGTATAACATACACTTTGTTATAATATTCTGACCTGTATATATAAGGTAAGGTGTGTGTGTGTGTGTGTGTGTGTGTGTGTGTATACACACATGTGTATATATATATATATATATAATATATATATGGTAAATATAAGGCCTATGGACCCCAGGCCTGTATTATTATCATATACTTTGAGTTACTGCCCCACAATAGAGGGGATAAGCTGATACTAATCTTACTTATTTGGACCCTATGACTAAGGGCATGTATTATTTAAGACACTGGGGCTAGTACCAAACCTATGATTTCAGTCTCATTAAACATAACTGCATATCTCTACGGTTAACAAATCTATTATGCCACAGTATGAAGTCTATTAATATGAATGCAAACTTATAAGGTAAAACATTTGAGTATAACTGAATAAAAAAGTATGCTATAAATTTTCTATGATTTTATAACCTAGAGTTAACATTTATACACAATATTGAGTAACTTTTTAACATTTTTACTGCAAGCAAAGATCAGCGATCAAACTGTTGGAAGAGAATAATAGAATTCTAAACAAACTTGGTTTTGGTCTAGTTCTTGGTCCAGGTACAGCAATAATGAAACTTAGGAACTGCGGTCATTAGTTTTAAGCACAGCTTTATCAGAAAGTTTGTGTGTTTCCTAAAATCCATTGCAACCAAGGTCCATAGAGAATAGTAACTTCATATATTACCTTCTGCTATTTTTCTACAAATTTCATTGATATTAAAATGTGACCGTGAGGTAAACAAGATAGGAACTTGGGAACTAAGGGAACAAAACAGAAAAATTGGCTGTCAGAAAGTCAAGGTCGTCCTGCACATCACTCATATGCAAGACTTCACAAGGCCTTGGCAAGAACCACAAAAATGGTTATAAAACACCTAAGAGGACAAAAAAGACAGAGTACTCAAATCAATACACAAAATAACAGGCTCCAAGAGTGTCTCACCTTCTTCTCGTCTTAAATTCCGTTCAATGTTTGCTACACAGGAAGCACAAGTCATACCAGTGACCTGTATGTAACACTTAGATGAAGTCTTTGCCTCCACATCGTGAATTGGTGTCATCATTTTAGTATAAAATTCATTAGTTGAGGTCAAAAGCGGCATTTCCGATGAGGTCTGAGCTATTATTACCAATGGCTCATTTGTATCTGGTGGACAGGGAAAGATTCTTTTCATTTGAGGTATTCCTCAGCTGCATCCTCGTCATTCATCACAATCCACACCTCCAGGCACTGTTAATTCATTCCTTTAAAACCAGCATGGACCTAGATCTCTCAGCACTGCTTTTTACACTTTCTAGAAAGTGACTTCAATTTTCAATACTGCCCATCCCAGTTCTCTGGAAAATCTGAACTAACTGAGTAAACAAAACTTTGGTTGTACCAAGTTCTTCTAGCTATTTTCTCTATTGCAAACCCCAGGTAGAGAGTAGTTTGTTGATGGATAGATAGCTCATGTTTTTATAATGAATTTTTATCATCATGTTAATGATTTGCGTACTGGCATTAAACCAATTCATGATATAGTAAGGAGAACAAAAAGCAATTTATAAAACAGCATTGCAGTATGATATCATTTAAAAATGTTTCGTGTAGGAGTGCCTGGGTGGTTCAGTCGGTTAAGTGTCTGCCTTCGGCTCAGGTCATGCTCCTGGGGTCCTGGGATTGAGCCCCATGTTGGACTCTCTGCTCAGTGGGGAGCTTGCTTCTTCCTCTCCCTTCGCCCCACCCCCACCACTTGGGCTCTCTGTCTCTCTCTCACTCTCTCTCGTGTGCACTCTCTCAAAATCTAATATATATATATATAAATTTTAAAAATTGTGTATATGTATATATGACACCACTTATAAGAAAGTCAAGATATTAATGGTGGCTATCTCTGAGGAATGAGGTTAAGGCAGGAATAGAAAGACAGACAGATGAACACATTTTCTCTATAGGCACTTCTGTATTGTTTGAATTTTAAACACTAATATATAGTACTTTTTTACATTAAAATGTCTTTGTGGACAACAGAAGAAAAGACAAGGAGTAAGCCAGCAGTAATCTTTGTTCTGTGCAAAGGACTATTTGGGGGGGGTGCCTGGGCGGCTCAGTCAGTTAAGGGTCCGACTCTTGATTTTGGCTCAGGTCATGATCTCAGGGTCGTGAGATTGAGCCCCAAGTCAGGCTCCATGCTGGGCATGGAGCCTGCCTAAGATTTTCTTTCCACTTCTACCTCTACCCCTCCCCCCTGTCACGTGCACATGGGCACATGCTCTAAAAATATATAAAATAACATAAAAGAAAAGGAATATTTGGAAAATCTCTCCAGAGAATGTTTATGCACTATGGAACAATGGGGAGCTCCTACAATCCAGAAGTTCCCCTGCAGTCTCAGAAAAAACTGCCATTCTGTTTTAGTTTATCCACTGCAGTATTAATCACCTCCAAGAAGGGAGAAGTTATCCTCTCTAGCACATCCATGCACTTGCAAAGCTAAAGATTTTACACTCCCCTGCAGAGATAAGGAGGAAAAGAAGTGATGTGGAAATTTTCAGGCACCTAACTTGTTCTTTCTTCCCCTTGGGCAAAAAAACTCATTCAGGTCTATTTGGCTAACCCACAGAGGAATCCCTGCATCAGAGCTGGTTTTCAGGATGCTAAAGAGGGCATCTTTTGCAGAAACTTTAACAAAAGCCCAACCATTTAACTCATAAATAATGATCTAGACTTCCCAAATCAGTGTAATAGCTCTTAAATTTTAATGCACATACAACAACCTGGGGGATTTTGTTAAAATGCAGATTCTGGTTCAGGACTTTTAGATGGGCCCTGAGATTCTGCATTTCCACCACTCTTCCAGGTGATGGCACTACAGTCTGTCTGGGTTACAGCAAAAGACACTTTGATCACTATTGACTAGATACTCCCAATTCCAAAATTAGTCCATCTCTGATCTTAAGAAAATCAATTTAGAAAACTATACTTATTCATTCAGATTATGAGAGCATTATTTAGAAAACATGGTAAAATTTACCAAATACTACTATTATTGGAAGCTCATTTGCCCAAAGGAAATAGCTGTGGCTTTGAAAAAATACATTATTTAAATCCATCCAGGAGCTTACTTCATTCTCTCATAATTATTATTAGGACTTAATTTTGAACTTAGACACTGAAAAAAGTTTATACTGCTACTTACTTTAGGTCCTTTGCCAGTATTCAGTTATTTCAGGTACCAGAGATAACCCATAATACAATCTGCAATTTTCACACTCTGGAAGTACAGTGCTAAATTAAAATAAGTCATGGAGGTAGTCCCTTTTAGCTACCTTGGCATGACCTCTCAACAAAGATCCATAAAATCGCGCCCTTTACCCCAGTGAGTGTGGCAACTAGAAGAGCAAAAGCTTCCATCTTCCACAGAAGCAGTGCAGGTGTTAAAAAGCCACACTGAATTAAATGACTACTTTTCTTCAATTAGATTTTCTATAGGCTGTAGCAACACTACCTATGCTTAAGTGAATTCAAAAGGAAGGAAGGTTGACTTCCCTGCACTTGAGGCAACAATCAGAAAAGATTCCAGATTTTTAAAGAAAGGGTTTCCGATATCATCCTCAAAATTGGTGGGTTCAGTGTCTGAAGTAATATGAAGAATAAATAATCAGAAAATGGATTAAAAAGAATTAAAAACATCATTTCTGGAACATACTCTCAAATGATTCAGAAAAAGTTAGTGTGTGTGATCTGTGTGTGGGTGTGTGTCTGTCAACAGAGAGTATGATAAAACAAATGTGGTAAAATATTTAAAATGAGGGAATCTGAGAGAAATTGGTAAACAGGAATTCTTTGTATTACTCTTGTAGCTTTTCTAGAAGTTTGAAATTAAAAATAGAAAAATTTACAAAAAAAGGAAAAGATTTTAAGTATTTTTTTCCTTAACTGGTTACTGAAGACTTAACTTCATATGTTATATATCTTTTTAAGAGAATGATGAGATTGACGTTCATGATAAAAAGTACCTCCCATTCAAGGATGGCGCAGTATTTGTAAATCAATCAACGTGATACATCACATCAACAACAAAAAAAGGAAAAAACCCATATGATAATTTCAATAGGTGCAGAAAAAGCATGACAAATTACAACATCCATTAATTATAAAAACCCTCAAAAAAGTAGGTCTTAGAGGGAACATACCCCAACGTAATAAATGCTTTATATGAAAAAACCCACAGCTAACATCATACCCTATGGTGAAAACAGAGGTTTCCCCCTAAGATCAGGAACAAGACAAGGATGTCTGTTCTCACCACTTTTATTCAAGTACTGAAAGTCTTAGCCACAGCAATCAGACAACAAAAAGAAATAAAAGACATTCAAATGGCAAGGAAGAAATAAAACTTTCACTGTTTGCAGATGACATGATACTATATAGAAAACCCTAGAGTCCACCAAAAAACTACTAGAACTGATAAATGAATTCAGTAAGGTCACAGGATACAAAATCAAGGTGCAGAAATCTGTTGCATTTCTATACACCAATAATGAAGCAGCAGAAAAAGAAAAAGCAATTCCATTTACAATTGCATCAAAAATAGTAAAATAGCTAGGAATAAACTTAACTAAATAGGTAAAAGACCCATACTCTGAAAGCTATAAAACATTGATGAAAGAAACCGAAGAAAACACAAAGAAATGGAAAGATATTGCATGCTCATGGATTGGAAGAACAAATAATATTAAAACATCTATATTACACATTTAATATAAGCAATCTACATATTTAATGCAATCCCTACTGAAATAACAATAGCATTTTCCACAGCACTAAAACAAACAATCCTAAAATTTGTATAGAACCACAAAAAACCCTGAATAGCCAAAGTAATCTTGAAAAAGAAAAAGAAAACTGGAGGTATCGCAATACCAGACATCAAGTTATATTACAAAGCTGTAGTAATCAAAATAGTATAGTACTAGAACAAAAACAGACACATAGATCAATAGAATGAAATAGAAAGCCCAGAAATAAGCCCACAATTATATGGTCAAATAATCTTTGACAAAGGCAGCTAGAATATGCAATGAAATTTTTACATCCATGTTCATCAGGGATATTGGTCTGTAATTCTCCAAAAGAAGACACACAGATCAATGGAACAGAATAGAGACCCCAGAAATGGACCCTCAACTCCATGGTCAACTCATCTACAACAAAGCAGGAAAGAATATCCTAATGGAAAAAATACAGTCTCTTCAACAAATGGTGTTGAGAAAACTAGACAGCCACATGCAGAAGAATGAAACTAGACCACTTTCCTACACCATGAACAAAAATAAATTCAAAATGGATTAAAGACCTAAATGTGAGACAGGAAAGCATCACAATCCTGCAAAAGAACACAGATAGTAACTTCTTTGACACGGTCATAGCAACTTTTTTCTAGATATGCCTCCTGAGGCAAGGGAAACAAAAGAACAATAAACTATTGGGACTAAATCAAAATAAAAAGCTTCTGCACAGCGAAAGAACCAACAAAACTAAAAGGCAACCTATTGAATTGGAGGAGATATTTGCAAATGACATATCCAACAAAGGGTTAGGATCCAAAATATATAAAGAACTCATCAAATTCAACAACCAAAAACCAAATAATCCAATTTAAAAATGGGCAGAAGACCTGAACAAACATTTCTGCAAAGACAGAGATGGCCAACAGACAAAAAGATGCTCAACATTAGTGATCCTCAGGGAAATACAAATCAAAACTACAATGAGATATCACCTCATACCTGTCAGGATGGCTAAAATCAAAAACTCAAGAAACAGCAAGTTTTGGCAAGGAGGTGGAGGAAAAGGGACCCTCGCCCACTATTGGTGGGAATGCAAACTGGTGCAGTCACTGTGGAAAATATTATGGAGGGTCTTCAAAAAGTTAAAAATAGAACTACCCTCTGATCTGGCAATCACACTACTGGGTATTTACCCAAAGGTTACAAAAACACTAATTCAAAGGGATACATTCACCCCAATTTTTACAGCAGCATTATTTACAATAGCCAAATTATGGAAGCAGCCCAATTGTCCATCGATTGATGAATGGATAGAGAAAGTGTAGTGCATATATATACTTACACACACACACACACACACACACACACACACACACACACACAGTGGAATATTATTTAGCCATAAAAAATGAAATCTTGCCATTCGCAATGACACAGATAGAGCTAGACAATAAGGGAAATAAGTCAGAGAAAGACAAACACCATATGAGTTCACTCATACGTGGAATTTAAGAACAAAACAAATGAACAAAGGGACAAAAAAGAGAGAAACAAATTAACAAAGAGATTCTTAATTATAGAGGATAAACAGATGGTTGCCAGAGGAAGAGTTTGGAGGATGGGTTAAATAGGTGATGGGGATTAAGGAGTGCACTTGTGATGAGTACTGGGTGGTGTAAGGAAGTGTCGAATCACTATATTGTACACCTGAAACTAATGTAAAACTGTATGTTAACTACACCGGAAATAAAATTTAAAAAAATAAAATTTAAAAAAGAATTCATCAATGAAGAGAAAAAGCACCTCATATATCTCTATCTCCTTTAACTTTTACAGCCTACCCAGGATTAGTACTTCATAAAGACAAATCATGTCAGCCCCTCTCTGTCTGGGAAGGAGTTATAGTGATAGGTTGTGAGGCCAGGATCAGCACTGACACTGAGATTCAGAAAATGGGCAGCCACCATTCTGATGGCATCTCAAACTCTGAATGATCTCTAGCAGAAATATAGAATGCGATCATTTGATATCAACCTTCTATCCCAATAATATGGGTCATTGTAGCCACAACCCTATCAATTCTTTTAGTGACGTTCACTGTGCCAAGGTTTTTTTTACCTATTCATCATGGCCATTAATGTGTTTGTTATGACCCCTAACAGATGTAGGGCACCTAACACGCTCCTGGTAATTATTTGTCGAACAATCAATTCCTGGGGCCCTTGACAATAGTTGGTGAAGGTAAAAGCCGTTGTTAAAAGTTACTGAACATGTTGCGTTCATGGATCCTGAGAACTAGGTAGATGATAGACATGGTACTAGACTATTAAGTACTCTTACTAGTCTGACCAAAATTTCTCCTATTGCTCAAATCCATCTTTGAAGCCATGTGAGATAGTTGGAAAGTTACTTTTACTCTGCTCACATCTGTGATATAAAAATTCTTAAATGTCATTTTAAATTATATTATTTAATATTATATTATCATTGCATTAAATAAACAATGTTCATATAGATTTAATTCAAAGAGTTTATTTATAGAGGTCACTGCAGCAAATTATTTATACCAGTGCTTCTCAAACTTTAATGTGCATATGAATTACCTAAAGAGCTTATTAAAATTAAAATGTAGATTTTTATTTAATGGGTATGCAGTAGGTCAGACAGTCTAGTTCTAAAAAGCTCCCAGTGATGGTGATGCTACTGCTGATCTGTGAACCATAATTTAAGCTGCAAAAATACAGACCCTAATGAATAGGATAAATTCCAATGAGGGGGGTCCAATCTGAAAGTCTGCGAGGTTCTTGCTTACAATAATACCAGATACCAGATTCGATTTTTAAAAAGTATTTCACTTTCATACTATATGTGGTATAAGCTGATAGGATTTGAGTTCCTATATTTAAGAAGCATAGGAATATCACAGTGTAAGTAACTTGTCTGACTGATATTAACGTAAACTAAATTATGTGGTGTCCATAACGCATTATGTATGCCGAAGTATTTTAATTTAATAGAAACTGAATATTAACTCAACATTATGAGATAGCAAAATGTGAAACAGTTTCAAATACTGTCATTTTGAAAATTTTAAAAATTATAAGCAATGGGGGTGCCTGGGTGGCTCAGTTGGTTAAGTGTCCGACTCTTAATTTTGGCTCACGTCATGATCTCAGGGTCATGAGATTGAGCCCCACGTCAGGCTCCATGCTGGGCGTGGAGCCTGCTTAAGATTCTCTCTCTCCCTCTCCTTCTGCCCCTCCCCCTGCTCGTGCTCTCTAAATAAATAAATGAATAAAGTATTAAAAATTGTAAGGAATGATAGATAGAACTAAATTTTGCTTATAACAATTTTATTCATTTTTTATCTGATACAGTTTCACTTTAATATTTCAATTAAAATTTTTCTTCTTGTTTCATAGTTATTTCCTTTTGCAACTATGGATTTCCCATACTTTGTTCAGACTTTTAGCACTGGAGGCTCTTTAACATTTCAGTATCCTGTATGAATTTTCTAAAAAGGAATTATGTATCTCTTTTTTTGAACACAAGAATTTTGGTCTTTTGAGATTTTCTTTATTAAAGTGAGAATTCTAGGTGGCAATGTAAAGTGGTTCAGCCACTTTGGAAACATATGGCAATTCCTGAAAAAGTTAAACATATTCACCCTATGACCCAGAAATTATACTCCTAGGTATATACCCAGGAGAAATAAAAACATACATTCATGTATAAACTCATACCCTAATGTTCATAGCGGCATTATTCATAAAAGCCAAGAAGTGGAAACAACCCAAATTTTCATGAACTGATGGATGGAGAAACAAAATTAGGTGTATATATGTATATACACAATGGAATACTATTTAGAAATAAAAAGAAGTGAAATACTGATACATGTTACAAACACAGATGAACACTTACGTACCTTGAAAACAATATATTAAATGAAAAAAGTTAGACACAAAAGGACAAATATTCTATGATTCCACTTATATGGAACCTAGAGTTGTCACATTCATAAAGACAAAAAATAGAACAGTAAATAACAGGAACTGAGGGAGACGGAAGGGAAATGAGGCGTGACTGCTAATGGGTACAGGGTTTCTTTTAGGGGTAATGAAAATGTTATAAAATTAGATAGCAGTAATGGCTGCAAAACTCTGAATATACTAAGAACCACTGGATTGTATACTTTAAAAGGGTGAGTTTTCATAGCAGCAATGTCCACAATAGCCAAACTGTGCAAGGAGCCGAGATGTCCTTCAACAGATGAATGAATAAAGAAGATGTGGTTCATATATACAATGGAATACTACTCAGCCAACAGAAAGGATGAATACCTACCATTTGCATCGACATGGATGGAACTGGAGGGGATTATGCTAAGTGAAATAAGTCAAGCAGAGAAAAACAATTATCATACGGTTTCACTCATTTGTGGAACGGAAGGAATAGCACAGAGGACCACAGGGGAAGGGAGGGAAAACTGAACAGGAAGAAATCAGAGAGGGAGACAAACCATGAGAGACTCTGGACTCTGGGAACCAAACTGAGGTTTTCAGAAGGGAGGGGGGTGGGAGGATGGGGTAACCGGCTGATGGGTATTAAGGAGGGCATGTGTTGTGATGAGCACTGGGTGTTATATGCAACTGATGAATCGTTGAACACTACATCAAAAACTAATGATGTACTATGTATTGGCTAACTGAACATAAAAAAAAGAAACAGAGCTACAACTGATGTGAGAGATGGCCCCACAGAAGTCTTACATTTGCCATCCTTGGGGTAGCATATAATAAATTAATATTAGCTTTAAAAAACTGAAAAAATAAAAACTTTAAAAAATAAAAGAAAATATTTTTTTAATTAAAAAAATAAAAGGGTGAATTTTATGGTATGCAAACTACATCTTCACATTAAAAAGTGAGAAACCAACTGAGGGCTTCAGAGGGGAGGGGGGTGGGGGATTGGAATAGGCCAGTGATGGGTATTAAGGAGTGCACATATTGCATGGTGCACTGGGTGTTATACGCAACTAATGAATCATCGAACTTTACATCAGAAACCAGGGATGTACTGTATGGTAACTAACATAATATAATTTAAAAAAAAGTGAGATTTCTATAATTCCTGCCATTTGTCATGAGCATGAAAATTAAGAATATTTATTATGTCTCTGGGTCCTCTTCCACTGACATTTAACTACTGCAATAATTTGAGCATGTGTTTAATTTTTTATGCTTCTCAGTTTTAGTGAGCTCAAAAAAAGAATATAGCTATTTGATATCCTTCTTTCTGATCAGAATAGCAAAAGTTAATAACATTGTCTGGAAATTAGTTATACAATTTCTCTCTTTTACTTACAGCAAGAAATTTCATCAGGACATTTCCAGTTTAATTCAAGGCTAGGTTCAATTCTAGTTCAAAATAACAAGTTCCCATAGGCAAATTCATTGAATATTCAATTTTGGTTTCAGTTCAAGGTAAGAGCTGTCAGGAAACTGTCAGACTTTGGGGCAGTTCTAGAGTCAGTTTCATTTGAACGTCTACCTTTAAAGCTACAGTTAAAATTCTATTATTTATTTCTACCTTTTTTCTTTACAAACTAGCATTTGCTTCTCCCATTATACACGCACACATACATCCTTGTCACAAAAAAACAAAACACATAGGCAAGCACAATGGAAATAAATATCACCTTTACCCCACCACTCATATAATAACCACTGTTAAAATTTTAGTTCATGTCCTGCCAGGAATTTTATTCACTCATATATGTAAACAACATATACATGATATAAATCCTTATACACGTGTTTATAATATTTTGATCATGCTGAATATACAGATTTTTAGCTTTTATTTTTTCATTTAACAAGATATCACAGACACTTTCCTGTGGCATTAAGTATCTTTAGTACTGTAATTTATTTTGGCTCTATAGCATTTCATCATATTGATGTATCATGATTTAATGTTTCTAGTTTTGAAATATTGCAGATAATTATGCAAACATCCTTGCAAGCATCTTTGTATACATCGCTGACTACTTCTATAGGACTTACTTTCAAAAACTGGAATTGCAGTGCCTGTTACTCATTTATTATTGATGAAAGCCACAGAATTCAAAATAAGAAATAAAAAACATTAGGGGAATCTGAGAAAAAAGTGATAATTACCTGACAAGGCAGCATCAAATCCCATGTCTTCTATTGCTTCTCTCAAGGTTTCTGGAGTGGTTAGTAGAGGATCATACTCAACAGTCCCATTGCCATTTGCAAGAGAGACTCGTATGGATTTTACACCTGCCTTTTTTGATATGACACCCTCAATAGACTGAACACAAGAATTACAAGTCATTCCATAAATGTTTATCACAGTTTCTTGAGTCAGAGGATGGCTAGCTATGTTCAAAGGAATCTTTTGAAGAGATGAGCTGGAGGGAGAGTTTGAGGTGCTCTCAGCTTCACTTGAAATACTAACTCTATATTGCCCTGGTGACACGGCCTCTATCGCTTTTCTCAGGGTTTCTGGAGTGACTGAGTTTGCATTGTACTTCACTATGGCAGATCTATTCTCTAAGGAAACTACTATGCTGCTTACATATTGGAGTGTAGATAAAGCACTTTCAATGTTTAACACACATGATTTACAATGCATGCCATCTATAATGAAAGTGACTGTTGAATCACTGGTGTATGATGGACTCCTTTGCTGTGATCCTTCTGAGGATTTGACTGGTGTATTCTTTAGGCGTTCTATATCAATAGCTCCCAATTTGAGGTACTTGGGCTGTTTCTTGATGAATGCTGGAAAGCCCACAGCTTCAATCTGCCTTTTTATTTCCTCTGCTGTGATAAGATGAGGTTGATAAACAATAGTAGCTTCTTGGTTGTCCAGGGAAACTAGTTAATAGAAAGAGAAATATTATATCAGTTATTTCTGGGCTACTTCAGAAAACATTCTGTAGACCAAATCAATACCACACATAATTGTTTCTCTTTGTTGTCATTATCCTTTCTTAAGCTAATTCAGTTCTTTTCAGAAAATGTTACTGACACAGACTGGAAAAAAACTAAAAAAATATGACCACTATATCTATGGTCTCCCAGTTTCCACACGCCTGAACAGAAATATGTTAGAGGTGGAGAGGACCCCAGGCATGTTGCATTAAAAACCCGGGACTCCATGAACTGCCACTCCTGCTACCTTTTCTGCTTGCTTAAGACTCATGTAACTTTTAATTATAATCATTCATTTTACCCACTTTAACCCTGGGTATATGCGCACTGTACCCCAAACTGCAATGAAACAGTAAGTATTCTAGTCCAGTGGATTCAAAACCCATGCTTAAGAAGAAAGCAAAAACCTCAACGACCAAAACAGAAGACTAAGCTCATGAAACAATCCAACAAATAACACAAGATATATTACCTTTAATTCGCTGAACACCTTGCAGCTTCCCAATTTTTCCTTCAATGGTGCTGGTGCATGAATGGCAGGTCATGCCTTCTACTTTCATCTTCAGCATGACTTCACCTGCTTGAGCCATACTGTATTCTTCACAAGTTCCTGACTTTTTCTCCAGAGTTCCAGTATCTAAACTGAGATCTGGAAGCAGCTCTATTATCTGATTGGCATTCACTATAGAAGGAATTACTGTCACCACTACAGTTCTTTGCTGAGGGGAAATTTTAATGTCTGTCACACCCTTGGTCTTGAGCAATGTGTTTTGGATATGGTCCCATGGCACAGCCAGTGAAGCAGCAACAGTCAGAAACACAGTATCAGTTAAAACAGGGAAAGGATTAGGATTGTGGAGAATAGCATCAAAGCCCATGTCCTCAATAGCTTCCAGTAGGGTCTTTGGAGTCTGTAGTTTAGGGTCATAAATAATAGTTGCATTTTTTTCTTCCAGTGAAACCTTTTGGAAGAGAAGTTCAAAAGTCAGTTTAATTAAATTTCATGACCTAGGACTTAAAAATGAACAATCATTGTATCACATTCAAGAAGAATGGAACAAATAATTCAATCAAATTGAGTTTCCCTACTAGTTCTCATCTTTACTATTCTCTTCAGAAAGAAACAGAAAATGTCTTCTGTACTTACAGGAATGATAAAGTTATATGTAGGTGTATGTGATTCAAATACTGATTAGGCATTTGAAACATACACATAGACAAACACACCCTAGAATTTCACAACAGAGTACAAACAACTCTTCTTTACCACCTCCTCTCACTAATTATGCCAATACTTCACACTCTACCGATTCAAAAGATAATAAAGGAAACAGGATCAGCTGCAGAAAATAAAAAGTGATATGAAGTTTAAAATTTAAAATGTTCAATGAAGATAACTTTGTTTGGAAAAAAAGATACAAGCATGCTAGTTTATGATTAAAGGTAGTATCGTAGGGTTTTGTAGCATATATTCCTATAACCTTCTAAGCTACTACAGCCTAGTATTATTTTTATTCAAAATAAGGATATATTTATTGTTTCACCTGATTCAATGATAAAAACAATGATTGGCTTCCTAAACCTCAGTTACTGTATATAATTTAACTACTACCATGAGTACATGCGTATCTTTGGCTGACACCTTACAAAAATTATTGATGTGGTCACACACACAAACACATATGCACAAACACACAATTACTGGGCTGAGAGTCAGAAGATTTGTGTTCTACTGAAAATTCTCTGCTTATTAGTCAGTCACACTCATTAATTCTACCATCTGAAAAATGGGGAAATATGCCCTATAATCTAGGGTTGTTATACGGATCGTATGAGTAAATAGATAGGAAAGCAGTTCTTTGCAGCAGTGAGTTAAAGGTAAACACTGAACAACTAATATTTATTGAGCACCTATTATATGTGCCAGGAGCCAGGATTCTTGAGACACAAAGCTGAGCATGACACAGTCACAGGGAGCATATACTAGAACAGAAAAATACAGAAAACAGACATGTATTCATCCCTGGGAATATGGGTCAGAAAAGGCTTCTTAGGGGAGATAATACCTTAATGTAAAAGGACAAACACAAATCAGCAAGGACACATGAGACAGGAATTCCAGACAAATGGATAAAGGAGATAAAGATCACAAGCAAGAGAATTGGGCAATTGATTTATTATGGGGCCCCTTTTATGCCAATAATGGTTTGCAATTTATCCTGTTGGTAATAGGGGGCTATAGAGAAGTTAAGCAGGGGAATAACATGATTGTATTAGCATTTTAGAGAAGAATCGTTTTGGAGACATGTGTGGTGGAATGGAGTGACACAGGATGGAAGATCGGTTTGGAGACTATTGCAATTGCAATAGTGGTACAGAGAAGATCTGAATTAAGGAATGAACGCTGGGGGTAAAGAAAAAAGGCCAGTTCCAACATACATGTGGGAGGGCAAGAACTAGTAAGGAGATTATAGAGAATAAAGGAGAGGATTACAACGACATATATGTTTATGGTTTGGGCCAATGTATAGATGGTGTTGCCATTAACTATTATCAGAGAGAGGAGGAAAACTGGAGGAAGTTAAGAGGTTGGAGTGGAGGGAAAAGAAAGAATAAACTGTTTCAGAACCACTGATTTGGAGAGGCAATAGGGTACTAATGTTCTAAAGGCAGTAAAAATATGGGCATTATTGGGACGCCTGGGTGGCTCAGTCTGTTAAGCTTCCGCCTTCAGCTCAGGTCATGATCCCAGGGTCCTGGGATCGAGTCCTGCATGGGGCTCCTTGCTCAGCTGGGAGCCTGCTTCTCCCTCTGCCTGCCACTCCCCCTGCTTGTGCACTCTCTCTCTGACAAATAAGTAAAATCTTTTTAAAAATATGGCCATTATTATTATTATGGATTTCTGATGAAAATCTCTGTTCCATAAAGAAAAGCAACCCCAAAACATAATTAAAAGTACTTAAGAATCAAGGCACCTGGGCGGTTCAGTCAGTTAAGTGCCTGACTCTTGATTTTGGCTCGGGTCTTGATCTCAGGGTCGTGAGTTGAGGCCCTGCATTAGGTTCCATACTGGGTGTGGAGTCTACTTAAAAAAGTAATTAAGAGTAGGAAATCTCACTTTAAACTGTCTACAATAGTTATATAGTTTAATCTTTCACTTATTTTAATGAACTTAATATTTTTATTTCTTCCTTTAGCTTGGTAATCAAGGGCTAGGTATTTGGTGGAATCTTAAAATGCGCCCATGAAACAAAAAAGATTCTAAGACTGATAATTCTAGTTGGTCAGCTTGCTCTTAGTTATGGAAGAGATTACTAGCATAAGTGATCCAAAACAGAAGTGGGAAAATAATTTAAATTTTGTCTTGGAATATGCCACATAACACTTTTTATGAATAAGCCACAGTATAGCCAAACCACATGTAGTTCAGGCATACACTTTTCAAAGAGATGCAATATAAATACAGTCACTATAAAATGAAGGCTTTTGTGTTTTTTATCTCTAAAGAGATTTTTTTTATTTTTTTAAAGATTTTATTTATTTATTTGACACACACACACAGAGAGAGCACAAGCATAAGAATGGGGAGCAGCAGGCAGAGGGACAGTGGGCCCTCTGGCCCTTCCCACCTTTGCTCTCTCTTTCTCAAATAAATAAATAAATATCTTTAAAGAGTTAAAAAATTTAAACATTTAAACTAAAGAGGAAGATGGAGAACAGATGATGGGTGGGAAAGGGGTGACTATAAAGGGGCAGCACAGGAGAGATTTTGGCATGATGGGACTAGAGTGTCCTGGTTGTGGTGGTAGTTAAATGAATCTATACATGTGTTAAAATTCACCAAACTAGGGGCGCCTGGGTGGCTCAGGTGTTAAGCGTCTGTCTTCGGCTCAGGGCATGACCCCAGAGTTCTGGGATCAAGCCCTACATCAGGCTCCTCTGCTGGGAGCCTGCTTCTTCCTCTCCCACTCCCCCTGCTTGTGTTCCCTCTCTCACTGGCTGTCTCTCTCTCTGTTAAATAAATAAAATCTTTTAAAAAAATATTCACCAAACTGAAAAAAAAAGAAATCATAGACCTGTATACCAAAAACAAGTCAATTTTGCTATATGATAATTGCTTTAAACAAAAAAAATTAAGATAAAAAATTCGGTTAGTTGCATTAGCTACATTTCAAGTGTTCAATGGCCACTGTGGCTAAGTGGCTGCCATACGGTACTGGGGATCTATAGAACATTTACATCATTGCAGTACATTGCATTGGACAGTACTGCTCCAGGTACTACTATACTTTTTTATGATAAAGTACGAAACTGTTTTGAGAAGGTGGAAATTTCCTTTCTCTTATGTTTAAAAACACTGTATATGGTATCTTTTTTAAAAGATCTGGTTTTGAGCTAATTTCCACCTCCCCAAAAATGCTAATTTACCAACATACCCAATGAGAAACTGTTCTTAAAACTAACTTTATTTTTTAAATTTTTTTATAATAACTTTTTATTATGTTATGTTAGTCACCATACAGTACATCCCTAGTTTTTGATGCAATGTTCCATGATTCATTACTTGCATATAACACCCAGTGCACCATGCAATACGCGCCCTCCTTAATACCCATCACCAGCCTATCCCATTCCCCCACCCCCCTCCCCTCTGAAGCCCTCAGTTTGTTTCCCAGAGTCCATAGTCTCTCATGCTTCATTCCCCGTTCTGTTTACCTCCCCCCCCACTTCATTCTTCCCTTTCTTCTCCTACCGATCTTCCTACTTTTTATGTTCCATAAATGAGTGAAACCATATAATTGTCTTTCTCTGCTTGACTTATTTCACTTAGCATTATCTCCTCCAGTTCCATCCATGTTGCTGCAAATGTTGTGAAATCGTTCTTTTTGATGGCTGAGTAATATTCCATGGTATATATGGACCACATCTTCTTAATCCAGTCATCTGTTGAAGGGCATCTTGGCTCCTTCCACAATTTAGCTATTGTGGACAATGCTGCTATGAACATTGGGGTGCATATGGCCCTTCTCTTCACTACGTCTGTATCTTTGGGGTAAATACCCAGTAGTGCAATGGCTGGGTCATAGGGTAGCTCAATTTTTAACTTTTTAAGGGACCTCCACACTGTTTTCCAGAGTGGCTGTACCAACTTGCATTCCCACCAACAATCAAAAATCACTTTCTCACTAGATGGTTTACTATAATTTCTACTGCATTAACCTATCTTCTAATTATAAAAGGCATAAGGAGACACAGAAACTACGTATTTAAAATACTACACACAAAAGTTATATTACCCTATGTTGTTTTCATGCTATAGACTAAAAACACTTACTCATTTAATAACTTTTATTTGTGTGTTTTAAAGCTGGCCAACCACACTTACCACAAACAAAAATGTTCCCCTTTGGGGTAACATCACTCAACTTTTCCTCTGAATGTTAGACATCTAAGGATATCTAGAGAGTTAGATATCAAAGAGACTTTTCAAGCCCAAAGTCTCAAAGGAAACAAAAACAAGCACTACCTTTGTTTCTTTTAAGAGGAAATTCATACAGTGATTATCACAATACTGTTCTGGATACCACATCCTTGAGCAGGAAACTAAAATAACATTTATTTATTTGACAAATATTTACTGAGTGTCTATTGTGTGCCTGGCACTGTGCTAGCCGCTACGGATACAATGGTGAGCAAAACAAGCACTGACTCTGTAAACCTGGGAATTCCTGGTAGCAGTACGATTCTGGGACGGCTTAACTCTTTCACATTTTCCCTGCCAATGAAAACCACCTCCACTTATTTACCAAATTGTTCCAAAGTTTCAACAGCTCGTCTTTTTCTCTCAATCTTTTATTAAGAACCAGTATTGTTAATTGCACTACTAGGCATTTACCCCAAAGATACAAATGTAGTGATCTGAAGGGGCACCTGCACCCCAATGTTTATAGCATCAATGTCCACAATAGCCAAGCTGTGGAAAGAGCTGAGATGTCTATCAACGGATGAATGGATAAAGATGTGGCCCATATATATAATAGAATATTACTTAGCCATCAGAAAGGATGAAATATTACCATTTACATCGACATGGATGGAACTGGAGGATACTATGCTGAGCAAAATAAGTCAATCAGAGAAAATTATCATATGGTTTCACTCATATAAAGAATATAAGAAACAGGGGCACCTGAGTGGCTCAGTTAAGCCTCTGCTTTCAGCTCAGGTCACGATCTCAGGGTCCTGGGACAGAGCCCCGTGTTGGGCTCACAGCCCAGCGGGAAGTCTGCCTCTCCCTCTGCCCCTTCCCCCTACTTGTGCTTGCTCTCTCTCCCTCTCTCTCTCAAATAAATAAATAAAATCTTTAAAATAAAGAATATAGAAACAATGCAGAGGATCACAGGGGAAAGGAGGGAAAAACGGAATGGGAAGAAATCAGAGAGGGAGACAAACCATAGGAGACTCTTAACTATGGGAAAGAAACTGAGGGTTGCTGGATGGCAAGGGGGGTTGGGGGCATAGGGTAACTGGGTGATGGGCATTAAGGAGGGCACCTGATGTAATGAACACTGGCCGTTGCATGCAACTGATGAATTACTGAACTCTACATCTGAAACTAAGGATGTTCTATATGTTGGCTAACTGAATTTAAATAAAATAAAATTAAAAGAAGAACCAATGCTGTTATTTCTATTTTCATAAGAACTGTTTTTCTATTAAATCAATAGTTCCTCTAAAAATAAACATATACTAGTCTACAAATTATGAATGTGACTCGTAGGAAGGACTCAAGGTGGAATACTATTCACTGTATTTAGATGAAGGCAGGAGTGGAACAGAAGAAAAGAAAAGAAACATATTCTGTGGCCTCAACAGCATTAATAGTGGCGTAGAGGGTGCTAAATGTCCACAGAAATTATAACAATCCATTATTTTAATGAGTATGCTATTCTTTATCTACTGAAATGCCTAAAACATGAAATTCAAGCACAGTATACTTTATCTGCATGCAATTTCTACATAATTTGCTTTCAAGTAGGATGAAAGCTAGAACCTTGGACAAATCACCCTAACTTAAAGGGCTTCATTTTCCTAAAAGACTGGTTTAAAGCTCACTTTCTTACATTTTCATAACAACTCAACATAAAGGTAATCAGAGGTTTTTCAGAGCTTGAAAGGATTCTGTAATTTTATACAGACTGAAGTCAGAAAAATGAAATGATTCATCAGTTATCTTGAATTTCTAATATGTTTGATTCGCCAACCACAAATAGTTTTGACTCAACTAAAAACTATTTAAAATACATAGGAGGAACCTGATATAGATTACATATTTTACAATATAAATTCTATTATCCTTTGTTGAAAAAATAATATACATATATTAATCAAGTAACATTCTACTTGGATGCTTCGATATAGGATACTGAACATTAAAAGCCATTAATATAAACTGTATGGTACTGGCAAAAAAAAGAGACACATAGATCAATGGAACAGAATTTTAAAAAACCCAGAAATAAACCTATGCTTCTATGATCAATTAGTCTATGACAAAGGAGGCAAGAATATAAGATGAGAAAGAGACAGTCTCTTCAATAAATGGTGCTAGGAAAACTGGACTACATGTAAAAGAATGAAACTGGACCACTTTATAACACCATACACAGAAATAAACTCAAAATGGATTAAAGACCTAAGTGTGCGACTTGAAACCATAAGAATCCTAGAAAAGAACACAGGCAGTAATTTCTCTGACATCATCCATCGCAACATTTTTCTAGATATGTCTTCTAAGGCAAGGGAAACAAAAACAAAAATAAACTACTGGGACTACACCAGAATGAAAAGCTTTTACACAGCAAAGGAAACAAACCATCAACCAAACAGAAAGGCAACCTACTGAATGGGAGAAGATATTTGCAAATAACACATTCAATAAAGCATTAGGATCCAAAATATATAAAAAAAACTTATCAAATTCAACACCAAAAAAAATCCAAATAAAAAATGGGCAGAAAGGGGCGCCTGGGTGGCTCAGTCGTTAAGCGTCTGCCTTTGGCTCAGGTCGTGATCCTGGAGTCCTGGGATCGAGCCCCACATTGGGCTTCTCCCCTTGGAGCCTGCTTCTTCCTCTCCCACTCCCCCTGCCTGTGTTCCCTCTCTCACTGGCTGTCTCTCTCTGTCAAATGAATAAATAAAATCTTTTAAAAAAATGGGCAGAAGACATGAACAGACATTTTTCCAAAGAAGACATACAGATGGCCAACAGACACATGAAAAGATGCTCAAAATCAGTGATCATCAGGGAAATGCAAATCAAAACTACAATGAGATAGCACCTTACCCTTGTAAGAATGGATAAAATCAACAACACAAGAAACAAGAATTGTTGGCAAGGATGCAGAGAAGGGGGAACCCTCTTGCACTGCTGGTGGGAATGCAAACTGGTGAAGCCACTCTGGACAACAGTATGGAGGTTTCTCAAAAAGTTAAAAATAGAACTACCCTATGACCCAGCAATTCCACTACTAAGTATTTACCCAAACAATACAAAAATACTAATTCAAAGGGATACAAGTACCCCGATGCTTACAGCACCATTAACTGCACTAGCTAAATTATGGAAACAGCCCAAGTGTCCACTGACTGATGAATGGATAAAGAAGATATGGAACTATGGAATACCACTCAGCCATAAAAAGGAATGAAATCTTGCCATTTACAACAATATGGATGGAGCTAGAGAGTATTATGCTAAATGAAATAAGTCCAAGAAAGATAAATACCATATGATTTCACTCATATGTAGAATTTAAGAAACAAAACAAGTGAGCAAAGGGGGGGGAAGAGGGGGGCAAACCAAAAAACAGACTCTTAACTACGGAGAACAAAGAAATGGTTACCAGAGGGGAGGTGGGTGGGGGGATGGGTTAAATAGTTGATGGATTACCACCAAGTGTTGTATGGAAGTGTTGAATCACTATATTGTACACCTGAAACTAGTAACACACTGTTAACTAACCAGAATTTAAATAAACACTGGGGAAAAAAGAATATTGAAGAGACAGTACAGATTTCCATAAAACTCTTCCTTTATAGTGTCCCCTATTATATTGCTTAATGTATTACATTCGGTGTGATACATTTGTTAAAATTGATTAAAGTTTCTATTTTATGAAAAAAAATAAAAAACCAAATATCTTAAAATGAAAAAGATGCAGAGATTTTATTAGTTTTTTTTAAGTTGTAGCATTATTTTTCATACACTAAACTATCTGTAAACTGAGTGCACTGGCAAAATTTTCATTGCTAATATATTATCATTTTGTTAAAAAATTATACAACGAATGCATGGTTATGTATTATGAAATATTTAAATACAAAATTATACAAAGGAAATAGTGAAACTTGCTGTCCGTGCCATTCCTCCACTGCTAGATTTTTATATTGAATTTGACCTTTTTTTGAAATTTGGGATAATGCTCAACTAAATCAGAAACCTAACCCTCTTGAAAAACTGACTCTACATCTTCATGGATGGATGATTATTATCTAGGAATTATATTAAGCAAAATGCTGCTTTACTCTAATACAATGTTTGAAAAACAGAATGTTCAATGCTCTATCATTTGCCATAGGAAAAGTTAGGAAATGAAGAAAGTTCTAAATAGAAATAAAAAAAATTCATCTCTGTATGCTGATATGGAACAATCTCTAAGATATACTTACTAAGTGAGAAAAGCAAGGTACAGATAATATATACAGTATATGTGAAAGGTGAAAGAAAATGGAGTCCTCATGTCAAGGGGCTTTAAAATGGAGCCAGGAGGCCATTAAGGAGGTGGGCCTTATACATGCTCTCACCTGGTAGAACCATGAACTTCTGAACTGGGCCAAACCACAAATGTTCCAAGACTCTGCACAAACATCTGCAACTTACTATATTAACAGACTTTTGCTTAGTGACAGCCTTAGCAATCATGTTGAGCCAAAATTAGTTTTCTGCCACCAATACCAATCAAAATTCTTTGTAAACAATGTATACAAGCATTTCTCTTTGTCTTTAAAAACCAGTGACTTTTGTTCCTTAAGGGAACACAGTTTGGGCTGCTACATAAATCTGTGCTTCCTGAATTGTAATTCTGAGACCCCAAATAAATGCTTTTGTTCTATTTTAGTTCTTCTTCTTTTCTCAGTGGACATACGCTTCCACTGATTGATAGATATAGACAGACAGATGGATGTCTATATAGATACACATATATACATGTAAACCATTTTACACTCATAGTCTATTTCTGGAAGGATACAGACATCAGCAAACTGATAACTGGTTTCTTTTGGGAGGGGGATTTTACTCTGTTACTTTTTCAATAATAAAAAACAGTTATGTATATCAACTATACTTAAATCTAAAAAAAAAATAGTTAAGGGGAACAAGGAATATATTGGTTCACAGGATGAATTTGGTAACTGCTAGCATCTAGGTGGCCATTTTTTACTTTTTAAAGATTTTATTTATTTATTTATTTATTTATTTATTTATTTTTATTTGAGAGAGAGAGAAAGAGCAGGGCAGAGGGAGAAGCAGACTCCCCGCTGAACAAGGAGCCCGATATGGGACTCGATCCTAGGACCCCGGGATCATAATCTGAGCTGAAGGCAGATGCTTAACCGACTGAGCCACCCAGGTGCCCCAATACATTTTTTTAATAATAATTTTTTATTATATTATGTTAGTCACCATACAGTACATCCCTAGTTTTTGATGCAAAGTTCCATGATTCATTACTTGCGTATAACACCCAGTTAGGTGGCCATTTTTTAAAGTGTAGTCTAAATTAGGCATATGGACTGCAGCCTTTATCTGAGTAAAGGGAAAAAGCACTCAAAATGCTAGCAGTATAAATTTCAGGGACAAAAGCAATTTGGTAATAAGGCATTAATCTTTGGAGTCATTCAGTACTTGTATCTAATTAAATTTGTTTTTACATTTCCCCTTTCAAAAAGGCCAAATAATTCCAGAGAAAGACCTTCATATTATCTGCCCATTTTATTTTTCCCCTGAACAGACCACTGAGTGATTAAATTAAACTTTGGGTTAATCTCTTTAAAGTCTACAGCCTTCACATGGACAAGACAAACAAGAGTATTATACTCATTTACAAACTTTACAAGGTAAGACACAATTCCCCAAATGTATTTAAAGGCTGATGCTGCAAAGAGAAATAATCACATTAATTCTACTTATTACAAAATTAGAGACATCTTGACTATTCAACTCTCCTTGAATTCTGTTAATTAAAGCTCTAATCTGTTCCACTGTAGCATTTTTTCAATAAAACAACCCCACTCAATTTAACATCACAATTACATTACCTTATTGAAGAGGTTTATTCCAAATACAAGAGCTTCTTGACTTAGTTGAAAAAAATGTCCTCTCCAAATCTGTTTTCTTTTTTTAGATTTTATTTATTTATTTTAGAGATTTATTTAGAGATTTTATTTATTTATTTTAGAGAAAGTGTAAGTGCCCACAAGCCAGGGAAGGAGCAGAGGGAAGGAGAGGAAGAAGGAGAAAGAATCTCAAGCCGACTCCGCCTGAGGCAGGGCTCTATCTTATGACACTGAGATCATGACCTGAGCCAAAACCAAGAGTTGGACACTTAACCAACTGAACCATCCAGGTGCCCCTCCAAATCTGTTCTCTAAATTGACTGCACATTAGTCTTAACTACAATCTCAGTTGTAACTATGATCCAGAAATTTGAAAGCTTAACAGTCTTTAAAAAGTGACCAATATTTATGTATTATCAACTGCAATCTGACTGTAAATTATGTTTGCACAGGACAATTTTCTATGTGACGCCTAGAAAGAAGTGAATCCACCTTTTGCAGCCTCTGAAATGCAAACATTTTAAGGGTTTTCTTTGAGAAAAATAATAAGAAGGGCATAGGTAGTGATGAACACTGGGTGTTATACACAACTAATGAATCACTGAACACTACATCAAAAACGATCTACTGTATGGTGGCTAACTTAACATAATAAAAAAAAATTTAAAGAAATGAAAAATAATACAAAACTGAGCCTGGGTGGCTCAGTCGGTTAAGTGTGTGCCTTCAGCTCAGGTCATGATCCCAGAGTCCTGGGAACGAGCCCTGCGCAGGGCTCCCTGCTCAGCAGGGAGTCTGCTTCTCCCTCTTCCCCTCACCCTGCTCTCATGCTCTCTCTCACTCTCCCTCTCAAATAAAATCTTAAGAAAAAGAAAAATAATATAAAACTATAACAAAATTTTGTACAAAAGTAAATATTCTGAATGAGTTAACACAACAACAAGTTACAAATTTTAGGAAGCCACCAAATACCATAAAATCATGATACACCTTTATTTTCTTTTCCTATATTTTCACTGTATACTCTCCTGCTTCATTTGACAATAACTTTGTAAAGGCATTTTCTATATAGAGAAAAGAAAGATAATTTAGTTATTCCTGTACGTCAAAATATTTTTTATAGCTTAGGAAAGGAACCATTTCAGAGAAGTTTACTTGTGTAGTGATTAGTATTAAATACTCTTTGGGTTTTTTTTTTAAAGATTTTTATTTATCTATTTGACAGAGAGAGCGAGCACAAGCAGGGGGAGTGGCAGGCAGAGGGAGAAGAAGAAGCAGGCTCTCTGCCGAGCAGGGAGACCAATGCAGGGCTCTATCCCAGGACCCTGGGATCATGACCGGAGTGGAAGGCAGACACTTAACCGACTGAGCCACCCAGGCGCCCCAACTCTTTGAATTGATAACAATCATTTACCATTTTTACACTGGGCCTTACACCTTTATGTCATAACACTGAGTGAGTTGGCAACATGGGTGGTAGGGGTATTACTGGAAGACATTCCTACATCAGAATTCCTAGCAAAAATTTCACTATACACAGAAATGACTAAGAACCACATTTGGCCAAATATCCTACTAACCCCAAACCAAACATCCCCAATTCAACCTTCCCTTAGTCAGATCCGCAAAATGCCCATGGCAAATCCCATACCACTCAAAACAAAGGGAAAGTCTACCAGAGGGCTAAGTAGAAATAGGCAATGGACTTAAATGCTTGTGGCTGAAATATTTTACTTTTGCAAAAACACATAGCCATGTGAACAAACTCCTAAGACTCCTTCCAGTGTCTCAGAGGGGTCAATGCAAGTGAGAGGCTATGAAACATAAGCTTCACAATAAATCTGTCTCTGGGCCTAGAAGACTAAACACCTAGTAAAATATTTTTTAAAGGAAAGAAAAAAGAAGAAAGGTTACTAATATACACTATATCATATGGGCTTCTGACTGAAGGAGGAGAGGCAGAGCTGGGAAAGGCAGAAAAGTTAACTGTCCTTTTATTTTTAGCAATCAAATTATGAATGTGTCCTGGAAAGTATAGCCTGATGTATCTGTCACTGGGATCCACATAAATCACTGTTGATAACACAAAGTGCTTTTGCATTATATCATTGCTACTTTTCCTTTACAAGTTAATCCAATTCAATTGCATTTTCCTGACCTTAAACAGACCTTATTAAGCACAGGGGAATTCTAGGAAGACGCAGAGGAAATAGCAGCATTATATAAGAAATGGGGTGCAACAGACTTTTTGGAAAATCTACACAGGAATGTACCTGCAAATGACAAAGCAGAATCCTTTCCTTTAGTTATATAGGAATATGTTGGGAAAAACAAGTATTAATCTAAAATAGTTTTGCCATACAAAGAACTGGGGGTTCTGGAAAATGCCCTAGTTGTCAGGGGACAGTAAGTACCTAAGTCATTTGGAGAAAAATTATGTGAACTAGTTTTTGGATGGTTAAAATAGCTTTACTGCAGTTAGCATGCACAATTAGTAAGATTCAGCTTCTATTCTGGGCCCCCAGCATCAGCCACCTTAGATCAAGTGGAGGAGGCTTAACTGCTTTCACTTGAAGATAAATCAAATGCATACGTCATACTTATTACTCAATGAAATTAAACAACTCATTTTTAAAGATGTGGGACTTGGTGACTAATAGAACAAAATAAAAATTATTAAAAAAATAAATAAATAAAGATGTGGGACTGAAGGGTACAGAGCTACTTTTGCCATCCTTTTTTTCTAATCAACAAACTGGAAAATATCCATCTAATTGTTGGATAGTTATGATTAGTGAAAAAATTACAAAATGTAATTGGGTAAAATCAATGTGAATGGATAAAAATTAACGTTTAGAGTAATTAAAAGGCAGAGACTCATAAGTCTCTACCTGATCTGGAGATATACCGGATATTCTAGTCCAAATTTAATGACTCATATACTTAAAAATATAATGAGCTTCTGATTATTAGAAAGAATCCAATGATCCCTGAGTTTAAATGTTGTGCTAAATCTGATGTCCAGTTGGACAAAAATCCCTTTCAAATTTTAACATTTACTCTGGATAGTGTGTCTAAAAATGTACCTTTTGCATGTGGATCCGAACTACTCATAGGAAAACTATTTTAAGATTTGATGCAGCTGATCAAATTCCAAGGTTGCATTAACTTCCACCATCATTGTAACAAATATTGTATAAAAGCAAAATTACAGAAAACCTCCAATAAATAGAACCACCACCAATACAAAGTTGTTTTAATGATGCCGAAAACTTAAATAATACATTAAAATAATTAGTACATTATACGAATGAGGAAACAACTCAGTTAAAATGACACATCTGGGGATTGACTCATTAAGCCCTGGTAGTGAAAATAAACATGCTCAAGAGTCAGCAATTCATAGTATAATATTTAAGAAAAAGCATCCATATATTATTGTCATTATAGTAGGAATTCCTAAACTTTTGGCAAGAAGGCCATATTGTTAATGCCTTTGGACCCTTAGATACAAACTAGAAAGAAATAGGGGAGAACAGGAAGGGAACCAAACTTAATGAAGTATGAGAAAGAGTGCTGAAATTAGCTACACTCCAAACAGTGCTGAGAATCCTGAAGAGTAACAAGGAAAAAGGCAGGGGTGGGCAGCAAAAAGGCTTGGAAATGGTATTGAGATACATTAGGAAATTCCATGCACTAGGCAGGGACCGTACCTTAAAGTACAATAGGCACAAAGGCCTAGATCAACTCTTAGAAGCATCAGCAAAATACATTATCAAATTCAAATGAACACTACACCAAAAGCTAATGATGTCCTGTATGGTGACAAACATAACATAATAATAATTTAAAAACCCCCACAAATTCAAATGATGAGACTGTCATGAAAATAAACAGCAAGGATTCTCCTGGGTGATAGGTACTGGGAGATTCCTTGTACTAGGCAGTAGGCTCTCCCCTTTTGTGTATGTTTGAAATTTCTCATTACAAGTTAAGTACTCACAAAAAAAAGTCAAGTACTCAGGGCGCCTGGGTGGCTCAGCTTGTTGAGCATCTGACTCTTGATTTCGGCTCAGGTCATGATTTCAGGGTAGTGAGATCAAGCCCCACATCTGGCCCCCCATTCAGTGAGAAGTCTGCCTCTCTCTCTCTCTCTTCCTCTCCCTCTGCTCCTTCCCCAACTTGGTGTGCTTGCTCTCTCTAAAATAAATAAATAAATCTTTAAATAAACAAACAAATAAATAAAAGTTAGTACTCAGTCGATGGGCACCTGGGTTGTTTCCATTATTTGGCTATTATAGATAATGCTGCTATGAACACTGGGGTGCATGTATCCCTCTAAATTAGTATTTTTGTATTCTTTGAGTAAACACCTAATAGTGCAATCAACTAACGGATGGATAAAGAAGATGTGGTATATACATATGTATATGAGTATACATATACCCACACACAATGGAATATTACTGAGTCATCAAAAAGAACAAAATCTTCCCATTTGCAATGACATAGATGGAGCCAGAAAGTATTATGCTAAGCAAAATAAGTCAGAGAAAGACAAATACCATATGATTTCACTCATATGTGCAATTTAAGAAACAAAATAAATGAGCAAAGGGACAAAAAAAAAGAAAAGATAAAGGCAAACCAAGAAACAAACTCATAACTATAGAGAACAAACAAATGGTTACCAGATGGGAGGTGGGTGGGGGATGGGTTAAATACTTGATGGAGATTAAGGAATGCACTTGTGATGAGCACTGGGTGTGCTACTCTGTGACCGAGTAGGCTTTATCGTATGAATGCATGGCTGGTACAACATTTGAAAATGAATCAATATAATTCACCATATTAACAGCCTAAAGAAGAAAAATAACATGATCATCTCTAAATGCAAAAAAAGCACTTGAAAAACGTCAACATCCATTCGTAATTAAAAACAAAAACTCTCAGAAAACTAGGAATGGGAAGAAACTTCCTGAACCTGATATAGGCCATTTGCAAAAACCCTACAACTAACACGATACTTAATGATGAATGACTAAATGTTTCCCACCCCCATGATCAGGAAAAAGACAAAGATGTCCATTCTTACCACTTCTATTCAAAATTGTAATGGAGGGTCTAGCCAGTTCAATAAAGCAAGAAAAAGAAAAAGAAGTCATACATACTAGAAAGAAATAAAACTATCTTTATGACCTGATGACATAATTGTTTATGTAAAAAGTTCCAAGGAATCTACAAAAAAGCTAATAGACTTAATAACATAATTTAGCAAAGTTCAGGATACAAAGTCAACATACAAAAATGAACTGGATTTCTTCAAGCTTGTAATGAACAAATGAAACTAAAATTTAAGAAACAGTACCATTTAAATATCATTTGAAAACATGAATAACTTAAATATAAGTCTTAAAATATATATTAAGGAGGGCATGTATTGCATGGTGCACTGGGTGTTATATGTAAGTAATGAATCATGGAACTTTACATCAAAAACTAGGGATGTACTGCATGTTGACTAACATAATAAAAAAAATATCATAAAAAAAAGAATCCATTAAAAAAATAAATAGGGGCGCCTGGGTGGCTCAGTCGTTGAGCGTCTGCCTTCAGCTCAGGGCATGATCCTGGAGTTCTGGGATCAAGCCCCACATCAGGCTTCTCCATTGGAAGCCTGCTTCTTCCTCTCCCACTCTCCCTGCTTGTGTTCCCTCTCTCGCTGGCTGTCTCTCTCTCTGTCAAATAAATAAATAAAATCTTTAAATAAATAAATAAAATAAAATAAAGATCTGCATGCTGAAAACTATAGATCCCTGATAAAAGAAACCAAGGAATAACTAAATAAATGAAAATATGTATTGTATGCAGATTAGAAAACTCAATATTGTTAAGATGTTAATCCTGGGGCACCTGGGTGGCTCAGCTGGTTAAGCGTCTGCCTTCAGCTCAGGTCACGATCCCAGGGTCCTGAGATCAAGCCTTGCATCAGGCTCCCCGCTCAGCGAGAAGTCTGTTTCTCCCTCTCCCTCTGCCCCTCTCTCCTGTTTGTGTGCCTCTCTCTCTCTTTCTCTCTCAAATAAATAAAATCTTTTAAAAAAAATTTTCAAAAAGATCTTAATCCTATCCAAAGAGATCTACAGAATCAACACAATCCAAATCAAAATCCCAGCAGATATTTTGATAGAAATGTATAAGCTGATTCTAAAACTTATACGGAAATGGAAAGGAACTAGAATAGTCAAAACAATCCTCAAAAAAAAAAAAAAAACAACAAAGTTGAGGAAACACTATTTTAAGATTTATTATAATGATATAATAACTAAAACTGTGTGGTATTTATTGGCAAATGGACAGAAACACAGATCAATAGAACACAACAGAGCATACAAAAATATACCCATAAATATGTGGTCAACTGATACTCAACAAAGGTGCAAAGGCCATTCAATGAATAAAGAACAGACTTTTCAACAAATGGTGCTTCTTGGAAAAACTAGACATTCATATAAAAAATTTAACCTCAACCCACATCTCAAATGTGTACACATTAATTCAAAATGCAGGGCACCTGGGTGGCTCACTTGGTTAAGCATCTTACTCTTGATTTCAGCTCAGGTCATAATCTCAGGGTCGGGAGATCAAGCCCCATGTCAGGCTCCAGAATTTGTGTGGAGCTTGCTTAAGATTCTCTCTCCCTCCCACTCTGAACCCCCTTCCCCGCTTGTGGTCTCATTCCCCTCTCTCTCGCTCTCTCAAACAAAAATGAATCATAGACCTAAATGTAAAACATAAAATGATAAAATTTTAGATGACATAGAAGAAAAAATCTTTGTGATTTTGGGTAAAACTAAGATTTCTTAGACTTGACACCAGAAACATGACCCATAAAGAAAAAAGTAGATAAACTGGAATTCATCAAAAGTAAAAACATCTGCTCTGGGAAAGACACTTTGAAGAGAATGAAAAGACAGGAGGAGCTAAGATGGTGGTGTAGTAGGAGGATCCTAGGCTCCTCTCATTCCTCAAACATAACTAGATATCCATCAAATCATTCCGAATATCCAAGAAATCAATCTGAGGACCGAAAGAACAAATTCCACAAGTAGAGAGAGAGAAGAGACCACATGGAGGAAGGTAGGAAGTGTGGAGATGTGGTTTGGGGGAGAAATAGATTGCGGGTGCTGCAGAGGTGAGGGAGTCCTCATCTTGGAGAAAGGCAAAAGAGAGAAGAACACACAGAGGAATGCACAAGGAGAATACTTCCCCAAAGCCACTGGCTGGGAAAATGAGAGGGGCTGATTTTCATGAGTTTCTGCAACCAGCATGTCTTACAAGACCAGAGTTTTAAAGGTCACTGGCTTGGCTGGGATAGTGCTCTGAGGGTGCTGCCCTACTCCTGGAGAGAAGGCAAGCAAACAACCTAGAGGCAGACACCAGGATCTAAGGAACACCTGGGGCACACATGGGGAAGATTATTCACTCTTCTTGGAGCACATCTGTGAGAGGGAGCCTTCACAGAGACACCTCTACAGAGACAAAAGAGCTGATGGGTGCCTTTTCCCTCCCCTGCCCCTCAGCATAAACACAGAGCCACCCGACCAAGGCTGCTTGGCCCAACAGTGGCTGCCTAGCCTGCTTGATCCAAGTCCCATGCCCCTGTGCTCTGGCAGAAATGTCCCTCTCAATCAAACCTCCTTCATTCCCAGCATGGTGAGACCCTCCCCCAGAAGAACACTGCAGGCCCCTGCCCACACCATGTCCCTAAAGCCTGAAATTTTGTAAGTCAGCAAGCACAGCTGGCATAGAGCCCAGAGGCCATTGCACTGCTCCTGGAGACAAGGCAGGCAAACACACCAGAAGGAGACAGAGTGAAAACAGTGACTGAAAAATGCCTGGGCAACACAAGAGGGAGATTATTTGCTCTTCTGGGAGTGATCCCCTAGAATAATAAGCACAGAGACCCCTCTCCAGGGGAAAAAGAACCTGTCTGGCACCATTTCCTCCCCAACAGCATAAACACACAGCCACCTAGAGCAAACAATACAGCGCTGACACTGGTTGTCTAACCTGCTTATACCAGGTGTCATACTGCTGTGCTCTGCCAGTACTGTGCTTCCCGGTCAAGTTTGCCTCTGTCCCAGCACAGGAAGCCCCTTCCCCAGAAGACCAGTGGAAGCCCCTGTCCACCGCAGGTCTCCTGACCAGAGAGTTCTGCAAGGCTTCTGTGCTAGCGTAAGTAGTATCAGGTCTCATTTCACAAGCAGACCACAGCACATTTAGTTAAAACTCTCCACACTCTGGCCAAGAACCAAACACTGCCCACTGCAGGCAAGGAGAGCCTCTGCAGATGACTGGCCTGAAGGACAGAGCAGCCAAAACACAGCAGCAGGGTGCACACAGCACACCCTAGAGATATTCCTTAAAGCGCCAGGCCCTGACAGTAAATGACCTCTTCTTCATAAAGCCATTATCTCCAGAGCACGAAACATTAAAGGTTTTTATGTTTTAACACACAGAAGAAGACAGAGACTTAGACAAAACGCCAAGATAGAGGAATTCATCCTAAATGAAACAAGATAAGGTCATGGCCAGAAATCTAAGCAAAACAGATGTAAGTAATATGCCTGGTGGAGAATTTAAAGCAACAATCATAACGATATTCACGGGCTTGAGAAAAAAAATAGAACAATTCAGAAAGGCCCTTACTGCCAGATAAAAGAGTTAAAAAATAATCACTCAGAAAGGAAAAATGCCTGGGTTGCAGAGTCAGTTGACCGTCTGACTCTTGGTTTCAGCTCAGGTCATGATCTCAAGACCCACATCAGGCTCTGCACTCAGTGTGCAGTCTGCTTGAGATTCTCTCTCCCTCTCCCTCCCGTCCTCTCTTTCTTTCTAAAATAAATAAGTTTTTTTAAAAAGAAATGAAAAATGCAGTAACTGATATCTGAAACAGACTACATAAAATGAACAGGAGGAGTAAAGAAGCAGAGGAATGAGTAAGTGATGCAGAAGATAAAACAATGGAATATAATGAGGTTCAACAAAAGAGAGAAAGGAGAATTATGGAACATGAGAACACACTTAGGGAACTCAGTAACTCCATCAAACATAATAACATTCACATAATAGGACTACCAGAAAAAAGAAGAGAAAGAAAAGGGGGCAGAAAATTTATTTGAAGAATAACATCTGAAAACTTCCTTAATCTGGCGAAGGAAACAGATATCCAGATCCAGGAGACAGAGAGAACTCTCATCAAAATCAAGAAAAGCAGGCCAACACCAAGACATATTGTACTTAAATTTGCAAACTATAGTGAATAAAGAAAACATTCTAAAAGCAGCAAGACAAAAGAAGTAGCTACTTACAAGGGAAGACCCAAAAGGCTAGCTGTAGACCTATCAACAGAAACTTGGCAAGCCAGAAGAGAGATATATTCAATGTGCTGAATGGGAAGAATCTGTACCCAAAAACACTATCTCCAGCAAGTCTGTCATTCAAACAGAAGGAGAGATAAAGAGTTTCCTAGACAAAAACTGAAGGAGTTCGTGACCACTAAACCAGCCCTCCAAAAAATATTAAAGGGAACTCTTTGAGTGACAAGGAAAGACCACAAGTGACAAAGACAAGAAAGGAACAGAGAAAAACCCCAAAAGCCATAATAAAACAAGTAATAAAATGGCAATAAATACGTATCTATCAATAATTACTCTGAATGTAAATGGACTAAACACATTAATCAAAATACATAGGGTGTCAAAATGGACAAAAAACAAGAACTATCTATATGCTGCCTACAAGAGACTCATTTTAGACCTAAAGACACCTGAAGATTCAAAGTGGGGGGATGGAGAACCATTTATCATGCTAACAGACATCAAAAGAAAGCCAGAGTAGCAATACTTAAATCAGACAAACTAGATTTTATTTTATTTTTTTTAAGATTTTATTTATTTATTTATTTATTTATTTGACAGAGAGAGAGCACAAGCAGGCAAAGTGGCAGACAGAGGGCGAGGGAGAAGCAGCTCCCTGCTGAGCAATGAGCCCAACACGGGGCTCCATCCCAGGACCCCAGGACCATGACCCAAGCCAAAGGCAGATGCCTAAATGACTGAGTCACCCAGGCTCCCCCAGACAAACTAGATTTTAAACCAAAGAGTGTAAAAACAGATGAAAAGGGGCACTATATCATAACAACAGGGACCATCCAGCAAGGAAATATAACAATTGTAAATATTTATGAGCCCAACATGGGAGCACCCTAATACATAAATCAATTAATAACAAACATAAAGGAACTCAGATAATAATACAATAATAGTAGGGGACTTTAACACCCCCACTTACATCAATGGACAGATCATCAGAGCAGAAAATCAACAAGGAAACAATGGTTTTGAATGACACACTGGACCAGATGGATATAACACACATATTCAGATCATTCCATCCTAAAGCAGCAGAATACACATTCTTTTCAAGTGCATATGGAATATTCTCCAAAACAGACCACATACTAGTTCACAAATCAGGCCTCAATAGGTACAAAAAGTGTGAGATCATACCAAGCATATTTTCAGACCACAACACTATGAAACTTGAAGTCAATCACAAGAAAAAATTTGGAAAGACAACAAATACATGGAGGTTATGGAATATTCTACTAAACAATGAAATCAAGGAACAAATAAAAATACAGGGAAATAAATGATAATGAAAACATGATAGTCCAAAACCTTTGGGATGCAGCAAAAGCAGTCATAAGGGGAAATTATATAGCAATACAGGCCCTCAAGAAGCAAAAAAAGCCTCAAATACACAACCTAACTTTACACCTAAAGGAGCTAGAAAAGGAACAGCAAATAAAGCCTAAAAGAAGAAGGGAAATAATAAAGATTAGAGCAGAAATAAATGAATTAATAAATTAATTAATGAAATTAAGACACCTTAGCAGAATTATTAAAAAAGAAAAGAGAAATGACCCAAAAGAATAAAATCAGAAATGAGAGACAAGAGATCACAACTAACACTACAGAAATACTAACTATAAGAGAATATTATGAAAAATGATATGCCAAAAAATTGGACAATCTGAAAGAAATGGATAAATTCCTAGAAACACAAAAACTACCAAAACTGAAACAGGAAGAAACAAAATTTGAACCAAACAATTACCAGCAAAGAAATTGAATTGTTTAGGGAAAACCTGACAAAGACGCCACTAAAAAAAGAGAACTACACGTAGCCCAATATCTCTGATGAACATGGATGCAAAAATTCCCAACAAACTACTACTAAATCTAATCCAACAGTACATTAAAAGACTCGTTGAACACAATCAAGTGGAATTTATTCCTGGTCTGCAGGAGTGGTTCAATATTCACAAATCAATCAACATGATATACCACCTTAATAAAAGAAAGGGTAAGAACCATATGATCCTCTCAATAGATGCAGAAAAAGCATTTAACAAAGTACAACATCCATTCATGATAAAAAAAAAAAAACTCTCAGCAAAGTAGCATTATAGGGAACATACCTCAACATAATAAAGTTCATTTATGAAAAGCCCACAGCTAATACAATTCTCAATGGGGGGAAAACTGAGAGCTTTTCCTCTATTGTCAGGAACAAGACAGGGATGTCTGCTCTCACCACTGTTATTTAACATAGTACTGGAAGTTCTAGCCACTACTGCAATCGGAGAATAAAAAGGAATAAAAGGTATCCAAATTGGCAAGGAAGAAGTAAAACCTTCATTATTTGCAGATGACATGAAGCGCTATATAGAAAACCTGAAAGACTACACCAAAAAAAAAAAGCCAGAATTGATACACAAATTCAACAAAGTCACAGGATACAAAATCAACATACAGAAATCTGTTTCATTTCTATACACCAATAATGAAGCAGCAGAAAGAGAAATCAATGAATCAATCCCATCTGCAACTGTACCAAAAACCGTAAGATACCTAGGAAATAAAGCCTAACCAATGAGGTAAAAGATCTGTACTCTGAAAACTATAGAACACTTATGAAAAAAACGAAGAGCACACAAAGAAATGGAAAAACATTTCATGCCCATGGATTGGAAGAACAAGTACTGTCAAAATGTGTATACTACTCAAAGCGATCTACACATTTAATGCAATCCCTATCAAAATACCACCAGCACTTTTCACAAAGCTAGAACAAACAATCCTAAAACGTGTATGGAACCACAAAAGACCCCAAATAGCCAAAGCAATTTTGAAAAAGAAAAGCTAAGCCAGACTTCAAGTTATATTACATCATTCTGAACACCTGTGAATTCAACAGGTGATCTAAGAAAAGAATAGCTGCAACTCTACAAATAGAAAACCACTTTCTGCAAGGTAGGAGGCCAGAAAACTTCTGCAAGGACAGAAAAACTCACTTCAAAAAAGAGAACAAGAGGTAGTACTGCCAGAGACCTAATCAGTATGGATGTAAGTAAGATGTCAGAACTAGAGTTCAGAATAATGATTACAAACATACTACCAGGGCTTGACAAAAGCAAAGAAGACACTAGAGAATCCCTTTCTGGAGAAAGGAAAGAACTACAATCTAATCAATTCTAAATCAAAAAGGCTATTAATGAGATGAAACAAAAACAGAGGCTCTAACTGCTAGGATAAATAAGGCAGAAAGGAGAATTAGTGATATAGAAGACAAAATAATGGAAAATAAGCTGAGAAAAAGAGAGATAAATGGTTATTGGATTACGAGGGAAGAATCTGAGAGATAAGTGATACCATAAAGCAAAACAATGTTAGAATAATTGGCATCTGAGAGGAAAAGGAAAGAGAGAGAGGGGCAGAAAGTATATTGGAGCAAATTATAGTGGAGAAATTCCCTAATCTGGGGAAGGAAATAGGTATCCAAGTACAGGAGGCACAGAGAACCCCCTACTCAAAATCAATAAAAGTAGGTCAACACCCCAAGACATAACGGTGAAACTTGCAAATCTCAGAGACAAAGAGAAAATCCTGAAAGCAGCTCAGGACAAGAGGTCCACAACCTATAAGGGTAGAAACATTAGACTAGCAGAAGCCCTTTGCACAGAGACCTAGCAGGACAGGAAGGACTGGCATGATATATTCAGGGTGCTAAATGAGAAAAATATGCAGCCAAGAATACTTTATCCAGTTAGGATGTCATTCAAAATAGAAGGAGAGATAAAAAGCCTCCAGGACAAACATAAACTAAACGAATTTGTGATCACTTAACCAGCCCTGCAAGAAATATTACAAGGGATCCTTTAAGCAAAGACAGAGCCCCGAAGTAACATAGACCAGAAAGGATCAGAGACAATATACAGAAACAGTGACTTCACAGGTAATACAATGGCACCAAATTCATATTTTCAATAGTTACTCTGAATGTAAAGGGAGGAAATACCCCAATCAAAAGACACAGGGTATCAGATTGGAGAAAAAAGCAAAACCCATCAATATGCTGTCTGCAAGAGATTCACTTTAGACCCAAAGACACCACCACATTGAAAGTGAGGGGGTGGAAAACCATTTATCATGCTAATGGACATCAAAAGAAAGCTAGGGTAGCAATCCTTATATCAGGCAAATTATATTTTAAACGAAAGACTGTAGTAAGAGTTGAAGAAAGACACTATATCATAATTACAGGGTCTATCCAACAAGAAGATTTAACAAGTGTAAATATTTATGTCCCTAACTTGGGAGCAGGCATTTATATAAAACAACAAAATTAAAGAAAGACATTAATAATAATAGAATAATAGTAGGGTACTTTAACACCCCACTCACTGCAATCAACAGATCATCTAAGCAGAAGATGAACAAGGAAACAAGGGCTCTGAATGACACACTGGACCAGATGGACTTCACAGATAAATTCGGAGCATTTCATCCTAAAGCAACACATCCTAAAGATTACACATTCTTCTCGAGTGCACATGGAACATTCTCCAGAATAGATAACATACTGGGTCACAGTCAGTAGCAAAAGATTGGGTCTCAACCAGTAGCAAAAGATTGGGATCATTCCCTGCATATTTTCAGACCACAATGCTTTGAAACTGGAACTCAATCACAAGAGGAAATTTGGAAAGAACTCAAATACATGGAGGCTAAAGACCATCATATTAAAGAATGAATGGGTCAACCAGAAAATTAAGAATTTTAAAAATTCATGGAAACAAATGAAAATGAAAACACAACTATTCAAAACCTTTAGGATGCAGCAAAGGTGGTCCTACGAGGGAAGTATATAGCACTACAAGCCTTTCTTAAGAAACAAGAAAGGTCTCAAATACAAGCCTAACCTTACACCTAAAGCAGCTGAAGAACAGCAAATAAAGTCTAAACCCAGCAGGAGAAGAGAATTAATAAAGATTACAGCAGAAATCAATGAAATAGAAACCAAAAGAACAGAACAGATCAACAAAACTAGGAGCTGATTCTTTGAAAGAATTAGTAAGATTAATAACCCCCTGGCCAGACTTATCAAAAAGAAAAGAGAAAGGACCCAAATAAATAAAACCATGAATGAAAGAGGAGAGATCACAACCAACACTGAATAAATAAGATTATAAGAACATATTATGAGCAACTCTATGCCAACAAATTAGTCCATCTGGAAGAAGTGGATGCATTCCTAGAGATGTATAAACTATCAAAACTGAGACAGGAAGAAATAGAAAACCTGAACAGACCCATAACCAGCAAGGAAACTGAAGTGGTAATCAAAAAAACTCCCAACACACAAGAGTCCAGGGCTGGATGGCTTCCCAGGGGAATTCTACCAAACATTTAAAGAAGAATTAATACCTATTCTTCTGAAGATGTTTCAAAAATTCGAAATGGAAGGAAATTTCCAATCTCCTTCTGGAATGCCAGCATTACCTTGATCCCACAACGAGACAAAGACCCCACCAAAAAGGAGAATTACAAAGCAACAGCCATGATGAACATGGATGCAAAAACTCTCACCAAGATACCAGCCAATAGGATCCAACAGTACCTTAAAGGATTATTCAGGGCATCTGAGTGGCTCAGTCAGTTAAGCATCTGCCTTCAGCTCAGGTCATGTTCCTGGGGTCCTAGAATTAAGTCCTGCATCGGGCTCCCTGCTCTCTTGCTTGCTTCTCCCTCTGCCCCCTGCTCTTGCTCTCTCTCTCTCTGTCAAGTAAATAAGTTAAATCTTTTTTTAAAAAAAGGATTATTCACCACGACCAAGTGGGATTTATTCCTGGGCTACAAGGGTGGTTCAACATCTGCAAATCAATGTGATACACTACATTAATAAACGAAAGGACAAGAACCATATGATCCTCTCAACAGATGCAGAAAAAGCATTTGATAAAGTACAGCATTCTTTCTTGATTAAAACTCTTGACAGTGTAGGGATAGAGAGAACATACCTCAATATCATAAAAACCATATACGAAAAACCCACAGTGAATATCATTCTCAATGGGAAAAACTGAGCTTTTCCCCTAAGGTCAGGAACATGGCAGGGATGTCCACTATCACCACTGTTGTTCAACATATTACCGGAAGTCCAAGCCTCAGCAATCAGACAACAAAAATAAATTAAAGGCATCCAAATCAACAAAGAAATCAAACTGTCGCTCTTCACACATGACATGATACCTTATGTTAAAAACCCAAACACTCCACCCCAAAATTGCAAGAACCCATACAGTATTTCAGCAAAACCAATGCACAGTGATCAGTTTCATTTCTATACATTAACAATGACACAGTAGAAAGAGAAATTAAGGAGTTGAACCCATTTACAATTACACCAAAACCCATAAGATACCTAGAAATAGACCTAATCCAAGAGGCAAAGGATCTGTACTCAGAAAACTATAGAATACTCAGGATAGAAAAATAGAGGAAGGGGCGCCTGGGTGGCACAGCGGTTAAGCGTCTGCCTTTGGCTCAGGGCGTGATCCCGGCGTTATGGGATCAAGCCCCACATCAGGCTCCTCCGCTGTGAGCCTGCTTCTTCCTCTCCCACTCCCCCTGCTTGTGTTCCCTCTCTCGCTGGCTGTCTCTATCTCTGTCAAATAAATAAATAAAAATCTTAAAAAAAAAAGAAAGAAAAATAGAGGAAGACACAAAGAAATGAGGAAGACACAAAGAAATGGAAAAACATTCCATGCTCGTGGATTGGAAGAACAAATATTGTTAAAATGTCTATGCTACCTAGAGCAATCTACACATTCAATACAATACCTATCAAAATACTATTAACTTTTTTCACAGAGCTGCAACAAATAATTCTAAAATTTGTGTGGAACCAGAAAAGACCCCGAATAGCCAAAATAATGTTGAAAAAAAACAACCCAACGCTGGTGGCATCACAATTCCGACTTCAAGCTCTATTACAAAGCTATAATCATCAAGACAGTATGGTACTGGCACAAAAACAGACACATAGATCTATGGAACAGAATAGAGAATCCAGAAATGGACCCTCAACTCTATGGTCAACTAATCTTCAACAAAGCAGGAAGGACTACCCAAGGGAAAAAAGAAAGTCTTTTCAACAAATGGTGTTGGGAAAATGGGACAGACACATGCAGAAGAATGAAACTGGACCATTTTCTTACACCATACACAAAAATAGACTCAAAATGGATGAAAGACCTAAATGTGAGACAGGAATCCATCAAAATCCTAGAGGAAAACACAGGCAGCCACCTCTGTGACCTTGGCTGCAGCAACTTCTTGCTAGATACATCTCCAAAGACAAGAGGAAAAAGGCAAAAATGAACTACCGGGACTTCATCAAGATAAAAAGTTTTACACTGCAGGGGCGCCTGGGTGGCACAGCGGTTAAGAGTCTGCCTTCGGCTCAGGGCATGATCCTGGTGTTGTGGGATCGAGCCCCACATCAGGCTCCTCCACTATGAGCCTGCTTCTTCCTCTCCCACTCCCCCTGCTTGTGTTCCCTCTCTCACTGGCTATCTCTATCTCTGTCGAGTAAATAAATAAAAAATCTTTAAAAAAAAAAAAAGTTTTACACTGCAAAGGAAACAGTCCACAAAACCAAAAGACAACTGACAGAATGGGAGAAGATATTTGCAAATGTCTTATCAGATAAAGGGCTAGTATCCAAAATCTATAAAGAACTTATCAAACCCAAAACCCAAGGAACAAATAATGCAATCAAGGAATGGGCAGAAAGCTATTTCTCCACAGAAGACACACAAATGGCCAATAGACACATGAAAAAAATGTGCAACATCACTTGTCATCAGGGAAATACAAATCAAAACCACAATGAGATACCACCTCATACCAGAATGGCTAAAATTTAACAAATCAGGAAATGAAAGATGTTGGCAAGGATGTGGAGAAAGGGGGAACATTCTTACACTATTGGTGGGAATGCAAGCTGGTGTAGCCACTCTGGAAAACAGTATGGAGATTCCTCAAAAAGCTGAAAATAGAGCTACCCTAAACCCAGCAATTGCACTACTGGGTATTTACCCCCAAGGATACAAATGTAGTGACCCAAAAGGGCCTCTCACCCAAAATGATACATACACTTACCATATGATGGAACAAATTAAATTCTAGGAATCTTCCCAAGAGAAAACCTATGTCCAAACAAAGTCTCCTATGTGAACACTCAGAGCATTGTTTTACATAATCACAAAAACGTGGCAACAATCCAAATGTCTCTCAGTGAGTGAATGGGCAAACAAATTGTGGCACATCTACACAACAGAATACCCCTCATTAATAAAAAGGAAAGAACCAGTGATACAAAAAACAACATAAGTAGATCTCAAATGCATAATGCTAAGTGAAGGAAGCTAGACTCAAAGGCTGTATGATTCCATTTATATGGCAGTTTTAAAAAAGTAAAATTTAGGGATGCCTGGGTGGCTCAGTCAGTTAAGCATCTGCCTTTGGCTCCGGTCATGATCCCAGGGTCCTGGGATCTTCTCCTCTGCCTCTGCCTGCCACTACCCCTGCTTCTGCTCGCACTCTCTCTCTCTCGGACAAATAAATAAATAAAATCTTTAAAAAATATATAAAAGTAAAATTTACAGGGACAAAAAATAAATCAGTGGTTATGAAAGGCTTAAAGTAAGAAGGAAGGATGACTTCAAAGTAGGGTTACCAAAAATACAAGACACCCAAGGGCACCTAGCTGGCTTAGTTGTTAGAGTGTGCAGCTCTTGATCTTGGGGTCATGAGTTCAAGCCCCACATTGAGTATAGAGTTCACTTAAAAAAATAAACAAATAAAACATAAATTTAAGAATTTTTAATTAAAAAAACACAAGACACCAAGTTAGATTTAAATTTCAGATAAATAATTTTTAGTGTAAGTATATCTCATGCAATATAATAATCTCAAACTTTGGTCCCAGGGCCAGCACCATTGGAGTTAATTGGGCATTTGTTAGAAATGCAAACTCTCAGGCCCCATCAGCCCTAGAAACTCTGCGGGTAAGACCCAGCAATTTACGTTTTAGCAAGTACTCCAGGTGATTCTCATGTTGTGGTTTGAGAACCACTGCTCACTATACCTGTCATTGGAAAAAAAGGGTATCACGCTAAGCGAAATAAGTCAATGAGAGAAAGATAATTATCATATGATCTCATTGATATGTGGAATTTAAGAAACAAGGCAGAGGATCACAGGGAAANNNNGAAGAAAATGAAACAAGAAGAAACTAGAAAGGGAGACAAACCATAAGAGACTCTTAATCTCAGGAAACAAACTGAGGGTTGCTAGAGTGGAGGGGTTGGGAGGGATGGAGTGACTGGGTGATGGACATTGGGGAGGGTATGTGTTGTGGTGAGCACTGTGTATTGTGTAAGACTGATGAATCACAGACCTGTACCCCTGAAATAAATAATACATTGTATAAAAAAAAGTGCTAAGAGATTTCTACAACAGAAGCACTTCACTGTTTTTTTAGAGATTATTTTAAAATGAGCACTGAGCAATTTATAGAAAAATTCATGTTCTCTTTGGCTCATGTGATTCAACCCTACCTGTTAAAGGCTCAATAAACTGTTACTGCTTCATATTTAAAAAAAAAAAAACATAAGAAGCTAATATGAAGAGAAAGGGGCACATGAACCTATTCAATAAATCAATTCACCATCATTGAATACTAACTGAAGAGCCAAAGTGTATGTAGTAGGTTCTCTGAGAAGGGACTGCAGCAATGAATCTCAACTGAGGGCATTTCTGCCCACTGAGGGCATTTCTGCCCACAGAGGACTTTTGGCAATGCCTAGAAACACTTTTGGTTGCCACAAGTACAAGAAAAGGCTATTGGCATCCAGTGGGTAGAGGCCAGGGATGCTGCTAAACATCCTATAAATAACAGCAGCCCTCACACAATAAAGAATTATCCAGCCCAAAATGTCAATAGTGCTGAGATTGAGAAAGCTGGATTATAAGGTAAAGATTAATCAAAACATTTTTTTACCCCAAAGGCTTCAAAATCAAGGACATTTTTAACAAAATGAAAATAGAAAGCTTAAAAAAAGTAATGACAAAACATAATTCAAGGTTTCTCATACTAAAAATACTAGAATTATTCTGAGAAGAATTTATAGAGACTAGCCATACAAAGATAATAAATACATCAATTAGGTGGTAAGAGGCACCTTTATGATGATTAATTTTTTCAGAACTTATGTGAGAGAATAATTCAGAGACGACCAGTTTAAGAACCATATGCAAATTAAAATGCACCTGTAGACTCTATATGACCAGGAAACACACTGGCCCAGGAATCATGGAACTTGAGTTCTAGTTTTGCTTTGGTAATAGGTAGCTATGTAATTTAGCACGAGTCACTCCATTAATCTAAGCTTCCATTTACTAATTGGTAAAATGAGGAGGTCAGACTACTGAAGTCATATGTAAGAGCCTTTGTAGCTTTAACATATGTCTATGTTAAAAAATGAACACAGGAAACATTCAAAAAAAATTATAAGGTATGAGGGGGGATGGCATCATTATATTCCCTGTAGGGTTGTCTTGTATTGACTTTGGGACTTTTGGTTCTTGTGTTTAGGTGTGAAACAAGGCTGTTTAGCTTATTTATTTATAATAGTTACATTAACAATTCAGGTTCATTACAGACAAATTAGAATATATAATATAAACCACTCTTTTTCATCAAGTAATATTCTGAGATGAACTACAGTAGGAATGTGTTAAGATGATCTGACAAAAGTCTATTTTACTTTTGCAATTAAAAAGTGAAATGAAGGGGCGCCTGGGTGGCACAGTCTGTTAAGCATCCAACTCTTCGTTTTGGCTCAGGTCATGATCTCAGGGTCATGAAACTGGGCCCTGCATGGGGCTCTGTGTTCAGTGTGGAGTTTGCCTAGGTTTCGCTCTCCCTCTCTCTCTCTCCCCACCCCACACACACTCTCTCTCTCTCTAAAGTAAATAAATAAATCTTTAAAAAAAAATTGAAGTGAAAGGTGCGCTTGGTTGGCTCAGTTGGTGGAGCATGTGACTCTTGATCTTGGGGTTGTGAGTTCAAGTTCCAAGTTGGGTGTGCAGATTACTTAAATATATATAGATATATTTATATATACTTTAACTAGAAATGTTTTAAAAAATTGAAGTGAAAAAGCTTAGAAAATTACTGTTACACCTTGTATGCATGTGCTTAAGGAAGATTACATTATTATTTCACATAATAATTGTCATTCTATATAAGAGAAGAAAGCCCACAACCCTGAAAACATATTTTAGTTCAGTATGAAATTAAGAGTAATAAAAAGTATATTTGCATCTATACACATATAAAACATAAATCTATAAATATACAACCATAATAACGTCAAGATTCCATCTTCAGATGTTTTTAAGTTGAAAAATATATATAATTTCTTATTTTTTTATAAAAAAAAGTTAAAGGGGCAAAGAAAACATAAATATAAATCAGTCTTTATTGACAAATGTGTCAGTGTATCTGCTTCTTATCTCAGTGTTAGAAGTAATTTTCTAGAATCCCAGTCAACAACATTTGACTTCACTGATTTCCAAAGACTAACTTACTTTAATATGATGTACACCATTCAGTTTTCCAATCCGCTGCTCAATGGTCCAAACACAGGAATTACATGTCATCCCCTCAACAGTGATGGTGACCGAATCCACACCCATACGTCGATCCATCTTGATTTCTTCTTTACATTCCTATCAGAAACAATGAACTCACTAATTTCAGCCATGGAAATAATCCTTCCTCAACTTTCCCCCCACCTTCTCAACTGAAAATATTCTAGTAATAAAATATGGTCAGCATTCTTTTCTCTCATCTCCTTTTACTCTCACCTCAGGGCCACTGCTTTAGCTATTCCCTTGGAATAGACTTTCTTCTTCCAGATATCTGCTTAGCTAACTTCATCATCTCTTTCAAGCCTTTACTCAGATCTAATCCCCTTAATGAGTTTTACACTAACCACCCTGCTTAAAATTGCAATCCATATCCCTTCCACACATATACACTCTGATTCCCCATACATCTGCTCTATTTTGTCTTTTTTGCATAGAACTTATTATCTTCTAATATACTCCATGATTTATTATGTTTATTGATTATTATCTGTTTTCCTGCGGTGGTTTTAAAAAGTGCTCACAAATTCTTTGTTACTCCTTCTTTCAAGAGATGGAATTTAACTCCTTTCCCCTTGAATGTGGCCTGTGCTCAGTGACTTGCTTCCAAACAGAAAATGGTGGACTAGACAAGGTATGACTTCCAAGACTGGGTCATAAAAGGCAGGCACTATGGGAGGGGGGAAAAGAGTCACTGGGGATTCCTCCTTGTCCTTTCTCTTGAAAGGCCTGATCTGGGGGAAGCCATCTCACATCATGAAGACATTCAAGCAGCCTTACAGAGAGGTTCATGTGGCAAGAAATTGAGGCCTCCTGCCAACAGCCAGGTGAGTGAACCATCTTAGAAGCTGATACTTCAGACCTAATTAAGACTTTAGATGCCTGAAGCTCCAGTCAACATACTGACTACAATCTCATGAGATACGGAGCCAGAACCACCAGCAAAACCACTCCCAAATTCATGACTCGCAAAAACTGTAAGACAATAAATGTTTGTTGTTTCAAGCCACTAAATTTTTAGGTAATTTGTTACACTGCAATAATAAACTAATACATGTCCCACTGGAATGAAAATTCTATGAAGGCAAGAATCTTTTTTTTTCCCACTGATACTAGTTTGAACCACGTGAAATTGCCTTTGTTGCATATCAAAATAGTCAAATACTGCCAATTTCATATAAATCAACCTAATATAGCCCATAGAAACAGTGTTTTCCTCTGGTGAGAATAACTAAGTGGTTAGGGGATAAGGATGGAAAAAAAGAATTTTCAGTATATAACCTTTTATACCTCTTTTTAAAGTTGAGGTATAATTGACATAACATAGTTTAAGGTGTACAATGTGTTGGTCTGATACACATATATATATTGTAATAGGATTACCACCATTAGCCAACACCTCCATCACACCACTTAATTATCATTTCTTTTTCTGTGGTGATAACAATTAAGATCTAGTCTCCTCTGTATTTTTTAAATTTTGTACCACGAGGATGTATTATCTATTCAAACACACATGCGCACACACACACAAAAGCACAGTGGACCTGAAATAATAGAAAATAATAGGGAAGGGAGTTTATAGCTGAGGCATTCTGAGATCTCTGGTCTTGCTTGGAATGTATATAAAGAGATAAACCTTAGATTTTGTTAAGAATACATGTTAAAACTTTAAAGGTAACTAGTAGGAGACTAGAAATAGAATATAAAGCTTCCAAAACAGCACAGGAAGAAAGAGAAAAGAGAAAATCAAATTAAGCCAAAAGACAGCAAGGAAGATAAATGAAAATTACAAGAAAAGAAACTACTAAGAATATATTTCTATAAAACTCTTTTCTTTAAAATGTAATGTGAAATGATTAAGATAAAAGCAGCACTAGATTCAGGCTTAAGAAATTATTCAGGAAAAAAGAGAGACTTCCCAGTGTAGATCTGAGGGCCTCTTTTAGAGCCCCGTAGATTATTCGTGTTTAGGTAAATTAGAGGGTGGTAATTAGAAAATGTTTAATCATGTAAGAAAAATTTTATTTGGAAGAATATATTAGCTAGGGGGTGCCTGGTGGCTCAGTCGGTTAAGCGGCTGCCTTCAGCTCAGGTCATGATCCCAGGGTCCTGGGATCGAGCCCCATGCCCTGTCAGGCTCCTTGCTCAGCAGGGAACCTGCTTTTCCCTCTCCCTCTGCCTGCCGCTCCCCCTGCTTGTGCTCTCTCTCACTCTATCAAATAAATAAATAAAATCTTTTTTTAAAAAGAATATATTAGCTCAGGGGCGCCTGGGTAGCGCAGTTGTTAAGTGTCTGCCTTTGGCTCAGGGCGTGATCCCGGCATTCCAGGATTGAGTCCCACATGGAGTCCCACATCGGGCTCCTCCGCTGGAAGCCTGCTTCTTCCTCTCCCACTCCCCCTGCTGTGTTCCCTCTCTCGCTGGCTGTCTGTCGCATAAATAAATAAAATCTTTTTTAAAAAAAGAATATATTAGCTCAATGTAAAGAATTTGCAAATTATATAGATTTGCAAAAAAAATATTTTGCGAAGATCACAAGTTATGTAGAAAGTACCGTTTTGTATAAGAGGGAGAGGAGAAATACTGAAATAAAACTGTTACCCAAACCAGTGATGAGGAAAAAGGAGAGGAGCAGGAAATAACCAGTTATTATGAAAATGGTATCACCTAAAATTGAAGTACAAATAAAAATACAAGTCTTAGGTCCAATAAAATTAATCCCATATTCATTAGGGGGTCTCCATGCCCTTGGGTTTACAAATACCATGATTTACATTGACTCTATCTTGCCCCAAAAGTCATTTCTTCAAAAATGTTAAACTACAAGAGGGAAAATTTTTAATAAATCAAAACACTATGTACAAAATATCTCTAGAAGGACTCACAAATAATCAGTAACATTAGTTACCTCCACGGAGAGAAAGAGACTGGGTGGTTGGGTGGGAAGCTTTTGCATTTTGAATTATGTAAATACAAAGCCAATTCAAAATAAATAAAATTTATGAAAAACTATTTAAACTAAAACATTTCTTTGCAATAAACTTATCCCAAGTGGTATAAAAACAATTACTACATCATCTTTGCTTTGCTAAGCTCAGAGAAACAAACAGAAACTGCTGCTGAGGGGCACCTGGGTGGCGCAGTCGTTAAGCGGCTGCCTTCGGCTTAGGGCGTGATCCCGGAGTCCTTGGATCGAGCCCCACGTCGGGCTCCTCTGCTGGGAGCCTGCTTCTTCCTCTCCTACTCCCCCTGCCTGTGTTCCCTCTCTCGCTGGCTGTCTCTCTCTCTGTCAAATAAATAAATAAAAATCTTTAAAAATAATAATAATAAAAAAAAAGAAACTGCTGCCGAACCTCATCCTCTGCTCCTAACAAAGCAAGTAAGTGGATTCTTCTTACTTCTTTGACTGATTTCACTGGAGCTTTGAACAAATGAACCACCAATATAATTTCCAAATATCTAAAACCACAGAATTTCCTTGGGGATAATTTGTTTTCAAATGTTAATTGGTTTTCAGCACATACTTTTCATTATAATATATATATATACATATATATATACATATATATGTATATATATATATACATATATATGTATATATATATTCTTTTTTTGAGATAAAATTCACACACTAGAAGATTCACCCTAAGACGTACAATTCAGTGTTTTTTAGTAATATTCACAAGGATATGCAACCATAATGACTATGTAACCGCAGAACATTTTCATTACCCCCAAAAGAAACTCCATACCCATCAGCAGTCACTCCTCGATCCCCTTACAGCTACTGGCAAAAATGAATCTACTTCTTATCTCTATGGACTTGCCCATCCTGGTAATTTCATAAAAATGGATTCATTCAATATGTGGCTCTTTGTGTCTGAAATTCTTTCACTTAGCATAATATTTTTAAGGTTTAACAATCTGTGGAATGTATCTGTACTTCATTTTTTTCACTTTCTTGATGGCATCCTTTGAAACAAAAAAACTTAATTTTTATGAAGCCAAATTTATCAATTTTTTCTTTTGTAGCTTGTGCTTTTGGTGTCCTAGATAAGAAACCACTGCCACACTGAAAGCCATGAATATTTACTTCTATGTTCTAAGAGTTTGGTAGTTTCACTCCTACATTTAGGTCTTTAAATCCATTTTGAGTTAATTGTTGTACATGGTGTGCAGTAGGAATCCAAGTTACATTCTTTTATATGTGGATGTCAGGTTCTCCCAACACCATTTTTTAAACAGCTTTAGTGAAATACAGTTTCGCATATAATATTTAAGGTGTAGAATTCAATAGGTGTTACATTCACAGATATGTGCAACCATCACCACAATCAGTTTTAGAACATTTCTGTCACCTCAAAAAGAAGCCTGATACCCTTTAGCTATCACCCTCCCACCTCCTCAGGCCCCACACCCACTGCCAGGCAACCATTAATCTTTGTGTCTGTGTAGATTTTTCTCTTGTGGACATTTCATATGAATGAAATCATATAATATATAATATGTAGTCTTTTGTGATTGGCTTCTTTCACTTAGCATAATGTTTTCAAGGTTCATCCATGTTATAGCATTTGTCAGTACTTCATTCCTTTTTATGGCTGAATTATATTCCATGGTATGGATACACCATGTTTGTTTATCCATTCATCAGTTGACATTTAGGTTGCTCCCATCTCTTGGCTACTAAGAATAAGGCTGCTATAAATATTTATGTACAAATTTTTGTGTTTTCATTTCTCTTGGGTAATACTTAAGAGTGGAATTGCTGGGTCCTATCACTCTATGTTTTAATTGAAGAACTGCCATAGTTTTCCAAAGCAGCTGTGCCATTTTACATTCCTACAAGCAGCATATGAGGGTTCTAATTTCTCCACCTCCTCATCAATACTTGCTGTTATCTGATTTTTTTATTTTAGTCATTCTAATAAATGTTAAGTGGTATCTCATTGTGGTTTTGATTTGCATTTCCCTGATTACTAGTAGTGTTAAACATCTTTTCTTGTGCTTATTGGCTATCTGTATACCTTTTTTGGAGAAATGTCTATGTGAGCACTTTCCCCATTTTAAAATAATATTTTACTTATTTATTTGAGAGAAAGAGAGAGCACGCACAAGCAGGGGGAGTAGCAGAGGGAAAGGGAGAAGCAAGCTCCCTGCTGAGCAGGGAGCCCTGACGCAGGGCTCAACCCCAGTGAACTGAAGGCAGACACTTAACCAACTGAGCCACCCGGCACTCCTTTGTTTTCCTTTACCCATTTTTTAATTGGGGTTTTTGGGTTTTTGGTTGAGTTACAGTTTTTCTTTATATATTCTGGATATTAATCTCTAATCACATATATGATTTCCAAATATTTCCCCCTATTCTGTGGGTTACCTTTCCACCATCTTGATAGAGTCCTTTGGTGTCCAAAAGTTTTTAATTTTGATGAAGTCCAATGTATCTATTTTGTTATTGCCTCTAGTCATTTTTTCAATTGAGATATAACTTACGTATAACATTATATTAGTTTTAGGTGTACAACAAAATATTTGATATATGTATACATTGTGAAATGATTACCACCATAAGTTTATTTAACATCAATCACCATGCAGTAAAATTTTTTTTTCTTATGGTAAGAACCTTTAAAATCTACTCTCTTGGGGCGCCTGGGTGGCTCAGTCGTTAAGCGTCTGCCTTCGGCTCAGGGCGTGATCCCAGCATTATGGGATCGAGCCCCGCATCAGGCTCTTCTGCTGGGAGCCTGCTTCTTCCTCTCCTACTCCCCCTGCTTGTGTTCCCTCTCTCTCTGGCTGTCTCTCTCTGTCAAATAAATAAATAAAATCTTTAAAAATAAATAAATAAAATAAAATAAAATCTACTCTCTTAGCAACTTTCAAATACACAATGCAGTACTGTTAACTATATTCACCATGCTGTACATTATATTCCCAGAACTTATTTATCTTATAACTGGAAATTTATACCTTTTGACCACCTTCACCCAATTCACCCATCTCCAACACCCACCTCTGGCAACCCACCAATCTGTTCTCTATATCTATGAGTTTGGTTTTTTTCAGATTCCACATATAAGTGAGCTCACATAATATTTGCCTTTCTCTGACTTAATTCACTTAGCAAACTGCTCTCAATCCATATTGTTGCAAGTGACAGAATTTTCTTCTTTTTAATGGCTGAACAATGTATGTATATATACACATTTTCTTTATCCATTCACCCACTGATGGACACTTAGGTTGTTTCTATGCTTTAGCTATTGTAAATAATGCAGCAATGAATACGGAGTGCAGATATCTTTGAGACAGTGATTTCATTTCTTTTGGATAAATACCCAGAAGTGGAAATGCTGAATAATATGGTAGTTCTATTTTTAATTTTTTAAGGAACCTTCATACTATTTCCTATATATTCATTTTTAAAATGTAAAAACTTAGGGGCTCCTGGGTAGCGCAGTCATTAGGCGTCTGCCTTTGGCTCAGGGCGTGATCCCGGCGTTCCGGGATCGAGCCCCACATCAGGCTCCTCTGCTGGGAGTCTGCTTCTTCCTCTCCCACTCCCCCTGCTTGTGTTCCCTCTCTCGCTGGCTGTCTATCTCTGTCAAATAAATAAATAAATAAATCTTAAAAAAAAATAAAATGTAAAAACTTAGAAAAGCTGAAAGAGGGATACCTGGTGACTCAGTTGACTCTTGATTTCTGACTCTTGATTTCGGCTCAGGTCATGATCACAGCGTCATGAGGTCAAGGCCTGCTTCGGGCTCCGTGCTCAGCAGGGAGTCTGTTTGAGATTCTCTTTCTTCCCCTCCCTGTCTGTCTCCCTATCCCCCCACCTGCAAGTATGTGCTCTCTCGCTCTAAAAATAAATAATTTTTTTAATAAAAAGAAAAACTGAAAGAAAAATTCATCACTAAGCCCACTATTCTGTCTTAATTTCATTCTACTCACATTAGCTATGGAATAATTATAATTTATAGTGTGACTTTATCTGAAATTGATTCACAATTATTAGTCTATTTGCATTATTTACTTTTTTATTTATTTTTATATTTATTTTTATTGAAGTATAGTTAACACACAATGTTACATTAGTTTCAGGTATAGGACATAGTGATTTGACAGGTCTATACATTACGCTACGCTCACCGCAAGTGTAGCTACCATTTGTCACCATACAATACTATTACAATACCATTGACTCTTTTATTGCTATGACTTAGTCTTTCCATAACTGGAAACCTTGTGTTATTTACTTTTATTTTTTGTTAGGTTTATTTCTTTTATTTTTGTAATCTCTACACCCAACGTGGGGCTCAAATTCACGACCCTGAAATCAAAAAAGTCACATGCTCTAGTGACTGAGCCAGCCAGGCACCCCCATGTCATTTACTTTTAAAGTTATAGCTAAAGCTATTACAAATGTGATAGTTAACAATTCAAGTGGGTCCACTACTTCTTATGAAACCAGTATTAAATTATTACCTATTTGTACATAGACTTACAATACTTATTCAGTGTAAGGGAATACAATTTGTCTAATTTTTGTTTTTAATGACCTGAAACAGCCTTTATTCAAGGTCAAAAAAATCATGATCTCTAATGAAGCACACTGCCAAAGATTTTCACATTCTGATAATCCATGATTTACAATCTACATGTAAAAATAAGTTGTCACTGTCTTATGAAACTCTATCTTCCTTCCTCTAGCCAAAGCCATTGCTGCCAATAGGACAAAATCTTAATCTTTGAATCAATGATAAGTGAAATAAGGGAAGAAGTAGGAGATCTGAATTAGTTTAGAGCAGCTAGAACCAGCTACTGCAGGTTTTAAAAAAATTCTCAATACTGCCTGAATTTACTATCATGTATTCAAGATTTAGGATTATATTAACACATATATCCCCCTTCCCCCAAAACCTTTATTATGAAAAATTTCAACCACACATAAAAGCTGTAATAGTACAATGAACATCTATCTGTATATCCTCTGCATGAATTCAACAATGGTTAACATTTTGCTATATTTGCCTTATTTTTTCTAAACTATTTGAACGTAAGTTTTAGAAATCATAATACTCCAGCACGCATTTCCAAAGAATAAGAATTCCTGCATAACCATACCATTTCTATCAAAGCTAAGAAAATTAATGATTGTATATCATCTAATACAAATTCTCTATTTAAATTTTCCCAAATGTCCCAAGAACATTTTTACAGCTTTTATTTTTCCCAACTCAGGATCTGGACAAGTTCACACACTGAATTTGTTTGTATTTCTTTTAGTCTCATTTAATTTAAAACAGTCCCTCCCCTATCTCTTTTCCCCCATGAAGTGACTTTTTGAAGAATCCAGGTCAGTTGCCTTAAGAGACACTATATCCTCTTTTTAAAATACAAACTCCACTTTGATAGTTTAAGGGACTCTTAGCTAGAATTATACTTCCTATACCTACGAAGCCCAGATGGGACAGGAAAAGCAGGTAATTGTGAACAAATGATACCTCGGATGAAGGGAACTCATGGGCCCAGGTGAAAAGTCCAAAGATGAGGTACTTAAGGCCAGCACAAAGGCATCAGGGGCTGGGGAGAGGGTCGCTCCCCTCCCCCAGTATAAACCCCCCAGTATATGGGTATAAAAAGGGAAGTAGAGTAACGTCTAAAACAAACAGATCCTATCAAAATGCTGCCTACAGTCAGTCCTCTGCCTTAAAAAGGAGACTCTCTTTCCTCTTGTAGCACATGGATGCCTTCGTCTAGGACAGAACACTCAGACTTAGTACTACATAACTCAGATATGTTATGGGTCAAATAGGGCTTTTGCAGGTTGATGTGGGCACACTACCAAAACTGACTAAATTGTTTTATGGGAAAATGTCAAGTTCAAACAACAGAATTGGTAACAAACTTTTGGACTATAATACATTCAGCGGGTAAAGGCTAGTTTATCAGGTTATTTAGAAATGTAAAACCGAAATACAATTTTCTTATGTGGTATGTCCCAGACCAAAGTACTGGAGCATCTCTCAGGCTTACCGAGGAACTGAGAGAGACGAAGCAGAAAGGCACTTTTAAAGTAACTGGATAATTCACCTGGAAGTCTGTACTGGGGAAGAAGGAATTTCTGAGCACAAAATGAAAACTACATTAATACAGCCACATTTCTAGCATGTTAAATCATCTATGAATAATATATATTTCCTCCTACCTTCATAATTCATCTGCATTTTTTCTTCAAAACTATACTTAAATTGGCCTTTACACACAAAAGCTCAGAAGAATTCCATCTCCCTCATGCTACTCTTATACACACCTGCAACTAATTTTGTAATATGTGTTATGTCCATCTTTTGAATTTTAAATGTCTCAATGATAGGTACAAAGTCAGGAACATATCTTGTAACTTCCCATTGTATTTAGCAAAATGACTCAGAAAACAGAGTAATAGCATAAACAATTTCAAATGGTATAGTAAAACGTAGGCTTCTGGGAGGTCACAATATCAAAGAACAAATCTGGCATGCAGCTATTAGGAATGAAGTAACTCTGAGAACAACAGCATCCAACAACACTGAGGGAAATAACTTCTGGTTATTAAAGTATTTTGAGTCACTCCCTAAACACATATGGTAATCACCATTAATAACAACATTTCCTAAGAGGAAGAACATTAATGAACATTAATGACTACATCATCATGTCTGGTTTAGAAACAGAAACCGAATGAGTTGAGTACAAACATGACACATATACATGAAGTCTGCTCAAAACCACTTTTTAAAGCTGATCACAGAAGCTCAAATATTATTTTTAATTCCCCTAAAATAATTAGTCTTCATAATTTTGGAAAGGTTTCTGGATTAACAAATTATAATTAAGATAATGCAAACTGAAACCACAATGAATATCATTTACACCCATCAGGTAGATAAAAATTTCAAAATCTGGCAATACCAAGTGTCAGTGAGCATGTGGAGCAACAGGATCTTTCCTATTCAGCTGGTGAGAGCGTAAATTAGTATAACCATTAGGGAACCTGTTTGGTGATACTTGGTAGAGTTGAAGATATAAAGATAACACCAGAACTTAACATTTTCACTCCTAGGCATATCACCCTACACAAAGTCTCACACATGTGCAGAGGAAACATGAACAAGAATGCTCATTGCAACAGTGTTCCTAATAGTTAAAACTCTGGAAATAACCTAAATGTCTATCAACCAGAAAATGGAAAAATTGGTGGTGGGGGGGGGTGTGCATAGTGGAGAACGACATAGTAGTTAAAATTAATGAACTAAAATAATGGTTCTCACTGGGAGGAGGGAAGATTTTACCACCAAAAGGACATCTGGCTAAGTCTGGAGACATTTTTGGTTATTAACTGGGGGGAGTATGGGGAGGTGCTACTGGCATCCAGTGGATACAGGCAAGGGATACCACTAAACATCCTTAATGGACAAGAGATCCATTCACAGGGACACCTGGGTGGCTCAGTCAGTTGGGCATCCGACTTGATTTCTGCTCAGGTAATGATCTCCGGGTCATGAGACAGAGCCAGGCATAGGGCTCTGCAATCAATGGGAAGTCTGCTTGAGATTTTCTCTCCCTCTCCTCTGCCCCTCCTCCTGCTCACACCTGCGTTGTCTCTCTCTCTCAAAAATAAATAAATCTTAAAAAATAGAAACCCACTCACAGCAAAGAATTATCTAGTCCCAAATGTCAACAGAACAGAGGTTGAGAAACTAGAACTATAAGCAGCAGCATGGATAAATCTAACATAGTTGAGGCAATAAAAAGAGTTTCACAAGGGAGTGCCTGGGTGGCTCAGTCAGTTAAGCATCTGCATTTGGCTCAGGTCATGATCCCAGGGCCCTGGGATGGAGCCCCTTGTCTGGCTCCCTGCTCAGTTGAGAGCCTGCTTCTCCCTCTCCCTCTGCCTCTCCCCCACACTCATGCTCTCTCTCACTCTCTCTCACTCGCTTTACCTCAAATAAATAAATAAAATCTTTAAAAAAGGTTTCACAAGGATACAAAAGTCTGAGAACATAAAACAATACCATATATTGTTTCTGTATGCATACATATATAGTAATGTTAGTCAAAATATAAAACAATGTGCATGGGAATGACAAATGCCAAATTCAGGAGTTTGGGAAGGGAGGAAGGGATGTAACTGCAGCACAAAGGGGAATTTCAATCATACATATAATGTTTCACTTCTTAGGCTATGTAATAGATACATACTTATATTACAGAGCTTCCTATATTCTTTGTTGGCCTAAATTACTTTATTATAAGAATTTTTAAGGGGGGCGCCTGGGTGGCTCAGTCAGTTAAGCATCTGCCCTCGGCTTAGGTCATGATTCCAGGGTCCTGGAATCGAGTCCTGCATTGGACTCCTTGCTCAGCGGGGAGCCTGCTTCTCCTTCTCCCTCTGCCCCACCCTGCCCCCATTCATGTGCTCTCTCTCTCACTCTGCTCTCTTTCTCATATAAATAAAATCTTTTTTAAAAAATATTTTTTAAAATGAAAATAAATGAATGACCCTGGTTGACATTATGCTAAGTGAAATAAGCCAGACACAGAAAGACAAAAACTGCATGATCTCACTTATAAATGGAATCTGAAAAAGTTGAACTCAGAAGTAGAGACTAGAAGGGTGATTACCAGGGCCGAGGGGGTGGGGGAAATGAAGAAATGTTGGTCAAAGGGTACACTGTTTCTCACTCATCATCAGGGAAATAGAAATCAAAACTACAGGGGCGTCTGGGTGGCTCAGTCGTTAAGCGTCTGCCTTCAGCTCAGGGCGTGATCCCAGCGTTCTGGGATCGAGACCGACATCAGGCTCCTCTGCTGGGAGCCTGCTTCTTTCTCTCCCACTCCCCCTGCTTGTGTTCCCTCTCTTGCTGGCTGTCTCTCTCTGTCAAATAAATAAATAAAATCTTTAAAAAAATAAAAGGAAAAACCTTTAAAAAAAAAAAGAAATCAAAACTACAATGAGAAATCACCTCACACCAGTCAGAATGGCTAAAATTAACACAAGAAACAACAGGTATTAGTGAGGATGTGGAGAAACTTGGTGGGAATGCAAACTGGTGCAGCCACTCCGGAAAACAGTATGCAGGTTCCTCAAAAAGATAAAAATAGAACTACCCTATGATCCAGCAATTGAACTACTGGGTATTTACTCAAAGAATACAAAAACACTAATTCAAAGGGACACATACACCCCGATGTTTATAGCAGCATTATCAACAATAGCCAAATTATGGGAAGAGTCTAAGTGGATAAAGAAGATACGGTGTACACACACACACACACACGGATTAATCGGTCATAAAAAAGAATGAAATCTTGCCATTTTTAATTACATGGATGGGGCTAGAGAGTATTATGCTAAGCAAAATAAATCAGTCAGAGAAAGACAAATACCATATGATTTCACTCATATGTGGAATTTAAAAAACAAAACAAACGATCATACGGTAAAAAAAAAAAAAAGATTCAGATTCTTAACTTTAGAGAACAAACTGATGTTTACCAAAGGGAAGGTGGGTGGGGGAATAGGTGACAGGGATTAAAGAGGGCACTTTTTGTGATGAGCACTGGGTGTTATTTATAAGTGTTGAATCACTATATTGTATACCTGCAACTAATATTACACTGTACATTAACTAACTGGAATTTAAATAAAAACTTTTAGGGGCACCTGGGTGGCTCAGCCGGTTGAGCGCCTGCCTTCTGCTTGGGTCATGATCTCAGGGTCCCGGGATCAAGCCCCACATCGCCTCCTGCTCACTTGGGAGTCTGCTTCTCCCACGCCTGCTGCTTCTCCCCACTGCTCGTGCACTTGTACGCGCTCTCTCTCTTAATTAAATAAATAAAATCTTAAAAAAAACTTTTAAAGAAAGTTAGAAAGTTCCAGTTATGTAGGATGAATATCTGGAGATTTACAGCATGGTGACTATAGCTAAAAATATTATATACTTGAAATCTGCTAAGAGAGATCTTAATTGTTCTCAAAAACAAAAAAGGTAACTATGTGGGGTGATGGATGTGTTAATTAGCTTGACTGTGGTAATCATTTCACAATGTATATGTATATCAAAACATCATGTTATACATCTTATATATACAATTTTTATTTGTCATAAACCTGAGGAAAAAAGATTTTTAAAAAGCCAGCTCATTTTAGGGGGAAATAAAGAAGAAAAAATATAGGGAATGGGCAGAAATTAAGAGAAGTGTTACTAAAATTTAAATAATTCAGTAAGTGAGACCAATGATAAACTCAAACATATAAGCAGCCAAACTCCTCCTGTTATACCAGGGCTATAAAAACATCACTGTGTTGTTAAACAAACTGATGATTTCTAGCTGTGCAAACATTAAACCAGTTGCCTTCAAGGTACCTATATAATATTTCCAAATCAATTTAATTTTTTCCTACCCATTTGCTTTTATTTAAAATCACTACCACCTCTAGGGACGCTTGGCTCCTTAGTCTGTAGAGCATGGGACTCTTCATCCTGGGCTCATGAGTTCAAGCCCCACATTAGCCTACAGCTTACTTTCAAAAAAAAAAGCAGCAAAATAAAATCACTACCACCTCTAAATTGCAAACAAAAAGGGAAAACATTAACTTGTCTCGTTTTATATAATGGCACCTCTTTCGTTTAAATTGTGTAAGCCTTTAAAATGAAAATTGATCTTACTCTTTAACCTGTTTTCAAAATACTGAGTGCCTAATCTCTTTCATCAGACAATTGTCATTACATAAACAGAGGATGAATATTCCAGATGAAACTGCTGGAGTAGACAAGCATGTTTCAAAACATAATTTGACCATTCCCCAAAGATTAGGAGTCAATACTTAAGACATATTAATAAGGTCAAATAAAGAAAAGAACATTCAAATTAAGAAAAGGTAATGTGTTTTGCTGGTCATTTTTATGACTCCTGGGCCAATCACTGCCTTGCTATAAAAGAGTTGTCCTTATGATAACAATACGGACGTTTCAATTTCTTATAGCATGGAACAGTTGAGAAAACTATCATATACATGAATTTTACAACAATCCTGCAATAAAAATAGAGTAGTAGCCTCCTTTTAAAATGAAGGAAGCTAACACTCAGACTTATACACCCTTATACAGACAATTCAGGCTGGAGTCCAGAGCTAACAATAGCCTCAAAGGGATTAACTTAATAGGGCAATGTTTGCAAAACGCATAAAATAAAACCAGCCAAAGGTCAGGGTAGGGTGGGGAAAAAAGCTTGTAAAATACTAGTATCCTGAAATGTACCCAGGTGGGGACAGGTTCTAAACAAACTGAGAAACAGTCCTCAAGTTACTAGGTGCCTTTCCACCAAGGGTTGAACATCTGCTGCCATGTCAATAACAGACTAGAGGAAAAAACATGTTTTTAGTATAGATAAAACTTTCATTGCCTCAGACAAGGCCATTGTTATCCCAGAAAACTAGAGGGTAGTAGGATTCAACTGTTTGACACTGAAATGTGTCAGATACTTTTCAACCATATTATGGGATAATATGGTATTGGTGCAGCAGTCACTCAGATTCTAAGATTGTTTGGTAGTTGGAATGCTTTTCCCTTGTCAAAATAATCATCTGATTCAAGCTTGTCAGATACAATCTGTAGGTAAGTAACAGACTGCTTGCAATGATATCTCTTTCTTCATAAGGAAAAATCCACCTTACAATTTTAGCTATAAGACAAAATAGTGCCACAAACCATGATGAAAAAAACATTAAATATCTATGAAAACTAAAACCAATTGTCAGTATTTAACCATTATACAGAGTAAGCTGAAAAAGCACTTATTTTATATTTGCTACAACTGATTAAGAACAAGAAAACTATAAATAATAAAAGTTTGGTGAGGCTGAAAATGACAACTCAGTTTGACCAAAATTTCAAGTATGTCATTAATTTTTTAACAACAGCAACTACAAACCCTGGGGTAGGGAAGGCCTTTTTAATTTTAATTTTAAAATTGTGTGTTATAAAAAACACCATGTAAACAAACTACAAAAATATATATGCATGGAGCTTCTTCTGGTGGGTGATGAAATGTTCTGAAATTAGTAGTAATGGCTGCATAAATCTGTGAATATACTAAAAACCACTAAATTATATACCTCAATGGGGTGAATTTCATCATATGTAAATATATATCAAAAACATATATACAATAATATATCAGACAATTAACAAAATAAGAAATCCATTATACCAATAAACAGGAAATATACATTTAAAAGTTAGAAATTGAGGAGAAGAGCTAAATTGGCAGAACGGTAGGAGGACCCTAGGCTTGCTGCATCCATGGAACACAGCTAGATGAATATCAAATTGCTCTGAATACCCAAGAAATCAATGAGGACTGACAGAACAAAATGCACAACTAGAGGGAGAGAAGAGGCCACACTGTGGAAGGTAGGAGGCATGGAGATGTGATCTCGGGGAGAAAAGGACTGCCAGTGCAGCAGAGGGGAAGGAACGCTGGTCAGTGAGAGAGGGGAGAGAGAGAGAGAGAGGGAGAGAGAGAGAGACAGAAAGAGAGAGGAGCACACCGGGAATAGCACAAGGAAAACACTTCCCCAAAGCCATTCACTGGGAAAATGAGAGGGGCTGATTTTCATGACTTTTACAACTAGCAGGGCTCAAAGACTGGAGTTTCAGAGGTCCATGGCAAGCCGGTGTAGAGGCCTGAGGGTGCTGCAGTACTCCTGTGGAGAAGGAGGGTGAAAGCCCAGGGGAAAACAAAGTAATCAGAGGAACCCGTGGGACTCACTGAGAGAGACGGTTCCTCATTCTTAGAGCACATGTGGGAGAAGTAGCATTCTCTCTCAGGGGACAAAGAAGCCTGTGGGCACCATTATCATCCCCCACCACTCTGAGACACGTGCTGAGGGCGCCTAACCTACATACTGGCTCATTGCTCTGCTTTACCTAAATTCCACATACCTGCGGCTTTGGTGTGACTGACCTTCTGGGACAAACCTGCATCAGCCCCAGTGTGGCGACACCCTCCCTAAGGAACAAGCACAGGATGGGGCCAGGCCAGGCCTCTAAAGTTTGGGGTTTTAAAACTCAGCTGGCTTGCCTGGGACAGAACACAGGTGCACTGCACTGCCTGGTGGGCAGATGGCCCGGACACAGGCAAGGTGAAGGCAGGGATCTGAGGGATGCCTAGGACACCTGAGGGGATATTATTCACTCTGCTGGGAGGGCTTCCCAGAGAGCAGAAGGGAACTCTCCTCTCCAGGGACAAGGCGCTGGGAGCCTGCTTCTTCCTCTCCCACTCCCCCTGCTTGTGTTTCCTCTCTCGCTGGCTGTCTCTCTCTCTGTCAAATAAATAAAAAAAAATCTTTAAAAAAAAAAAGAAATATTAAAGCAGACTCTGAGTGGGAAAGAAAGACCAAAAGTGATAAAGACTAGAAATGAACAGAAATAATCTCCAGAAACATCAACTTTATAATGCCAATTTTATAATGGTAATACAATGTCAATAAATTCATATCTATCAATAATCACTCTGAATGTAAACAGACTAGATGTTCCTATCAAAAGACATAGAGTATCAGAATGGATAAAAATAAAAGACCCATTTATATGCTGCTTACTCATTATTAAATATTAAAATTTTATTTATTAAATATTAAATATTAAAATAGAGACTCATTTTAGACCTAAAGACACCTGAAGATTGAAAGTGAGGAGATGAATGGAGACCCCTTTATCATGCTAATAGACGTCAAAAGAGAAAGCCCAAGTAGCCATACTTACATCACACAAACTAGAATTTAAACCAAAGATACTAACAAGAGATGAAAAAGGGCACTATATCATAATAAAGGGGACTATCCAACAGGAAGACCTAACAATTATAAATACTTACGTCCCAACTTGGGAGCACCCAAATATATAAAACAATAACAAACACAAAGGAACTCATTGATAATAATACAATAATAGTAGGGGACTTTAACACCCCACTAACAGCAATGGACAGATCATCTAAGCAGAAAATCAACAAAGAAACAATGACTTTGAATAACACACTGGACCAGATGGACAAAACAGATATACTCAGAACATTTCTTCCTACAGCAACAGAATACATGTTCTTTTCAAGTGTACATGGAACATTCTCCAGAATAGATCATATACTGGGTCACAAATCAGGCCTCAATAAATACAAAAAGATCAAGATCATATCAAGCAGATTTTCAGACCACAAGGCTATGAAACTTGAAGTCAACCACAGGAAAAAATTTGGAAAGACCACAAATACATGGAGGTTAAATAACATTCTACTAAAGAAAGAATGGGTCAACTTGAAAATAAAAGAAAAAATTTTAAAAAATACATGGAAGCAAACAAATATGAAAATATGACAGTCCAAAATCTTTCGGATGCTGCAAAAGTGGTCATGGTAAAGGTGGGAGGTGGGGGGAATACTTAGGTGGCTCAGTTGGTTAAATATCTGCCTTCGGCTCAGGTCATGAGCCCAGGATCTTGGGATGGAGCCCTACGTCAGGCTCCCTGCTCAGCAGGGAGTCTGCTTATTCCTCTCCCTCTGCCCCTCTCCCCTCCTTGTGCTCACTCTCTCTCTCTCTTAAATAAATAAAATCTTTTTAAAAAAGCAGTCATAAGAGGTAAGTACATAACACTATAGTCATAACTCAAGAAGCAAGAAAAGCCTCAAACACACAACCTAACTTTACACCTAAAGGAGCTAGACAAGGAACAGCAAATAAAGCTTAAAGCCAGCAGAAAAAGGGAAATAATAGAGATTAGAGCAGAAATAAATGATACAGAACAAAAAAACATGAGTAGAACAGATCAATGAAACTAGGAGTTGGTTCTTTGAAAGAATTAATAAAATTAACACTCCCTAGCCAGAATTATCAAAAAGAAAAGAGAAAGGACCCAAATAAATAAAATCACAAATGAGAGACAAGAGATCACGACTAACACCACAGAAATACTAACTGTAAGAGAATATTATGAAAAATTATATGCCAACAAATTGGGCAATCTGAAAGAAATGGATAAATTCCTAGAAACACAAAAACTACCAAAACTGAAACAGGAAGAAACAAAATTTGAACCAAACAATAACAAGCAAAGAAATTGAATCGGTAATCAAAAATCTCCCAACAAACAGCGTGCCTGGGTGGCTCAGTCGGTTGAGCATCCAACCCTGGATTTCAGCTCAGGTCATGACCATGCAGTGCTAAGACTGAGCCTCATGTCCGGCTCCCTGCTCAGTGCAGAATCCTCTTGAGATTCTCTCTCCCTCTCCCCCTCCTCCTGCGTGCTCGCTCTCTCTCTCTCTCTCTCTCAAATAAATAAATAAAAATCTTTTTTAAAAAATCTCCCAGCAAACAAAAGTTCAGGGCCAGATGGCTTCACAGAGGAACTCTACCAAAGATTTAAAGAATTACTACCTGTTCTTCTCAAAATGTTCCCCAAAAAAAAGAAATGGAGGGAAAACTTCTAAACGCCTTCTATGAGGCCAGCACTACCTTGATTCCAAAACCGACAAAGACCCCACTAAAAAGGAGAATTAGAGGCCTGATGAACACGGATGCAAAAATTCTCAACAAACTACGAGCAAATCCTTATAAGAATTATTCACTATAATCAAATGAGATTTATTCCTGGGATGCGGGGTGGTTCAATATTCACAAATCAATCAATGTGATATGCCATATTAATAAAAGAAAGGATAAGAACCATATGCAGATGCAGAAAAAGCATGTGACATAATACAACATCCATTCTTGATAAAAACCCTCAACAAAGGAGGGAGAGAGGGAACATGCCTCAACAATATAATGGCCACATACGAAAGACCCACAGCTAATACCATCCTCAATGGGGAAAAACTGAGAGCCTTTCCTCTCTGGTCAGGAACAAGTCAGGGATGACCACTCTCACTACTGTTATTTAATGTAGTACTGGAAGTCCTAACCTCAGCAATCAGACAACAAAAAGAAATAAAAGGCATCCAAATCAGGAAGGAAGAAGTCAGATTTTCACTAATCACAGACAACACAATACTCTATATAGAAAACTCAAAACACTCCACCAAAAAATTGCTAGAACTGATATACAAACTGAGTAAAGTCGCAGGACATAAAATCAATGTACAGAAATCTGTTACATTTCTATACACCAATAATGAAGCAGCAAAAAGAGAAATCAGGGAATCGATTCCATTTACAATTGCATGAAAACCCCTAAGATACCTAGGAATAAACCTAACAAAAGAGGCAGAAAATATGTACTCTGAAAACTATAGAACACTTAGGAAAGAAATTAAAGAGAATGAGGACACAAAGAAATGGAAAAACATTCCATGCTCATGGATAGGAAGAACAAAGTAGTATAGACTACTCAAAGCAATCTGTACATTTAATACAATCCCTATCAAAAGACCACCAGCATTTTTCACAGGGCTAGAAGAAACAATCCTAAATTGTGTGTGGAACCACAAAAGACCCTAAATAGCCAAAGTGATCTTGAAAAATAAAAGCAAAGCTGGTGGCATCACAATTCCAGACTTCAAGTTATACTACCATGCTGTAGTGATCAAGACGGTATGGTACTGGCACAAAAACAGACACATTGATCAATGGAACAGAACAGAAAACCTAGAAATGGACCCACAACTATATGGTCAACTAATCTTCGAAAAAGCAGGAAAGACTATCCAATGGGAAAAAGTCTCTTCAACAAATGGTGTTGGGAACACTAGAAGAATGAAATTGGACCACTTTCTTACACCATACACACAAAATCAAAATGGATGAAAGACCTAAATGTGAGACAGAAAACCACCAGAACCCTAGAGGAGAACACAGGCAGCAACCTCTCTGACATCGGCCATAGTAACTTCTTACTAGATACACCTCCTGAGGCAAGGGAAACAAAAGCAAAAATGAACTATGGGACTTCATCAAGATAAAAAGCTTCGGGGGGCACCTGGGTGGCTCAGTTGGTTAAGCATCTCCCTTTGGCTCAGGTCATGATCTCAGGGTCCTGGGATCGAGCCCCGCATTGGGCTCCCTGCTCAGCAGGGAGTCTGCTTGTCCCTCTCCTCCTGCCCCACCCCCACTCATGTGCACATGCTCTCTCTCTCTCTCTCTCAAATAAATAAATAAAATCTCTTTTTAGAAATAGATAAAAAGCTTCTGTACAGCGAAGGAAACAATTAACAAAACTAAAAGGCAATGTATGGGGGCACCTGGGTGGCTCAGTCAGTTAAGCATATAACTCTTGATCTAAGCTCTGGTCTTAATCTCAGGGTTTTGAGTTCAAGCCCTGCATTAGGCCTACTTAAAAAATAATAATAATAAAAAGTAAATGGCAACCTACAGAATGGGAGAGGATATTTCCAAATGACCTATCGGATAAAGGGTTAGTATCCAAAATCTAAAAGAACTTATCAAACTTAACACTCAAAAAAGCAAATAATCCAATTAAAAAATGGGCAGAAGACATGAACAGACATTTCTCCAAAGAAGACATCCAGATGACCAACAGACACATGAAAGAAGCTCAGAAACACTCCACATCAGGGAAATACAAATCAAAACCACAATGAGCTACCAACTCACACCAGTCAGAATGACTAAAATTAACAACTCAGGAAACAATAAGTGTTGGTGAGGATGCAGAGAAAGGGGAATCCTCTTACACTGTTGGTGGGAATGAAAACTGGTGTAGCCACTCCAGAAAACAGTATGGAGGTTCCTCAAAAAGTTAAAAATAGAGGGGAGCCAGGGTAGCTCAGTCAGTTTAGCATCTGCCTTTGGCTCAGGTCATGATCCTAGGGTCCCAGGGATCAAGCCCTGCATTGGGCTTCCTGCTCAGCAGGGAGCCTGCTACTTACTCTCCCTCTGCCTGTTGCTCCCCTTGCTGAGCTCACTCTCTCTCTGTCAAATGAATAAATAAAAAAATCTTTTTAAAAAAGTTAAAAATAGAGCTATCGTACAATCCAGCAATTGCACTACTAGGTACAATGAATATCTTATATATTGGTTCCTCAAAATGTTAAAAATAGAACTACCCTATGACCCAGCAATTGTACTACTAGGTATTTACCCAAAGAATACGAAAATACTAATTCAAAGGGACATATGCACCCCAATGTTTAGAGCAGCATTATCAACAATAGCCAAATTTTGGAAAGAGCTCAAATGTCCATCACCTGATGAATAGATATAGAAGAGGTGGGAGATACACACACACACAGAGGAATATTATTCAGCCATCAAAAAAGAATGAAATCTTGCCATTTGCAATGACGTGGATGGAGCTAGAGTGTATCATGTTAAGCAAAATAAATCAGTCAGAGAAAGACAAATGCCATATGATTTAAGAACTTAAGAAACAAAACAGATAAACATAGGGAAAGAGGCAAAAAAGAGAAGGAGGCAAACCATAAGAGACTTAACTATAGAGAACAAACTGAGGGTTGCTGGAGGGGAGGTAGTTGGGGGAAGGGCTAAGCAGGTGATGGGTATTAAGGAGGGCATTTGTGATGAGCACTGGGTATTATATGTAAGTGATGAATCACTAAAGTCTATTCCTGAAACCAATATTACACTGTATGTTAACTAACTAGAATTTAAATAAAAACTTCAAAAAGGGGGGGAAAAGTACATGAAATCACTATGTCAAAGGGGTACCGACACTATAAAGTTCATGAAAGCATTACTTACACACAAACACAGCAGAGTATTATTCAGCCATAAAAAAGGAAGGAACTCTTGTCATCTGCAACAACATGGAGGTACCTTGGAGGCATCCTTCACTGACATGCTAACTAAAGTAAGTCAGACAGAGAAAGACAAACACTGTATGGGGAATCTTGACCAAAAAAGATGAGAGTCGTGGTTACCAGTGGCAGGATATGGGGGAATTTGATAAAAGTGGTCAAAACTTACAAACTTCCAATTATAAGATAAATAAGTGTTGGTTATGTACAACATGATGACTATAGTTAACACTGCTGCATAGTATATTTGAAAGTTGCTTTTTTTTTTTTTTTTTTTTTTTTTTTAATGATTTTTTATTATATTATGTTAGTCACCATACAGTACATCCCCGGTTTCCGATGTAAGGCTCGATGATTCATTAGTTGTGTATAACACCCAGTGCACCATGCAATACGTGCCCTCCTTACTACCCATCACCGGTCTATCCCATTCCCCCACCCTCCTCCCCTCTGAAGTCCTCAGTTTGTTTCTCATAGTCCATAGTCTCTCATGTTTCATTCCCCCTTCTGATTACCCCCCTTCTTTATCCCTTTCTTCCCCTACCGATCTTCCTAGTTCTTATGTTCCATAGATGAGAGAAATCATATGATACTTGTCTTTCTCTGCTTGACTTATTTCACTTAGCATTATCTCCTCCAGTGCCGTCCATGTTGCAGCAAATGTTGAGAAATCGTTCTTTCTGATAGCTGAGTAATATTCCATTGTATATATGGACCACAACTTCTTAATCCATTAATCTGTTGAAGGGCATCTTGGTTCCTTCCACGATTCAGCTATTGTGGACAATGCTGCTATGAACATTGGGGTGCATATGGCCCTTCTCTTCACTACGTCTGTATCTTTGGAGTAAATACCCAGTAGTGCAATGGCTGGGTCATAGGGTAGCTCAATTTTTAACTTTTTAAGGGACCTCCACACTGTTTTCCAGAGTGGCTATACCCACTTGCATTCCCACCAACAATGTAGGAGGGATCCCCTTTCTCCACATCCTCTCCAACACTTGTTGTTTCTTGCCTTGTCAATTTTTGCCATTCTAACTGGTGTAAGGTGGTATCTCAGTGTGGTTTTGATTTGAATTTCCCTGATGGCTAATGATTTTGAACAGTTTTTCATGTGTCTGTTAGCCATCTGTATGTCTTCATTGGAAAAGTGTCTGTTCATATCTTCTGCCCATCTTATGATTTGTTTATTTGTTTCTCGCGTATTGAGTTTGAGAAGTTCTTTGTAGATCTTGGATACCAGCATTTTATCTGTAGCATCATTTGCATATATATTCTCCCATTCCGTGGGCTGCCTCTTAGTTTTTTTGACTGTTTCCTTGGCTGTGCAGAAGCTTTTTATCTTGATGAAGTCCCACAAGTTCACTTATCACAAGGAAAAAAAACATTTTTCTATGCATGGTGATAGATGTTAACTAAACTTATTGTGGAATCGTTTCACAACATATGTAAGTCAAGTCATTATTCTGTACACCTTAATTTTACACAGTGCTATATGTCGATTATATCTCTATAAAACTGAGAGGAAAAAAAGACTGTAACTCCAGTCCATCTTGTTATCCTTGTAAATCTTTTATTTTTTTAAAAGATTTTATTTACTTGAGAGAGAGTGCACAAGCAGGGAGAGCAGCAGGCAGAGGGAAAGGTAGAAGGAAGCTCCCTGCTGAGCAGAAAGCCCAACGTGGGGCTCGATCCCAGGACCCTGGGATTATGACCCAAGCCACAGGCAGATGCCTACCCAACTGAGCCACCAGGCACCCCTGTAAATCTATTTTTAATCACACCTTTGATAGACAGGAAAAGTCAGAATTAAATCTGTATCTGTACTCTTGGAAAAATATAATTTGTAACCCTTAGAAGTATAAAAATATATGTCTTAAAATTATATGTCTTAATAAAGTTAGGAAATAAAATCTCTCATTTGAAGGCAGTATTGTAATAAAATCACTAGAGAGAAAATCTCAGTTTTTGAAGTTTCATTGAAGATAACATATCTTAGTCACTCACAACTTACCATTTCAGTACTGACCTACTGAGATACCATGGCAAATTTGACTTCTGCTACCATTTTGCTCTGTGATTTTATTGTGGAATTCTGGACAATTTAGTGCATATGCCTACAGGGACTCTGACCTATAAAACACAGAATTAATACAGAGTTCTCATGACAGGCTGATGTTAAATGGTAGTAAGCTAAATCAGTCACCTAAAATAAAGATATGAGAAGATTTATAAAGGAAAAAATAAGTAGCCAACTATCAGGAATGAAATAATTGTCCACAAAGCTAAATCATTCTCACTGGCAGACTTGAGCAACAGCCTGTTCGGGCAGGTAACAGGTAAGAACAGCCTATAGGAAAGAGATACTTGGCTTATCAGCCCAACATATGTAAAAGTCTACTGGTTGGGACTTCTTTATATGTACCTGAAAACATGATCAATTTGTACATTATGCTATTTTATTCTAAGCATATGTATGAAAAGAGGGAAAAAAGATTACCCACTTTCTTTCAATGTGTGCATTTTTTTCCTTACTGAAGGCTTGTGCATGCTTACAAACCTTTTTATTTAACATATAATTTAGTTGTTAAATGAAAAGATGCTCAATTAAACTACTTAAAAACACAAATTTGAGAACTACAAATTAGATGTAAACTGAAACAATGATATTATCGTTTTTGTATATCATGTTAGCAAAAATTTAAGAGACCAATGTATCTATTCACTATGGTCAAGGGTGCAGAAAAATATTCTACTACACTGTCAGTAAAGTGTAAATCATTATGGACTTTTTTGGAGGGCAATTTTGCAAAACCTATCAAGATATGACATGTATACAAGCAGAAACCAGAAGTACAGTAGAGCAGATCAACAGGACTAGAAGCTGGTTCTTTGAGAGAATCAATAAAATTGACAGACCACTGGCAAGACTTATCCAAAAGAAAAGAGAAAGGACCCAGATTATTAAAATTATGAATGAAAAAGGAGAGGTCATGACAAACACCATTGAAATTGGAAGGATTATTAGAAATTTTTATCAACAGCTATATGCCAATAAACTAAGCAATCTGGAAGACATGGAATCCTTCCTGGAAACCTATAAACTACCAAGATTGAAACAGGAAGAAATTGATTTCTTAAACAGGCCAATTAATTATGAAGAAATTGAGTCAGTGATAAACAACCTTCCAAATAACAAAACTCCAGGCCCGGACGGTTTTCTTGGGGAATTCTACCAAACATTTAAAGAAGAAATAATACCTATTCTCCTAAAGCTATTTCAAAAAATAGAAACAGAAAGAAAGCTACCAAACTCATTCTATGAGGCCAATATTACCTTGATCCCCAAACCAGGCAAAGACCCCCTCAAAAAGGAGAATTACAGACCGACTTGCTAATGAAAATGGACGCCAAAATCCTCAACAAGATCCTTGGCAAAAGAATCCAACAGTACATTAAAAGGATTATCCATCACGATCAAGTGGGATTCATACCTGGGATGCAAGCGTGGTTCAATATTCGCAAATCAATCAGCGTGATACATCATATCAACAAGAAAAGACTCAAGAACCATATGATCCTCTCAATCGATGCCGAAAAAGCATTTGACAAAATACAGCATCCTTTCCTGATTAAAACCCTTCAGAGTGTAGGAATAGAAGGTACATTTCTCAATCTCATAAAAGCCATCTATGAAAAGCCTACTGCAAATATTATTCTCAATGGGGAAAAGCTGGAAGCCTTTCCCTTAAGATCAGGAACTCGACAAGGATGCCCACTCTCGCCACTATTATTCAACATAGTACTAGAAGTCCTTGCAACAGCAATCAGATGACAAAAAGGGATCAAAGGTATTCAAATTGGCAAAGAAGAAGTCAAAATGTCTCTCTTTGCAGATGACATGATACTCTATATGGAAAACCCAAAAGAAGCCACTCCCAAACTATTAGAAGTTATAGAGCAATTCAGTAACGTGGCGGGATACAAAATCAATGCTCAGAAATCAGTTGCATTTCTATACACGAATAACGAGACCGAAGAAAGAGAAATTAGGGAATCCATCCCATTTACAATAGCACCAAAAACCATACGTTACCTTGGAATTAACTTAACCAGAGACGTAAAGGACCTATATTCTAGAAACTATAAATCACTCTTGAAAGACATTGAGGAAGACATAAAAAGATGGAAAGATATTCCATGCTCATGGATCGGAAGAATTAACATAGTTAAAATGTCCATGCTACCCAGAGCAATCTACACTTTCAATGCTATCCCAATCAAAATACCGAGGACATTTTTCAAAGAACTGGAACAAATAGTCCCTAAATTTGTATGGAACCAGAAAAGACCCCGAATCTCCAAGGAACTGTTGAAAAGGAAAAACAAAGCTGGGGGCATCACAATGCCGGATTTCGAGCTGTACTACAAAGCTGTGATCACAAAGACAGCATGGTACTGGCACAAAAACAGACACATAGACCAATGGAACAGAATAGAGAGCCCAGAAATGGACCCTCGGCTCTTTGGGCAACTAATATTTGATAAAGCAGGAAAAAACATCCGGTGGGAAAAAGACAGTCTCTTCAATAAATGGTGCTGGGAAAATTGGACAGCTACATGCAAAAGAATGAAACTTGACCACTCTCTCACACCATACACAAAGATAAACTCCAAATGGATGAAAGACCTCGATGTGAGACAGGAATCCATCAAAATTCTAGAGGAGAACATAGGCAGCAACCTCTACGACATCGGCCAAAGCAACCTTTTTCATGACACATCCCCAAAGGCAAGAGAAACAAAAGATAAAATGAATTTATGGGACTTCATCAAGATTAAAAGTTTCTGCACATCCAAGGAAACAGTCAGAAAAACTAAGAGGCAGCCCACGGAATGGGAGAAGATATTTGCAAATGACACTACAGATAAAGGACTGGTATCCAAGATCTACAAAGAACTTCTCAAACTCAATACACGAGAAACAAATAAACAAATCAAAAAATGGGCAGAAGATATGAACAGACACTTTTCCAATGAAGACATACAAATGGCTAACAGACACATGAAAAAATGTTCAAAATCATTAGCCATCAAGGAAATTCAAATCAAAACCACACTGAGATACCACCTTACGCCAGTTAGAATGGCAAGAATAGACAAGGCAAGAAACAACAATTGTTGGAGAGGATGTGGAGAAAGGGGATCCCTCCTACATTGTTGGTGGGAATGCAAGTTGGTACAGCCACTCTGGACAACAGTGTGGAGGTCCCTTAAAAAGTTAAAAATTGAGCTACCCTATGATCCAGCCGTTGCACTACTGGGTGTTTACCCCAAAGATACAGACGTAGTGAAGAGAAGGGCCATATGCACCCCAATGTTCATAGCAGCTCTGTCCACAATAGCTAAATCGTGGAAGGAGCCGAGATGCCCTTCAACAGATGACTGGATTAAGAAGTTGTGGTCCATATATACAATGGAATATTACTCAGCTATCAGAAAGAACGAGTTCTCAACATTTGCTACAACATGGACGGCACTGGAGGAGATAATGCTAAGTGAAATAAGTCAAGCAGAGAAAGACAACTATCATATGATTTCTCTCATCTATGGAACATAAGAACTAGGAAGATCGGTAGGGGAAGAAAGGGATAAAGAAAGGGGGGGTAAACAGAAGGGGGAATGAAACATGAGAGACTATGGACTATGAGAAACAAACTGAGGGCCTCAGAGGGGAGGGGGGTCGGGGAATGGGATAGACCGGTGATGGGTAGTAAGGAGGGCACGTATTGCATGGTGCACTGTTTGTTATACACAACTAATGAGTCATCGAGCCTTACATCGGAAACCGGGGATATACTGTATGGTGACTAACATAATATAATAAAAAATCATTAAAAAAAAGATATGACATGTATATAACCCTTGACCCAGCTATTTTACTTAAAAGAATCTAACCTACAAAAATACACAGATATAGAAGGCTATAGGGTAAGCATACTTAAAACAGTCAAAACTTGGAGACTCTCTAAATGTCTGTCAATACAGAAATAGATAAATTGTGATGCATTCATACTGTAGAAGACTACACAGCAGTTAAAGAGAATGAGCTAAATCTGTATATACTGACATCAAAGCATATCCATGAATAGAAAAAGGTCTAGAAAGATACAAACTATTAAAAATAATTACCCTTTGAGGGGTGACTTTTTTTCTTTAACTTTATATTCTTCTGTATTGTAATTTCATGAAAATAAGCATGTATTACTTCAGTATTCAGAAAAAAATAATAATAAAGAAATGGCTGAAATTGGCCAAACATTTTTTCTTTGCTGGAAATGGATGCATAAATTTTTTCCTACAGCTTTAGACATTTGCAGACAGCTTTTTTCCAAACACAAAAGAGGAAACAGGTGACATACAGTTCTGTTTTTAAAAACAAGCAAAGGTTAAGGATGACCAAAGAAAGAAAGAACGAATGAACGAAAGAAAGAAAGAAAGAAAGAAAGAAAGAAAGAAAGAAAGAAAGAAAGGAAGAAAACCTACAGAAAAAGGAATTATTTTAGTGCTAGGCATGAAAACAATGAGCAGAATACAATTCTGTAATCTTCAACTGGAAAGAGAAGCAAAAAGAACAACTGAGATATAGTTTCCTTAATCACAAAAGGGGAGTTTAAAACAAACAGCAGTAATAATAAAAAAAAAAACCTCACTACAATCAGTTTTAAAAGCCTAGGAAAATCCAGCTGTAATCAGGAAATTATACAAAACCTCAAGAGAAAGATGAACAAACCAGTTTCCAAACTGTCTGATTGAGAATCTTTGGAATAACCAGGAAAACACACAGCATTATCCTAATAATCTGACTTTAGGGATGAATTTGGGACAAAAGAATTTATAAAATTTCCATAACCAAAATTAATTAAATCCTCTCTAAAACTAGTAATAAAGAAAGTCTATCAAATTAGGAATAAGACGTACATAAATTACATTAAAACCCTATGAATAAGCAATTACAGAGTGCTGCATGTTAAACAAAGATTTTGACATAAGGAGATAATATAGTGGTTTGGAGTTGAGAGAATCTCTTTTTCAGACTCAACAACAACAAACAACACCAATAAATCTGCCTTGGGCAAAATAACTTTAGAGGTCATACTGCCTTGATAATCAAGACATTACCGTCATTTCAACCTGCCTAAAAATGGTAAAACTGATAAATCACTTTCCTGACCATTCCTTCTACTCAAAAGGCTGAAAAGACCTGGATTACTACCTTGTCACATCATTTCCACCCTGAGGCTTATAAATTAACATTGTTCCCAGAGAAACAAATTCTCTTAATACAATATACTTAATTAATAAGCAGAGTAATATAGTAATTTATTCTCATAACCTTTAACGTGCCTAATATAAAGATGTATTTAGTTTATATAGCATGTGATGTCAGTTCTCATACCTACTCAACAGAACTTTTAAGGCAACCAGAAAAAAGGTGAAAAGAATTTATTCCTGAACTATATTCTAAGGATAGAAATGAAAGCTTTGTTATTATTTTAGGAATCATACAGAGAGAGAAACAGATATGTGGTGAGCACTCGACCCGGAGCCAGGAAACCTGGGGTCAAGAATAAATGACCTATGTGAATTTTGGGTAGGTCACTTAATTGTTCCCAGAGCATCAGTTTTCACTCTAGTGGATCCCAAACTTCATTGTACTTAAGAATTACCTAGGGGGGATTTTTAAAACCACAGGTTCCCAAGCCCTATACCCAAAGATCTTAACTGATTAGCAGAGATGTCCAGGAATCTGCATTTTTAACAAACACCTTTGAGGATTCTAACGCAGGAAAGACAGAGACTATACTTTGACATAGTCCGAAATAATATAGGAATGGATAGCTAATTTAGCTACATCATAGGGTTGTTATATGAATCTAATGAAAAAAGCAAGTAAAATAAGCAGATACAAGTCTATATTAATTTACGTTTTACAGAAATTTTTTTTGTATTACATAATATGCTTGTTTTCCTGAAATATTCACTCTAATTACAGGTTTATTAAGGTTAAGTTAATACAAAGAGGTATTAGAGAATTTAATGAGGTTGGCAGTTAAATATATCAAAATCAATTGCTCATTTATTAACAATAATCACCTAGAAAATATAATGGTAAAAGATCCCATTCATATAATACCTCAACATCTCTCTGAAAAAAAATTTTAAATACTTAGTAATAAATAAGAAATGTGTATGAAGATATTGTGAAAACAAGTTAATTCTACCCAAATTAATCGTAAGGTAGTCAGTGGGATTTTGAGGTAGGTAAAACCTGACACAATGATCAGAAGGTTCATATGAAAGAATAAACATCTAAGAATGCACAAATTATGAAAGAATGATAAGGGAAAATTATGTATGTATATGTATATATTTATACACTAAAATATGACTTTCTATGTATCACTATATAAAAAACAAAGACAACATTTCTTTTTTTTATTAGGATTTGATTTTTGAGTAATCTCCACACCCAATGTGGGCTCAAACTCACAACTCCAAGATCAAGAGTCACATGCTCCATGCACTGAGCCAGCCAGGCGCCCCAAGACAGCGTTTCAAGTAGGTGAAGAAACAGTGGCTCACTTAACAAATAGCACTGGGACAACTGGTTAATAGTTTTAGAAAAAGGTAAAGTTAGTTACCCATGTTATATACCTAAACTAAAATAAATTTTAGACGCATTGCAAATTTAAACGTAAAATACAAAAGGTACTGAAAGAAATTATAAGCAAAAATTAGTATAATGTTGGGGTAGAAAAGGCCTTTTTCTAAGCATGATACCAAAGGCAAGACAGCTCCTGCTTAGGGAAAAAACACAGATAAAAGATAAACAGCAAAATGTAAAAATGGACTAGCAATATATATGACAGGCAAGTGATTAATACCTTTAATACACAAATATCTCTTACATATCTATAACAAAAAGATGAACACCCAAAAGAAAAAATGCACAGTGGAAATAAACAGGCAACTCACAATGAAAAAATACAAATGGTCACAAAGTCTCATTAGTCATAGAAGATAAAAATAAACAGATAATCATTTTTCGCATAACAGCCTGACAAAGCTTAAAAATTTTTTAATAACATATGGTGTAAGTGTTAGACACTCTCCTACACCGCTAGTGGGAGCATAAAATGATAGCTTTCTGGATGAAAATGTGGCAGTATGTTAACAAAAGTCTTATAAAGTATTAACCACTTTTATATACTGTTAGTGGGAGTATATATTTGTACAACTTTTTTGGAGGCCATTATGGCACTATTCACCAAAATGTATAATGTACATGCCCTATGACCTAGCAACTCCACTTCTAGGAATTTTACCTAAAAGATACGCTCATAAAGATTTATGAGTATGATCCCATGTATGTAAAGAGAAAAAAAAGTAGGTATTACATAGGCTTGAAAATGCAGTGACAATTTTTGAAGAAAATGTACTGAAAATTTTTGAAGAATACACAAGAATCTGCTAACAGTTCCTCAGAGAAGGGGGCTGGGAAGTCAGAAAATTTTATTTTTCACTTTATATGCTTTTTTGTATTGTAACATTTTATCACGATGAATATATATATTACCTTTGATATAAAAAATAAGCTTAGAAAAAGTACCACTCTCTGATCTGGAAGTACTGCTCTGAGGAATATATCCTAAGGAAATAAATAGAAAGATACTTAAAGATATAAATAGAAGAATACTCATCACAAAAAAAAAATGTGAATACAAGTTAAATGACTAAAAAAGTGAGGACTGGTAAAATAAACGATGGCCCCTGTATTCAATGGAATACTATATAGCTATTAAAGTTAAATTTTCTTATACACAAAACAGTCAATAACATACTGAAAAATCTTTTTTGTTTTTAAAAAGAAGCAGACACAAGTGTGCACGTTTGCACAGGAAGAAGTCTGGAAGACCAAATAAACAGTTATCTTGGAGAGCAGTAGTTCTGGTAGTAGCTAGGATGTTTTGCTATACTTTATGAAGTTCCCTGCAATGAACATACTGTTTATTGAAGCACAGTGACTAACAATCCATGTGGGGTTAAGCCCATAAATCCTAGGAAATAGACGATTCAGCTTACTGCCCATGTATATTCCTTAAATAACTTCAAATCCCACTTTGGTTAACCCAATCCTGTATGAATCCTGGGATATGTCTAGTGCTAGCAGGCTGTTTCACAAGAGTTGTATGATACCTGGTATTTATAAGAAGATTGAAATTTACTTTTTAAAAAGATATTAAAACAGGGGCACCTGGCTGGCTCAGTCAGAAGAGCGTGGAACTCTTGTTCTCAGGGTTGAGAGTTAGAGCCCCATCTTTGATGTAGAGATTAAAATTTTTTAAAAATCTTTTTTAAAAAGGCACTAAAAATAAATGAGCCTTTTGAAAATTTCAATGACATGGATGGAGCTAGAGAGTATTACACTAAGCAAAATAAGTCAGAGAAAGACAAATACCATAGCATTTCACTTATATGTGGAATTTAAGAAACAAAACAGATCAACATGGGGGGGAAAAAGAGAAGCAAACCAGAAAACAGACTCTTAACTACAGTGAACCAACTGAGGGTTACTGGAAGGGAGGTGAGCGGGGGCATGTGTTAAATAGGTAAGGGGTATTAAGGAGGGAGGGCACTTGCTGTGATGAGCACTGGTTGTTGTACATAAATGATGAATCATTAAATCTTACACCTGAAGCTAGTATTACACTGTATGTTAACCGGAATTTAAATAAATTCATGGAAAAAATAAAAAATAAAAACATTCTCTAAAAAAAAATCTTGTTCCGTATAACATTTTAACTTTAAAGATACCTATAAAAGGAAAATAAAATCTTTAAAAAAAAAAAAAGGAAAGCATTTACCTTGTTTTAGCACCTTCCATCATCCTGGGCTGCCTGTACTGCAAGATAAAAGCTTTTCCGAAACAGTCTGAGGAGCTCAAGTAGGTAGTTTGCTCACAAAATTTATCATTAACTTACCCAAACAGTCTACTGAATGATCAAGCAATGCCCATTACTTTGGCAAGAGTTGCCAACAGAGGTTGGGGGTGGTGAGGACATGAGAACCACTTCCCAAATTCCCTCATGCTACCCCTTTATAACCAGCACTTCCCTACATCCCTAAATCCTGGAAGCCACTGATCCGTTTTCTTCCTTATACTTTTGCTTTTTCAGATTGTCATATAAATGGAATCACATTATATAGCCTTTTGAATCTGGCTGCTTTCACTTAGTTAAATGCATTTCAAGATTTACCTATGTTGTAGCATGAATCAACAGGCAGTTCCTCTTTTGTCAGGGAACAGTATTTCACGGTATGCGTATAGGACAATCTGCTTATCAGTTGAAATAACTGGATTGCTTCCAGTTTTTGGTGATTAACACTGTATAACGTTGCTCTAAATACTCACGTACAGGTATTTGTGTGAACATAGCTTTCATTTCTCTTGGATAGATGCCTAGAAGAATTGCTGAATCATATGGTAAATATATGTTTAATTTCATAAAAAACTAACAAACTGTCCTTTAAAGTGGCTGTACTATTTTTCATTCCCGTTTGGAATGTCTAAAGTTCCAGTTGTTCTGCCTTGCTAACACTTGGTATTGCAGTTTTGTTTTGTTTTGACATTCTAATAGGTGAACAGTGTATCTCACTGTGATTTTTTAAAATATTTTTTTAAAGCACTGTTAAGTTCACAGCAAAGCTGAATGGAAAGTATAAGATTTCCCATATACTCTTTCCCTCCCATGCACAACAACCTTGCCCATTATCAACATTTGTTAGAATCATCACTGTGGTTTTAATTTACACTTCTTTAGTGGTTTTCATTTGCATCTGCCTATTTTGCATTTACTTTATTTGCTATTTGTATATCTTCTAGGTGAAGTGTCTATTCAGAGCTTTTGCCCATTTTGTTATTGGGTTATTTTCACATTGTTGAATTTTGAAATTTGAGGGTTTTTAAATTGTAAATATTTTCTCCCCATCTGTGACTTATCTTTTCATTTTCTTTCATAGGACAAAAGTTTTTAATTCTAATAAATAAAGTCCAAATAACCATTTCTTCATGTATGGGTTGTGCTTCCAGGATAATATAGATTTCTAAACACATTTCTTTATTCATGTCTTTCTTTGTATAGAGTAACATTTCTCCTAATCAGTAGCCTCAGTCACAAAAGCTGAGAAAAAATAAACAAAAACTGCCACCAATATTGTTTAATGGGTACAGCATTTCTGTCTGGGAAGATGAGAAAAGTTCAAGATAGATGGTGATGATGGCTGCATAACAACATAAATGTATTTAATGTCACTAAACTGTACACTTAGAAATGGTTAAAGTGGTAAAATTTTGTTACCAGAATAATATCATTTTACCATAATAAAAAGAAAAAACTGCCACCTAGCAACAATATGTAGGGGAGATCTATGTTCCAAAGCTCACATACATTTGTTAGAACACTTCAAGGAGTACTGAAACCAATGCAATGGAGCCAAAGCTTCACTTTGGATCCATGGAAGATGAATGAGGATCCATTTCCAAGATGAGAGGTAGCCAGACAAAATGAACCACACTCAGCCACTTTGTAGAAAGGTTGTCTCTTTTCAGTCCTCATAGTCATCGTATAAGACAGATAGTATACTCTGCTTCTTTCACAATAAAAAGAACTGAAGCTTGGAGGGCAAAGTTGCCTGTTCAAGGTCATGTGTGAGTCAGTAAATCGAGGAGTGAAGATGAGCAGAAGCTACCAGTTCGACCCCAGAGCTCTCACTCCAGACCATTCCCCTGTACTACCTCCAAATCTATGAAGAAAAACTCTCTCTTCAGCTTTTATTTTTAAAATTTTTGAAGTTTTAAGAAACTACAAATAATTTCACAAACGTTCCTTGGGGATTGTTAAATGTAATTTCACTAGATTGGTTTCCCATAATACATTGAACAAAGATAAGCTATGTTACGTTTTACTTCGCAGTGGAGTAGGATAACAGCTCTAATCTAAAGTCAAATAGCCTCATGTCAAATCCTAGCTCTGGCTTTGTGCTGAAGTAACTTAACGCATTTTAGTTCATATGAATGAAATTTCCAATTTGGGGTGATATAAACATAGCACTAGAAACTTGTTCACTCAGGGGCGCCTGGGTGGCACAGCGGTTAAGCGTCTGCCTTCGGCTCGGGGCGTGATCCCAGCGTTCTGGGATCGAGCCCCACATCAGACTCCTCCACTATGAGCCTGCTTCTTCCTCTCCCACTCCCCCTGCTTGTGTTCCCTCTCTCGCTGGCTGTCTCTGTCTCTGTCGAATAAATAAATAAAATCTTTAAAAAAAAAAAAAGAAACTTGTTCACTCAAATACACATTTGCTCTTCTCATCTTGAAGCTCCAAAATATAGGTAAATTCACTGATACTGTGAAGACCTAGTAATGCTTAGAATACTTTGAATCTCTATAAAAGTGAGCTATTATTGTTGGTTTTTTGTGATTATTGTTTATAAAAAAAGTTAGCTTGGACAAATCACTTCATCTATAAAATGTAAGTATTTAAGAGCAAGGGCTCCAGAATCAGTCTACCTTGGTTTGAATCCTGGCTCTACCATTTGCTGAATTTAAAGCCCTGGACCTGTTACTTTGTCTCTTTAAGCTTCAATTTTCCACGGATGAAAAATAAGAATTATTACAACATTGCTGTGAGGATAAAATGAAACAACCTATGCAAATTGCTTAGTACAGTCCTTCATACACAGTAAGCCATCAGTGCACATGGACTGTTATTGTTTTTTATTAGCAATACCAAAATGTGGGTATAGCATTAGGAATCAAATCATACAAAGGCATTTTGCAAATCTGCAGAGACAGCAATACTATAAGTAATCAATTCTTCTTTTTTTAAGATTTTATTCATTTGAGAGAGAGAGAGCAAGTGCATGAGTGGGGGGAGGGGAAAAAGCAGAGGGAGAAGCAGACTCCCCGATGAGCAGGGAGCCCAATGTGGATGTGGACTCGATCCCAGGACCCTGAGATCATGACCTGAGCTGAAGGCAGATGCTTAACCTTATCTGAGCCACCCAGGTGCCCTCTAAGTAATCAATTCTTAGAGAACTGTCACTTCCCTTATTTGATACTCAAAAGCATTGACCTTTCCATTAAAAGCTACCCTCTACCAGTCCCTTGATATCACAACTTTCTTGTTTTACATTTCACCATACCATTTATCATTATTTAATATCTATCTATTTACTTTATTTACTATCTGCCTTCCCCTTCCAAAATGTAAGCTCCGTAAGAGTAGGGAGGCATAATGGTTAAAAACACAGACTTGAGAGCCAGACTAGGTTTGATTCCTATATCTGCTGCTTGCTGTGTCCTTGGGCATGTTACTTAAGTTCTGTGCCTCAGTTTCCTTATCTGTAAAACAGGGATAACAACATCTGTTTCACAGGGTTGTAATGAGAATTAAATGTCTTAAGATATATAAAGCACTCAGCAAAATTTAAGACATAGTAAGCACTCAATAAATGCTAACATAATTATTGACCTAATTGTCATTCCAGCAGCCTGAGTAGTCCTGGGCACAGAGCAGGCACCCAATAAACATTTGCTGAGTAAAGGAATAATAAGAGCTCAATGCTCCGATTGAAGCCAGTCTTACACCTCAAGAACATTCCTAAGACAGAGCTGAGAACAAAGGAGAGGGAATGGGGAAAGGTGCTTTCTGCAGGGTCAAAGCCTCTGTTCAGACCCCACCTTCCACCCTAAGTGTTAAGGTCTGCTGATCACCATGGGGCATGATCTAAATTCTAGAGCTGGCTTTGGCAGCTAGGGAAGTCCCTGGGCACCACCTCCTTCCTCAACTAACATTCATCAAGAGGTTACCATGAGCAGTATTTTGCATGTATTAACTCATTTAACCCTTACAACAATCTTGAGGTAAATACTACAATTACCCCCATCTTACAAATGGGAAAACTGAGGTAGAAACAGGTTAAGTAACTTGTCCACAGTCACATTACTCCCCAGGGCGGGATGGGGAAGCAAGCAAGAGGATCACCTTAGTGTAGCAGGAAACAGAAAAGACCTGAGGGGTCCAACCGTGTTCTGTCAGTTTTTAAAACTCCTTTATTTTCAGCCATCGGTCTCCTCCTTGCCTTTCAGGAAAAAACACTCACCTTCAAATTCTGAGCCTCTCATGGGTAATACAAGATAAAAGACCTCACTTCCATTGATATCCCCCTCTGCAGGCAATGCAAATCCCCCCTCTTCTTCTGTTTCCTGTCTTTCAATGATATGTTCAAACCATTTCTCTGCTGATGCCCCTCTCCTGTTCTTTCTGTCCTTGTGGATTAAAGCCTTTTAAAATTTCTTTACTGTCATATTAGTGGTTGGGTGGCCATGTTTAACCCCACATACTACTTCTTCGATTTTTTTTCAAGTAAAGACTAAAAAATCAGAAGATAATGCTGATAGTAGGTGGAAATATGGGGTAAAGGGAAAGAGAATAAAAGGGAAAAGAAATTAAGAGTTACTGAGTTGCTATTATATGCCAAGGATTTTTAAATATTGTAATCCTAACAATAATGTTAAACTGTCCTCCTTTTGGAGAAGATGAAATTCAAGTTCAAAGAGATAATGAGAGCTTCTTTGCCTAATGCCAAGAAGCTAATGAATGGTAGAGTCTGATTCTAAGTCACACCTCTTAGACTCCCAAAAAGTATGTTATTTCCCTTACTTGATTTGTCTGGAAAGAACAGTTCAGTCAAAAGATGAGAGCCTGAACTAAGATAACAGTCATTAAAGCTGGAATAGTGAGTGGATTCAAGAGATTCTTTGCACATACTACAGTAGCAGTATAGCACTGTTCTCAAATATAAACAACACTGGTGATCAGTCTTGTACAGGTATTTGCAAATACTAATATTCGCACATGGCACTTTGGCAACAAACACAATTCGACTTTTATGTCCTTCCTCACTCATCCTGAAAGGACACACAAACAGTACCCCTTCTTCCCCTTAATCTGAAACAAACATTCAACTTTACAATTCTTTCCGTTTCGCCTACTTCCTTACCATTTCCTAGCTGTTTTCTCCTTCTACCTCTTCTGGCCAGCTATTCTTTTGATCCTGGCCCCCAAAGTTCTATAGAATCCCCCTCCCCCTGGACCTATACCTGGTACAAACACACACATTCCATCAATGTTTCTTCCCCAAGTTATAACTGCAACTGGTTATCCTGCCCTGACCAAAGTAAGTAGTGACTAGGTGCATCATCAAGAAAAGAAATATCCACTGAGTGCCTAGCATATTTCTCTGAAACATATGATAGGCCCTCAATAAGTATTTATTGAATTTAAAAATGGGTTATTATTTTTGTATAAATGTATGTATGTATTATTTATTCAATTTAAAAATGGGTTCCTTGAGTGCAACTTATAGAGCATGGAAACAGTGGGTTTTCTGTGTTTGGCAGCAGCCTAGCATGGGGCTTCCTCTGGGTTTGCGACTCCAGGGAATGAAAGAAAAGTCAGGAGCTGGCCGGAGTTCTGGGAGATGGAAGCAGGCCCCTCCTGGTGATCCCCTGCCTCATGTTCTTTGCTCCCACTGTGCTACACCTAGCCTGCCTAAGGCACCGGCTGTCCTTGCTCTGCTTCTCTGCAGGGTTCTCTGTTACATGGAGCTAAGTGAATACAACAAAGGTCCCTTCTCTGGGCACTTCAAAGAGAATCAGTGGCCCTAGTGTGTGGACCATAGCAGCCAGCTTCCTAAGTAGATTGAGGGACGACACCAGCTTTTGTACTTCACTGCCAGCAAGATTGAGGAGCATAAGAGAACTACTCCCATTTCATTCCATTTAATACCTACATTTCCGTTGGGAAATGTGACTGCACTCATTATTCTGTGGAACCTTTTTTTATGCCGAAGGACCAAGAATAATGATCTTACTATGAGACTCCAAACAGAATCTAGGCTGTATCAAGCCTGCCCAACCCTTAAAATTTTACTACTAACAGTAGCAATGGACCTTACTGCTGCTTTTAAAATCCATTTTGTGTAGTGCCTGGGTGGCTCAGTCGGTTAAGCTTGGGTCATGATCTTAGGGTCCTGAGATGAAGCCCCACATCGAGCTCCCTGCTCAACAGGGAGTCTGCTTCTCCCTCTCCCTCTGCCCCACCGCCCCCCACTCCTGCACGCTCCTGCACATGCACACGAGCTCTCTCTCTCTCAAATAAAACCTAAGAAAACAAGAAAAAAAAAACATTTTGTGCTAGAAAGATGCATATGTCAAATTGAAGAGATAGACTCAGATCATTAGACTAGAAAATAATTTTATAGGTAATTTTAGAGTTCAACTCCATCAACTTTCAGTGAAAAGGTATTTCAAAGAGTAAGTCCTCCTTTACCATACAGAAAAGATGGACTGAGAAAACAAAAATTGACCCTGATACTGGATTACGGTAATAATTTCACAACTGTATACATATAAATTAACTATCCATAGACAATGGGTGAATCTTATGGTATGTAAAATTTATACTTCAATAAAGCTATTTTTAACCAAAAAATGAGTTCCTTGAACAGTTGTTTCTCAGTTGATTCTGAAGATGAATAGTGTTTTCTCATAGAAAGAACATTATACACGATGGCTAGGTTCACAGACTGGTCTTCAGAAGTTTCTTGGCAATAATGAAGCTAGATATAGATAATAGATATATATTAATAGTATTTTATCACTGATTTTTATGAAGAAATGCACAGTGAGTTCCAATTAGGAAATCAAGATGCCAACGGACACTTATCGATTCACATTTCCAGCTCTGGAAAAGACTTCTCTGCCCCATGGAGGCAGTGATAGGGGTAAGTGATGACTGTCCTCAACAATAACATGTGAACTCATGCCAGGTCTTTCACAGATGGGAATACAAACTAAAACTCTACAGGGATTCTAAAAGACAATTTGGCAATATTTATCAAAAGCCTGAAAATATGCATGCCCTTTTAACCCAGAAATTCCACTTCTAAGAATATACCAGAAAAGGGAAAAGTACAGACAACTGTACTAAAATGTATGGCTAAGATGCTCATCACAACATCGTTTATATGATTGAAAAACTGGAACCAACCGAAATATCAATATGGGATTGGTCAAATTATCATACATCTATTAAAAACACATAGTTGTACACTTAATGACACCAAAAGACATCCATAATGAGTTAAGTTAAAAAAACAGAGGCTACAAAGGCTAACCGTATACTGTAGTCTTATTTTTGTAAAAATATTTTATACATTATTATACAGAATATATATGTAGGAGAAAAATACATCTGGAAGAATTTGGGTTTTTAAGATTTTTATTTATTTATTTGGGAGAGAGAGAGAGAGAGGGAGAGAACATGAGCAGAGGGGAAGGGCAGTAGGAGGAGAAGCAGATTCCCTACTGAGCAGGGAGCCCGATGTAGGGCTCAGTCCCAGAACGCTGGAATCATGACCTGAGCCAAAGGCAGACGCTTAATCGACTTAGCCACCCAGGTGCCCCACTTTTGGAAGAATTTATATTATAATCTTAACAATGGCTAATACCTGGATGATGGAATTAGGGTAATTTTTACTTTCTTCATTCATTTAGTTAGCAAATATTTATTAAATTCCTACTATGTTTCAAGTACTACTCCAGATGCTGGTGATACAGCAATGAAGAACATAGACACAGTCCACACTCTCACGGGGCTTACATTCTCATGAGGGAGATGGACAGTAAGCCAACAAAGTAATATAGAAAATCAAGTAGTGATAAATGTTATAAAGAAAAAATAAAACCCAAGAAGGAGAGATATCTAAATACTGCCTAGATTTTGTTTTTACATTGACCATTTACTAATCTTCTAATAAGAAAGAAAAAGTATTTTTATTTTAGAAAAAGTTAATGTATTTCAAGGATATCTTTGGAGGATCCATACATTGATAAGGGACTGGACCAAGACACATTTAAGACCTCTAAATGACTGGGACACCTGGGTGGCTCAGTCATTAAGCGTCTGCCTTCGGCTCAGGGCGTGATCCTGGCATTCTGGGATCGAGCCCCACATCAGGCTCTTCCACTGGAAGCCTGCTTCTTCCTCTCCCACTCCCCCTGCTTGTGTTCCCTCTCTCGCTGTCTCTCTCTCTCTCTCTCTCTGTCGAATGAATAAATAAAATCTTTAAAAAAATAAAAAATAAAATAAATTAAAAAATAATTTAAAAAAATTTCTAAAAGACCTCTGAATGACTAAAATTTAAAGGGTAGACTTCAGTTATCTGGAAAATTCACTTCTGTGAAATCCCTCATTCCTCACTGATGCTTAGTAAAAGGTACTATAGATCACAAAAGACCCTGGACTACACTGGAGGCTCAATTTCAAGGGATCCCCAGAGGCTCACTTAAAACCTCTCTACTCAATACAGATAAGCCTATTAAACCCCAAAAAGTTGTTTGGTTTCAATTCCAAAACTGTAGAACTATAACTCTAGAGACATTTGTTGAGATCACCTTATGGAGGTGGAAAAAAAAAGCCCTATTACTTTCTACAGGTGTATATAGTGAGCCAAGGCTTTCCTTAGTTCTCTGAGACCATGAAGTTTTTTAAGGCAAAGGAGTCTGGAATAAAGGCCAAAAAGGGATCTACAGTTGAAACCACAGAGACATGAGCAGAATATTCCGTAAGTCCAAAGGATTAAATTTCTTTTTTTTCTAATTCTTTTTTTTATAATAATATTTTTTTATTATGTTAGTCACCATACAGTACATCCCTGGTTTTTGATGTAAAGTTCCATGATTCATTAGTTGCGTATAACACCCAGTGCACCATGCAATACGTGCCCTCCTTAATACCCATCACCGGCCTATCCCAATCCCCCACCCCCCTCCCCTCTGAAGCCCTCAGTTTATTTCTCAGAGTCCATAGTCTCTTATGCAAAGGATTAAATTTCTAAGTGCAGCCTCCATTGATAAGTGAAAATATGTATGATGTGTTTGAAATTACAAACACATCTAGATATTATAGATCCTCCTATCAGGAGAAAAAAAAAGTATGGGAATTGATGATGGCTATTTTACCGACCTCTCTCTTCCCCAGGCTAGTCTCCGTCTTAACTAACAGCAGAGGTACTGGTGATGGGTAATAAGGAGGGCACGTATTGCATGGTGCACTG
>NW_024423319.1:63290427-63340881 GCF_017311325.1 Ursus maritimus
CAGTGCACCATGCAATACGTGCCCTCCTTATTACCCATCACCAGTACCTCTGCTGTTAGTTAAGACGGAGACTAGCCTGGGGAAGAGAGAGGTCGGTAAAATAGCCATCATCAATTCCCATACTTTTTTTTTCTCCTGATAGGAGGATCTATAATATCTAGATGTGTTTGTAATTTCAAACACATCATACATATTTTCACTTATCAATGGAGGCTGCACTTAGAAATTTAATCCTTTGCATAAGAGACTATGGACTCTGAGAAATAAACTGAGGGCTTCAGAGGGGAGGGGGGTGGGGGATTGGGATAGGCCGGTGATGGGTATTAAGGAGGGCACGTATTGCATGGTGCACTGGGTGTTATACGCAACTAATGAATCATGGAACTTTACATCAAAAACCAGGGATGTACTGTATGGTGACTAACATAATAAAAAAATATTATTATAAAAAAAAGAATTAGAAAAAAAAGAAATTTAATCCTTTGGACTTACGGAATATTCTGCTCATGTCTCTGTGGTTTCAACTGTAGATCCCTTTTTGGCCTTTATTCCAGACTCCTTTGCCTTAAAAAACTTCATGGTCTCAGAGAACTAAGGAAAGCCTTGGCTCACTATATACACCTGTAGAAAGTAATAGGGCTTTTTTTTTCCACCTCCATAAGGTGATCTCAACAAATGTCTCTAGAGTTATAGTTCTACAGTTTTGGAATTGAAACCAAACAACTTTTTGGGGTTTAATAGGCTTATCTGTATTGAGTAGAGAGGTTTTAAGTGAGCCTCTGGGGATCCCTTGAAATTGAGCCTCCAGTGTAGTCCAGGGTCTTTTGTGATCTATAGTACCTTTTACTAAGCATCAGTGAGGAATGAGGGATTTCACAGAAGTGAATTTTCCAGATAACTGAAGTCTACCCTTTAAATTTTAGTCATTCAGAGGTCTTTTAGAAATTTTTTTAAATTATTTTTTAATTTATTTTATTTTTTATTTTTTTAAAGATTTTATTTATTCATTCGACAGAGAGAGAGAGAGAGAGAGACAGCGAGAGAGGGAACACAAGCAGGGGGAGTGGGAGAGGAAGAAGCAGGCTCCCAGCGGAGGAGCCCGATGTGGGGCTCGATCCCGGAACGCCGGGATCATGCCCTGAGCCGAAGGCAGACGCTTAACCGCTGAGCCACCCAGGCGCCCCTACCTGATATCTTTTTGGTTTGGCTGATTGAATAGTATTAATGAAGCCGAAGTTACAGATCTTAGCTCTGTGTGTGTACTTGTCTTCTGTTGTCATTAGCTATACTTATTTTTTTAATGTTTTTTTTATTATATTATGTTAGTCACCATACAGTACATCCCTGGTTTCTGATGTAAAGTTCCATGATTCATTAGTTGCGTATAACACCCAGTGCACCATGCAATACGTGCCCTCCTTAATACCCATCACCGGCCTATCCCAATCCCCCACCCCCCTCCCCTCTGAAGCCCTCAGTTTATTTCTCAGAGTCCATAGTCTCTTATGCAAAGGATTAAATTTCTAAGTGCAGCCTCCATTGATAAGTGAAAATATGTATGATGTGTTTGAAATTACAAACACATCTAGATATTATAGATCCTCCTATCAGGAGAAAAAAAAAGTATGGGAATTGATGATGGCTATTTTACCGACCTCTCTCTTCCCCAGGCTAGTCTCCGTCTTAACTAACAGCAGAGGTACTGGTGATGGGTAATAAGGAGGGCACGTATTGCATGGTGCACTGGGTGTTATACGCAACTAATGAATCATCGAACTTTACATCAGAAACCAGGGATGTACTGTATGGTGACTAACATAATATAATAAAAAAAACATTAAAAAAATAAGTATAGCTAATGACAACAGAAGACAAGTACACACACAGAGCTAAGATCTGTAACTTCGGCTTCATTAATACTATTCAATCAGCCAAACCAAAAAGATATCAGGTAGGGGCGCCTGGGTGGCTCAGCGGTTAAGCGTCTGCCTTCGGCTCAGGGCATGATCCCGGCGTTCCGGGATCGAGCCCCACATCGGGCTCCTCCGCTGGGAGCCTGCTTCTTCCTCTCCCACTCCCCCTGCTTGTGTTCCCTCTCTCGCTGGCTCTCTCTGTCAAATAAATAAATAAAATCTTTAAAAAAAAAAAAGATATCAGGTAGATTTATACCACCAATCCCATGCACACTAACATTTGACTTCTATTGGAGGAAATTGTAATACTCAGTATATGTGGTATATCTTGGTGACTCATCTTGCTGATTATGCAAAAGTATCTTCCCTATCACATAAGAATATAATCAATCTTTCCAGGACTTAAAAAAAGCAGTTAAAATATTGGTAGAAAAATTATTTTGTCTTAATTCTTAGAGATGAAATATTTGTATGCTATGACTAAAATCTAAAAAATATGTATCTGTTTTTCAGAATACTTTGACTACTTCTAACATCTATATTTTTCATAAATTTTCTTTTTATCAAACCAAGGTCCAAAGAACAATTTTCAGCATGAAGCAGACACTCTGTAAATACAGTCCAGATCTATATTCCCACCCACACCCAATCCCTCAATTTCTTTAATGTCCTGTTTTATACACTTCGCTTAACAAAGGTGAAAATCTGATAAGATCATCTCCTGTTCAAAGTTCAGTCACCATCAGAACAGAAAAGGACCGGGGCGCCTGGGCGGCTCAGTAGGTTAAGTGTCTGCCCTCAGCTTGGGTCATGATCCTGGTGTTCTGGGGTTGGGCTCCCTGTTTGGGGGTGGGGCCTGCTTCTCCCTCTTCCTTTGCCTGCTGCTCCCCCTGCTTGTGCTCTCTCTCTCCGTCAAATAAATAAAAAAAATATTTTTTTAAAATTACTCAAAAAAGAACAGATAAGGATGAAAAATTATGTACTAGGAATATATAGGGAGTTCAGTTTTTAAAAAGGGAATAGCAATTCCAAATTGTCAAAAACAACTGTTTAGCCAGGTATTTTTTATACAAATGAATAAGAATGAATTCAGAGAAGGCCTACATCATTCCATATCCTTTAGGGTTTTTAACTGGGAAGTTTCAAATGCTTTGTTTTTTGTTTTTTAAGTAGGCTCCACACCCAATATGGGGTTTGAACTCGTGAACCTGAGGCAGCCAGGTACCCCTGAAGTGCTTTGTTATCGCAAGCAAGCAGAAGTCCTAATACTGATGGCTAATCAAATCCACTGAATTGCTGGGAAAAAAGATTAATTTGAATTCAATGCACATTTGTTGAACAGAAATCAAGACAAATAGCCAACAACATTTACTATTTTTGGAATTTAAAATACAAACTCATTATGATTTGCAGGAAGTTCTTTTATTTATTTATTTTTTTTTTCAGAATTCATTTCTCCGTTCTGGGGTTCTGTGCTCTCTTAGAAAGCACTAGGATGGGGGTGCCTGGGTGGCTCAGTTGTTAAGCGTCTGCCTTCGGCTCGGGGCGTGATCCCGGAGTCCTGGGATTGAGCCCCACATCAGGCTCCTCCGCTGGGAGCCTGCTTCTTCCTCTCCCACTCCCCCTGCTTGTGTTCCCTCTCTCACTGGCTGTCTCTCTCTCTGTCAAATAAATAAATAAAATCTATAAAAAAAAAACAAAAAAAAAGCACTAGGATGAACTTTGTCATCTTACAAAACTAAGACTCAAAAATACACTGAAATTCTTAGAAAGTGGGTTTGGGATGAACTTTGTCATCTTACAAAACTAAGGCTCAAAAATAGGCAAATAGGCTGAAATTCTTAGAAAGCTGGTTTTGGTAGAGTAAAAAACATGCTTTAACTACAAGGGAGCTTCTCCCTCCCCAATTTCAGACATGCAATTTTCACAAAGTGGATGCTTCCCTTCAGTTAGTTTGCTTTAAAGCGGGTTGAATTTTCTAATTCTGAAAAAGCTGTAGGAAGTCAAGCTATAACTAAATTTTAAATTTCAATTCAGTATATTCTCTTGGGTCTTTGAAATAAATTATCAAAGTGCCTTTTCTCTTGCCTTACCTGACTTTTTTTCTACTTTCAATGAAGGGTTCATGTGCACGTGCACGTGCGTGCACACACACACACACACACACACCCCAGAAAGAACTCAGATACAGACTAAACTTACTAACATCTTTCAGCTAAAAACAACACCTCCTTTTGAAAAAGGCATGACAATGAATGTAGGAAATTAAAGTTGGACATAGCACAGAGAAAGTTAAACAGATCAAATTAGGAAAAGTTTAAGTATCTATGTTCAAAGATGATACTGCCATACTTTGGTGTAAAACAAATTATATCTGGCCAGATACTTGCAAATCAGTCTCCTCAACATGCATGCACAATGAGTCTGATGGAAATGGATGGATTAACCTGAAAAGTTTCATATCATAACTATAAGCCAAGTTCATAAAAAGTGGGTAGAGCATGAGCAATATAAAAAGACAAAAGGAAATAAAATGCCGGTTGAACAGAGAGAGGAAAAATTGTGTGTGGGAGCAGGAAAGCAGGTTTGCCCAGTCAGAACTGAGGGTGCAGGTGGGAATATCACAAAAGATACAACAACATATCCTTACATTCACACAGCACAATTCTGTTTACAAAGGAGTGCTTCATAAATTATTTCATTAGAGACAGCAAGTATATTCATTAAGCAATTCATTAATTTGATATACATTAAAGAGAACATCGTTGGCACCAGACAGACTTGGATTTGAATCCAAATTCTGCCCCTTAGTAGCTGTGTGACTTTCAGCAAATTGTTTGATCTCTCTGATGTGCAGTTTTCTCATTTAAAAAATACAGGTAACTTTTACTCATGGGACTGCTGAGAGGAATATTATGAGGTAACACATGTAAAGTGCTTAGCACATAATTCCATCTCTTCTTCACCTTACTAATATTGCCAAGTTCCTAGTATCTTCTAGGTTCTGTGCTAGGCCCAACTGGGGATACAAAGGTGAATGAATATGACATAGGCTCTGCCTTCAAGGAGTTCAGCATTATTAGGTTTCCTTTTATAGATAAGGAAACAAAGGCCCAGAAACACAAAATAATTTGTCCAAAGTACAGTTTGTTAATAGCAGAATTGGAACTTAAATTCTAGACTCCTGGGGCGCCTGGGTGGCACAGCGGTTAAGCGTCTGCCTTCGGCTCAGGGCGTGATCCCGGCGTTATGGGATCGAGCCCCACATCAGGCTCCTCCCCTATGAGCCTGCTTCTTCCTCTCCCACTCCCCCTGCTTGTGTTCCCTCTCTCGCTGGCTGTCTCTATCTCTGTCAAATAAATAAATAAAATCCTTAAAAAAAAAATTCTAGACTCCTGTCTCAAAGTCAGTACTCTTTCCACTACAAGACAATACATCAAGAAAGAATATTATCCTGGGGCGCCTGGGTGGCGCAGTCATTAAGCGTCTGCCTTCAGCTCAGGGCGTGATCCCAGCGTTCTGGGATCGAGTCCCACATCAAGCTCCTCCGATAGGAGCCTGCTTCTTCCTCTCCCACTCCCCCTGCTTGTGTTCCCTCTCTCGCTGGCTGTCTCTCTCTGTCAAGTTAATAAATAAAATCTTTAAAAAAAAAAGAAAGAATATTATCCTACATTTGTATGGCACTCTATAATTTATAAAGTACTTTCATATATATTATTTCACTTGATACTCTTAACCTATGAGTTAGGGCAGATATCATCATCATTTTACTGATGAGTATGCTTAAATAGAGTAAGAAAACTGATGAAACTCCTTAAAATCCTCGAAGATCTAAATTTCATCTGTTGGATTACAGAAAAGCCTCAAGGTGGGAAGTGAGATTCAAGTGATGAACTTGGGACTACCACGGCTGCTGAATGTTGTAGGTATTGAGAAGAGAAAAGGGGCTAGAAATAGAAGTGGTTTGGGTAGGTTTCAGGATGGCCATATTGTAAAACTCCACATCATAACATCTATAGACTTATATATATTTTAATATTTATAGACTAACAATGTGACTGCTGCCCCCTGGAGTTGTGTAAGACAACAGCCCTAGATGAAATAAAGTAGAAGTCCCCAGCCTGCAGATCAGGATCTACTGGTAGGTCTAGAAACCTTGCTTCATGGAGCTCCAAGGTGGTTTCCAATAATGTTTTCTCCACTCTGCTATATCCCCTTTCTGTCACACATCCCAGCTATCCCAGCTAATATTCCCAGAGTGAAAGCGAGAACAGTACAGCCAGCAACTACTTCTCAGGAACTACAATGACTGTATCTGCCCTGGTCTCAAGATTCAGATTAAAAGAAGGTCCTCCAGGGTCACCTGGCTGGCTCAGTTGGTAGAGCACATGACTCTTGATCTCAAGGTTGTGAGTTCATGCCCCACATTGGGCGTGGAACCCACTTTTAAAAAAATAAAGAAAAAGAAGGTCCTCCATATAATAAGGTTGGAGATCACCCTAATAAAGGATTGGGATGAGACAAAAATGGTCTTGTGTGATCATTTCTACTTATCTGGCAGAAAAAAATTCTAGCAAGTGCCAGAATAATACTGTTAAACCTTCTTAGAACATGATCGTACTTAAGTTAAATTTTCAAAGGTAACAAGAGACAAAAGGCAGGTCATAACAGGCATTCATTTGGCAATCCACTCATGCCTTGAGAGAATACTAAAACAGATTATAAACAATACTTACTATATAAGCTTTTGACCAAGTTGTGATTAGGTAAAATACAAAACTAGGACACAATGGTCTAATCAGATGCTTCAAATATAGAAGATAATCTGAAACTGACCAGATGCTTCAATTGTAGAACAAAACCTAAAATGACCACTGGTAGTCTTCAAGTGGCTGAGTCAAATAACTGCAGTTAAGTTTCTTTTCCTCATATTTGGACAAAGGAAACACACTATTCATAAAGAAACAGAACTGAAAACAAAGGCTAGGCAAATGCACTGTATTTTGCTTGAAGATATTTCTGATGGCATTCTACCAACCATCACAGAATGTATTTCTTTCTCTTTCCTTGCCTAACCTCCTTCTACTTCTGACTTCTTGGACTTCCCACTGGCACTTCATGTACACATTGCTCTCTAGTGCTACTTGGTGCTACTAGCGTTACTGATCCCAGCTGCTCTACGTAAATACCACTTTATTGCTTACATAGTTGTATCACGAAGAAAACTTAATACAAAATTCTAAACTCGTGGCGGGGGCACCTGAGTGACTCAGGTGGAGTCTTGATTTTGGCTAAGGTCATGATCTCAGGGTCATGAGATTAAGCACTGAGCCTGCTTAAGATTCTTTCTCTCTCCCTCTCCCTCTGCCCCGTCCCTCACGTGCACACTCTCTCTCAAAAAAAAAAAAGAAAGAAAGAAAGAAAGAAAGAAAGAAAGAAAAAATTCTAAACTCAAGGAACAGGGACGCCTGGATGGCTCAGTTGGTCAAGCTTCTGCCTTCAGCTCAGGTCACGATCCCGGGGTCCTGGGATCGAATCCCATGTCAGGCTCCTTGCCCAGCAGGGAGCCGCTTCTCCCTCTGCCTGCTGCTCCCCCTACTTGTGCTTTCCCTCTCTCCATCAAATAAATAAATAAAATCTTTAAAAAACAAAAAATAACAATAAATAAAATAAACTCAGGGAACAAACTAGAATGAAAATGGGATCAAATCGAGGCCTATGACTCCAAAGCCCATGCATGCTAACTCTCTCCAAAACACTGTATCCAAGGAATTTACCACAGATTAAACAGCTCCTCAAAGCATTCAAAAGATGGCTGTATTAGAAAAACCTAGTCTTCCTTCTCATGTTTCTCCTTACCTCCCATACTACTACCACACTCACAACATTTCTGGCACCAGATATGTGGCAGTTTTCCCCTACCAAGCAATTCTCTGTGACACCAGCTAGGTGTCCTACAATTTAACTCAATTCTGACACCTATCTACCTAGAGATAGGGTCAGATCCCACAGATTAAGGGCTTAATCCCACAAGACTGTTCCCACCCCACTTTCCACAGACTTAAATAGCTATTCAAAGCATTCAAAAGATGGCCCTCATCTATCCCTTTCAATACTCTTCCCCCAACATAAAATCTCTACTACAATCAGGCAAGTACCTCACTACCATATAGTCCATGCTTGCCATTTCTTTCTATGATTTTGTTTAGACTGGTCCCCTCACCTGGAACGCTCTCTTCCACATATTTAAATCCTATCACCTCGCTCATCTGTAAACCCCAGAAAAGCAGGACCATATCTGTTGTATACACAATCATATACCCAGTACCTTGCAAATGGCAGCTACTCAAATAATTGCTGAGTTAGTAAATGAACCCACCTCCTCCATGAAAAGCACGTCAAATACTCATACCCTCTTTCTGAATTCTGAATACACTTGGAATCAGCATCATAGTTTAGTACCTAATTTCTCTGTAATTGTTTGGTATTAGATTTCTTTCTCTGTTTAGACATTGGAGCATATACCTTATGCTTCTTTGCATATCTTACAGAACCCACATAAACACTAGATATACAGCAAGCACACAATAAATGTGTATTCACTGGCATGCTAATGTAATTTATAAAAACTCAACTTACATACAACTTTGTAAGAATGCAGCTATTTTGCAGAGTAGGTCAGACCTACATAAAGCCTTTCCCTCTGTCTGTATTTTATATTTCAGAGATCATTCAAAAGTATGTTTCAGCATTTGGCTATTAGAGAAATAATCCAGAAAAGCTCAATGGCCCAGAGTCTGTAGCTCACAAGCAGACCGTCATGAGTTTTCTCGGTGGTGAAGCAGAAAGAGTAAGTACATCAAGGTGATCTGACTTGCTAGCTGTTACAATGAGTTTTGAGATGTGATGTTAGCATACTGTAGGTGTAATGTAGGCTACTATGCCCTTCCAAGCTGAGTTTTCCATTTTCTGTGGTGTAATTTAGAAACTGAATATTGCTTGCAGGTACTGACTGATTAGTATATTCCTCCTATAGTCCACCCAATTTATAGTACTGCAAAGCTACAATTTATGATTTTATTATATAGGTGGCTAACATTACTTTTACAGTAAATAATTTTTATTTATTTTATATTTTTTAAAGATTTTATTTATTTGACAGAGAGAGAGACAGCCAGCGAGAAAGGGAACACAAGCAAGGGGAGTGGGAGAGGAAGAAGCAGGCTCATAGGGGAGGAGCCCGATGTGGGGCTCGATCCCAGGACTCTGGGATCACGCCTTGAGCCGAAGGCAGACGCTTAACGACTGCACCACCCAGGCGCCCCATACAGTAAATAATTTTTAAAAGAATAATGGTAACTAAACTTTATTGTGTGTTTACTACCTGCCAGGCACTGCTCTTAGGGCTTCACGTATATTAACTCATTGACAGTCCTCTGAGGTAGGTACTGTTAAATCATTTTGTATTTTCCTAATGTCTGAAATATATGTATTAAATAAACATTTTTTCCTTTTTTGAATAAACATTCTTTCTTTTACAAAAAAAAATAAAATACACACAAAGACCATTTCTTTTCTCTTCCTGGGAGACTTAGAAAATACAAACAAAATAAGACTAAACACCATTTTAAACATTAGGTCTTTCAGCAGATCTTTAAATAATGTACTACCTAAAAACAAAACTATGAGGGGCGCCTGGGTGGCACAGCGGTTAAGCGTCTGCCTTCGGCTCAGGGCGTGATCCCGGCGTTATGGGATCAAGCCCCACATCAGGCTCCTCCCCTATGAGCCTGCTTCTTCCTCTCCCACTCTCCCTGCTTGTGTCCCTCTCGCGCTGGCTGTCTCTATCTCTGTCGAATAAATAAATAAAATCTTAAAAAAAAAAAACTATGAGTCTTTACTTACAAATTTAGTTTGAATGTACCAAGGAAATTTTGAGCTACCAATACTTTGTTATCATCAAATCTATTTGTTCATTCATACTTTCAAAGAAGATAAATATTTTTCCCTTTAGGACAAACAAGGAACTTAATTCCAATAGAGCTAATTTTGCTCAAATGTCTATGTACTTTAAAAAAATACAGTTCCTTTAAGTAAGGTAAGAACAAAGGTTCTAAAACCAGACTGACTGGCTTTAAATCTCAGCTTAGCCACTTGCTAGGTCTAGAAATAAAATTTGGCCCTATGAAAGAATATGTCAGCTCCTACTAAAGTGCAAACTATAGACAAAGTACCAGATTTATTTTTTCACACTAGAGGAAGGATCAGTTCTAGTCTCCTTCATTTACGTGCAAAAAAAAAAAAATTCAAGATCCCATGACTTAACACTTCCCCTAAAGTTAAGAAACAGGCACTTGTGGGTTATTTTTGTAATAAACACACTGGACACACTCTTATGCAATCTTAATCATACCCTAAATTCAAGGTCAAGTAATATACTGCACTAAATAAATTATTCTTTTTTCCATCATCATACAATGAATTTAAGGTTACTAAAATTCATCCTACAATCACTTAGCTAGAAACAGAGGAGACAGATAAAACACTCTGCTTTAGATGGACAATACTTGAAGATATATGACACCAATTTGATTGCTAATACGTAAAAACCCACTTACAGGTGTGATTAGGAATTAATACCAAGGGCGCCTGGGTGGCTCAGTTGGTTAAGCGTCTGCCTTCGGCTCAGGTCGTGATCCCAGGGTCCTGGAATTGAATCCTGAGTCGGCCTCCCTGCTCCACAGGAAGTCCACTTCTCCCTCTGACTATCAACCCATTCGTTCCCTCAAACTCTTTCTCTCTCTCTAATAAATAAAATCTTTAAAAACAATAAATTAATACCAAGATATTGTGGTTATAAGTCTGACCTAAAAACTGATATTTAGAATTAACAGTGAAATGGCATAGTAAAAGAAAAGAAAGAATTTACTGGCCAAAATGAAACTGGCTGTATCTAAATAATTTAATATTAATAGTAGTGTTTTAATAATATTTATTAATAATCAATACAATATACATTATATTAATAGCATTATTATTTTATTTTTTTCTATTTTTCCATTTTTTTGTTAGGCTATTAATCTTTCTTTCTTCTTTTTTTTTTTTTACTGGGCATGGAGCCCAACACAAGGCTTGAACTCACAACCCTGAAATCAAGACCTGAGCTGAGATCAAGAGTCGGACACTTAATCGAGAGAGCCACACAGGCACCCCTTAATAGCATTATTATTGATTGATTTAATAATTCAATTAGAACTCTTAGAGCAAATAATCTTATTGTCACCAAAAAAAATAGATACCTCCTTTTTTTCTTACCATTGAAAGTGCGAGGATCAACAAAGGAGATAACACTTGGAAGTCCTTTATAACCAAGCTCTTTGTAACCTTTTGTTAGCTCAAGGATCAACCCTTAAGTATCCTCATGACACTAGAAGTCAGCTACAGGGGCGCCTGGGTGGCTCAGTCGTTAAGCGTCTGCCCTCGGCTCAGGGCGTGATCCCGGAGTTCTGGGATCGAGCCCCACGTCAGGCTCTTCCGCTAGGAGCCTGCTTCTTCCTCTCCCACTCCCCCTGCTTGTGTTCCCTCTCTCGCTGGCTGTCTCTCTCTCTGTCAAATAAATAAAATCTTTAAGAAAAAAAAAATAGAAGTCAGCTACAAATTTATTCTAAACAGTCCTGAGAATTTTCTTTAAAGAGCTCTCCACTGTGGAATTCTTTCTCTCTGTTCTTATGTCTCTGATGACAGGTTTTCAGGTCTTAACAGAAGCCCTCTTAATGCTCTCCTCTCTTGAATGGCAGGTAGCACACTTCAGATGAACACTCAAGCGAGTGGAAACCATCTTCTTCGTAATTCCAAGAATATACAATGCCCTGCAAACTCGCAGGTCGGAGTGGAGGAGGGAAGTAATTCCAGTATTATTCCCTCCCAATCTTTGGCTGGGACATCAAATGCACAAGCAGGATCAGCAACAATTACAACAGCATAAAACAAAAACACTTGTTTAAAACAAAACAAAATCAACTAAGGTTAAATGGCCAAGTTAAAACAATTTCCCTAAGATGGAAAATAACCCATTAATTTCAGTTAGTAAATCATGAAAATGTACTCCTGAGTATACATCTGGAAAACTGGACTTCTGCACTACAGAATTATAGAGTAAAAACAGGTTTTAAAATACATAGCTGTATAATTCTAAATGTAGACAGAAAACATGAAACAAAGTGCAACTAACTGGCTCAAAATGGGGATATTTTATCCTCTTTTCCTTCAAGGAAAGAAATACCTGTGAAAACTAGTGTAATCTACCAATATCCCACACATTTAATCCCACAAAGATATGAAAATCATTTCAATTTTCTAACAGTGCTGGAGAAACTAGGAACATATTTATGAAACCAGAAACATCCTACCCTTTCACTCTAATAAAACACATTTTAAAAGTATCGTGATAATTTTCTTGCCATACTACTTCAACAAGTAAGCAAGTTATATCACATTAAATCGACCTGAAGACTGAGATTTGTTCGTAAAAATCATGATTGCTGGGATGGTAAATTGAACCAAAATAGGCCTGTTGCCGGTCTCTCCCGCCCACCTCCCCCCCTCCAACCACATTTTGATTTATGTCCTAAGAAAGACCACGGTTTAAAAACGGAACTCTGTAAAATCTTTTAAAAAGATGAGTAGAGGGAATTTTAAGACAAAACTCCCAAATATTATTCTCACCTGTTCCAGTGCCTGTATCACCTCAGACAAGTCCCTCCTTACAATTTAATTTCCCAACTGGCAAATAAACATTATTTTCACTCATTGGGATGTGTCAAAAGTCTTGATTACAGTTTGTCAAATATTTTTAAATATGTAGATAAAAGAAACTATAATGAGGAATTCACAAAAGGAATGTGTTGCCTTAAAGCCCTGACAGAAGTAAAAACTGTAGTGTGTTAGTTGGGGTTATTTTTGCTTATCACTCTCTCTCATTTTCAAATAAATTTTACTACTTCTCCATACATTTTTCAAGGAAAACAACCTTCTGCATTAGAGATCAGAGATGTTAACCTAATCTTTGGAGGGATTAGTTAATCTAACTCTACCTAGAGGCCAAGAATAAAGATCTTCCTAAGACTAAGATTGGAAAAGAATCGTTTCTATCAGGTTAAGAAGACTAGTACAGAACTCAATTTGGAGGAGAAAAGAAAATGCAGAAACTCCTTGAGGAAATTCTGAAACAGCTTCTGGCTTCAGACAATGATGTTATTCATTCCCAGCAATTTAAAAGTTGATTCCAAATTACATTTAAGTCCTAACAGTCAATCAGAATTAAAATATAGCAAGATTTAAAAGGGAAAAAGAGAGAGAGAGACAAATCAAGAAAAAACAGACTCTTAATTATAGAGAACTGATGGTTACCAGAGGGGAGGAGATGAGGGAATGGGGTAAATAGACAACCGGGATTAAGGAGTGCATTTGTCTTGATGATGTATGGAAGTTTTGGATCACTATATTGTACACCTGAAACTATATACTACTGTATGTTAACTAACTGGAATTAAAATAAAAACTTAAATAAAAAAATATATAGCAAGCTTTATTTTTTTCTCTTTTAAATTTGAGTTTACATCAGAATTAAGACTCATACATTAACACTGTTTTTGTCATTTCATGTATTTTTTCTCTATATAAGCTTTTTTGTTGGCTGGAGGGTAGCTGGATATGGTTGTAAGCTTACCAGTTTTATATTCTGTATTTTTTTCCTTTAATAGTAATATCTTAGAGGCTGTGGCTGTGTTAGAAATAGGGATTTTGATGTACCATGTGTTGTTGGATGTCCTGCGTCTTTCCAGGCCCCGAAGCCTTTGCTCATATTTTTTCCTCTACGTGGGCCACCCTCCCCTACCTCCATTCCTGCAAAGTTAAATCCTATCCATTTTCAAGGCCCTCCTCAAATGCTCCCTTCCCTGAATTCTCATAACACTTCTCTGATACACAATGTTACTGAGATTGAAAGGGACTATCTGCCTTTCCTCCTACATTGTGAGACCCTCTAGTCAAAAAACACCCTCTCATATCATGAAAGTAGACACAAGAAAGTTTCAAAAATAAAATCTCCGTTCAAAATATCCTTTAAAAAGGATGAGAGGGGCGCCTGGGTGGCTCACTTGGTTAAACCGAGGACTCTTGATTTTGGCTCAGGTCAGGATCTCAGGGTTGCAAATGGAGCCCCACCTCTGGCTGGGCTCTGCACTCAGCACTGAACCGGCTTGTCCCTCTCCCTCCACTCTTCTCCCCGCTTGCACGCTTGCTCACTCCCCCTCTCTTTCAAATAAATAAATTAAATCTTTTAAAAAATTAATAAAAAGGATGAGATAAGCAGTCTATTCCATTAGCGGGGCTGCTAGAACCCACTGTCTTCATAAGTGAACTCAACTAATTTGACTGATAACTCATTTAAGGCCAGAGACTCTGTCCTGTTTCTTGTGTATACCCCCTGCCACCCCACACCTCAATATCACCCAATTCAATGTCCTGCGCACATTAAGACTCAATACAAAACCATATTACTGTAGATGAAGACTCTAAAACAAAAATCAGATGCTAAAAATATGAACTTGTGAAACAATAAATGAGTTGTTGGTGCTTAGGATAACCTCAACGTCTACAACAAAGTATCAAAGAGAAAGATGCCACAGGGATGGACAGTATCTTTACTGGGAAGGGGGCAGAATGAACAAAATGAAATGGAAATAAGAGTGTTCTCTCAGTTTAGCTTATGCTCCAAGAGAAAGCAAGAAGCAAAATAATATTTTTGACATCATTTCATTAATGGTCATCAATCCATATGACTTCAAATACCGGGTACGGACGTTCCTGTACCTTCAACTAATTAGGTTAACATGGGCCATTGGATGATCAGGACACTTTCTCAGGAGGGTGCAAGAAAAGTGACATGGGTCAGGACTCAATCTCCCCTCCATTATCCCCTGCTGGGAAGGTAAAACATAAGTGTGGTAAACACCTGAGCTGTGAAGAAGTCAGAGTTTGGAGACTGTACCTGATTAAAATGACTCCTCTACACTCGGTAGTAGAGACTGACAGTACAGAACACCTCTCCAGTAGAAGGGGACGACAGGAAGCCGATATAGGACTTACCGGTTTTTTCTTTCCTATGGTTAAACCTCGTAAGCTACGCAGTCCGTGGCAGCAGCAAATCCACGCGCAGGTTCCAATCTCACACGCACCAAGAAGAAACTGTAGTGGTGGCGTGGGGGGGAGGCGGCTGCGGCGCCGAAGACAGCGGCGGCGGCGGCGGCGGCGGCGGCGGCGGCGGCGGCGGCGACGGCGGCGGCACTCCCACGGCTTCTCTTCCTCCACCCACTGTCGCCCGGGCCTGCGGCCTTTACCCGTCCTTTGCTCACTCCCCCCACTTCCGGGTGACGCCCAGGCCGGAAACGGGGCCTGAGATGCAAAGAGAGGGACGCGTCACGTGAAGAGGGACGCGAACCCCAGAGTTGAGTTTCTCCCGCCCCCTGCTGCCCCTGGGTTGACACGCAGCCTCCGGTGGAAGTCTTTTTTGGCGCAGCAGAGAGCCCTCCTTTCTCCCTTCACCAAAAACAGAACAAAACAAAATCCCACCAAAACTTGTGTCATCTGTAGTTTCCTAACCTCGAGCCATGAAGTACCATAGGCCTCTTCGTAAATCATCTTCTGCATAGTTCAGCCTTTCCCAGCATGAAATTAACGTGCCTGCTGTTACTGTGTAGCCTAACTCCGGATGCAAAAATGCCAGAACTACGAACTTGGCACTCGTCCCTCCATTCAAAAATTATCTCAAAAAATGTTATGACTTTTTATTCGTGCTTTTTAATTCATAACCTTTACGTGTGTGTTGGAGCTGGGGCAGGCATCTCACATCACATTACCTTCATGTCGCCAATCTAAAGCTTTGAACCATTTGCCCATTTATCCATTCACTTGTCCATCACCTTAAAAACCTAGAGGATTCCAAGGATGCAAAGAATATTAGAGTATCTACCACCATAAATTTAGAAAGAAATGAGATGCATAAAATGTATACGATGCAATAAATGATCCAGAAAGCATTTGAAAAAATGTATTTTTAATCCTGTTTTTCCATTTTCACATTTTAAAAAATAGCAAAATCCTAAGATTTTTAAAACAATATTAACAGTAAGAGGAACAGGCTCCGTCTCACTAAATTCAGTGAGATGTGGTCTTTTCATATTTCCTTTCATTGATTATCTGTCATGAGATGTATGGGGAAATTAATTAATTATATTTTCAGCTGGAACCGTTTGAACCCAGTTCCCATAAGAAAAGTATCAAGTCCTTTTTATATAGATTTTGTCTTAGAGAGAGAGAGAGAGCACGAGTTGGGGAAGGGGCAGAGGGAGAGGGAGGGAGAGGGAGGGGGAGGAGAAGCCCACTCCGGGCAGAGCAGGGCTGGATCCCAGGACCCTGAAGTCGTGACCTGAGACTAAGGCAGATGCCCTAGGCGCCCCTCCAGTCTAATGTTACCAAACTCAAAGTAGTACATGAAGTATAAATATTAAATTAATATTTGTAAAAGGCTTAGGGAAATGGCATAAACTAACCATATTTGTTAAGTAAACCAATTATATCCCACCTGTTGTCAAATTCCTATTAAGCCTTGACAAGCCACATTTAAAATTGCCCACAGATCTAAATTTTAGGCCTACAATTAAGTATTTCAGAAAGAATTAGTCCTTCCCCCTCTATAACCATCCACATTAAGTATCGAGACTACTAACCTTCCCAGCCATTAAGTTGTAATTGTCAATCAATGTGCACAACCTTAAGTCACAAATTCAACCCCAAGTTTAAAATCTTAAAAATCATATCACATGGGGACACCTGGGTGGCTCAGTTGGTTAAACGTCTGCCTTCAGCTCAGGTCATGATCTCATGGTCCTGGGATCTGGCCCCACGTTGGGCTTCCCTACTCAACAGGGAGCCTGGTTCTCTCTTTCCCTCTGCCCCTCTGTTTGTGCGCGCTCTTGCTCTCTCTAATAAAATCTTTTTTAAAAATCACATCACATGAAATTAACAGGGCTTTTAAGTGGGCTTCCAATTATTAGTAAGTTCGTTTGTAACTACAATATTAACACAGTTAAGCTTTCAAAGAAATAAAGTCAGAAACCATAAATAAAGCTTTATCAGTTTCAAATTTACCAGCTCATTTTTATGTAAAGATTATGAGCTGCAATATACATCCTTAGTCATTGAAACTTTCCCTCACTTTAAAACACCTCACATCTCTAAGTGCATCATCCCTACACCCCCTTATCAATGCACAAGCGTACCAACAGTTTTATACTCTTAACTGAGCCTTCAAATAGAAGGAATGTCTTCAAGTAATCAGGTTTTCTGGTGCTGAGAAGATAGTAGGTGCCCCAAAAATGCTTATAAAGTGGTATTAATATCTCCAATAAAGCCAAGTCACAAGGGTGAGAACTCATTATCTGTGCCTCTACAATTACTATAGTACCTAGTTCTAAATAAGTTTAATGAATTTATTTTTTTAAAGATTTATTTGAGAGAGTGAGCACACAAGCAAGCCTGAGGAGGGGCAGAGAGGAGAGAATCCACAGGCAGGCTTCCCACTGAGCACCGAGCCCGACCTGGGGCTTGATCTCACAACCCTGAGATCATGACCCGAGTGGATACCAAGAGTCAGGCGCCGAACCGACTGAGCCACCCAGGCGCCCGAGTTCAATGAATTTAAAAGAACAGAAAACCCATAGTAACATAACTTAAACTAAGAATGGCATTTATGACATTCACCCTAATTTTAAAAAATACATCATAGCCCTCCAACAAATAACATTTAAAGGACTGGCAATGCAATTCAGTAATGTGGCGGGATACAAAAACAATGCTCAGAAATCAGTTGCATTTCTATACACAAATAATGAGACCGAGGAAAGAGAAATTAGGGAATCCATCCCATTTACAATAGCACCAAAACCCATACATTACCTTGGAATTAACATAACCAGAGACGTAAAGGATCTATATTCTAGAAACTATAAATCACTCTTGAAAGACATTGAGGAACACACAAAAAGATGGAAAAATATTCCATGCTCATGGATTGGAAGAATTAACATAGTTGCTACCCAGAGCAATCTACACTTTCAATGCTATCCCAATCAAAATACCGAGGACATTTTTCAAAGAACAGGAACAAATAGTCCTTAAATTTGTATGGAACCAGAAAAGGCCCCGAATCACCAAGGAACTGTTGAAAAGGAAAAACAAAGCTGGGGGCATCACAATGCCGGATTTCGAGCTGTACTACAAAGCTGTGATCACAAAGACAGCATGGTACTGGCACAAAAACAGACACATAGACCAATGGAACAGAACAGAATAGAGAACCCAGAAATGGACCCTCGGCTCTTTGGGCAACTAATATTTGATAAAGCAGGAAAAAACATCCAGTGAAAAAAAGACAGTCTCTTCAATAAATGGTGCTGGGGAAAATTGGACAGCTACATTACAAAATGAAACTTGACCACTCTCTCACCATACACAAAGATAAACTCCAAATGGATGAAAGACCTTGATGTGAGACAGGAATCCATCAAAATCCTAGAGGAGAACATAGGCAGCAACCTCTACGACATCAGCCAAAGCAACCTTTTTCATGACACATTTCCAAAGGCAAGAGAAACAAAAGATAAAATGAACTTGTGGGACTTCATCAAGATAAAAAGCTTCTGCACAGCCAAGGAAACAGTCAAAAAAAACTAAGAGGCAGCCCACGGAATGGGAGAATATATTTGCAAATGATGCTACAGATAAAAGACTGGTATCCGAGATCTACAAAGAACTTCTCAAACTCCATACGTGAGAAACAAATAAACAAATCATAAAATGGGCAGAAGATATGAACAGACACTTTTCCAATGAAGACATACAAACAGCTAACAGACACATGAAACAATGTTCAAAATCATTAGCCATCAGGGAAATTCAAATCAAAACCACACTAAGATACCACCTTATACCAGTTAGAATGGCAAAAATTGACAAGGCAAGAAACAATTGCTGGAGAGGATGTGGAGAAAGGGGATCCCTCCTACATTGTTGGTGGGAATGCAAGTTGGTACAGCCACTCTGGAAAACAGTGTGGAGGTCCCTTAAAAAGTTAAAAATTGAGCTACCATATGACCCAGCCATTGCACTACTGGCTATTTACCCCAAAAATACAGACGTAGTGAAGAGAAGGGCCATATGCGCCCCAATGTTCATAGCAGCATTGTCCACAATAGCCAAATTGTGGAAAGAACCAAGATGTCCTTCAACAGACAAATGGATTAAGAAGTTGTGGTCCATATATACAATGGAATATTACTCGGCTATCAGAAAGAACGAGTTCTCAACATTTGCTGCAACATGGAAGGCACTGGAGGAGATAATGCTAAGTGAAATAAGTCAAGCAGAGAAAGACAATTATATGATTTCTCTCATCTATGGAACATAGAACTAGGAAGATCAGTAGGGGAAGAAAGGGATAAAGAAAGGGGGGTAATCAGAAGGGGGAATGAAGCATGAGAGACTATGGACTCTGAGAAACAAACTGAGGGCTTCAGAGGGGAGGGGGGTGGGGGAATGGGATGGACTGGTGATGGGTAGTGAGGAGGGCACGTGTTGCATGGTGCACTGGGTGTCATACGCAACTAATGAAGCATCGAGCTTTACATCGGAAACCAGGGATGTAATGTATGGTGACTAACATAATATAATAAAAAAAACATTAAAAAAAAGGACTGGCAGTGCTTCTTAAGTCACTTACCTAAATTCTTCAAATGTACAGAATTTTTGATGGGCAGACCAATTTGACAACCTGCCCACTCTAGATATTAAAACTCTGTGTTGTGCTTTGGGGTAAATTAAGTGCATTTGTGAAAGGATAAAACTTTGACTCTCAGTACACTAGGAAAGTTGCAAGGTCAGAACATTGTGATGACACTAATTTGTACTTACACTACTGCTTCATTTCTGGCAGGGGCTGAGGTAGTTTTAGAATTACTGATCAGGACAAGATTAACTACAAAATTAAGTTCTAAAAGCCTCTTCAAAAATGCCAACTACCATCATCAGGTTTTACCACACAAAGCAATGTGTATGCTGGAAAATGGACAAACAGACATTTTTAAAGGTCATTATTTTTTTTGCCTGTAAGTATAGCTGACAATTATCACTTACCTGACAGAAGTGGTACAAATCATATTGAATATTACCTGTAGTCGTTAGTAATGCCAATTCAGAAATAAAAAGGTAAATAATCTAATGGAACATTGAAACTTCCTTAAAGCGTATATTTTGCTTAATCACATTTCAGAGTTACATGCATTTGAACACTTCAGTCCTATTTTAACATGCTTTCTAAATACGATAGAAAGTGTTCATTCAAACTTTATCAAATACTGGCACTATCATGTAGTTACTAACCTTTCAATGCACTTATTTTGCAAGGACATTCAACTTTTCCTACTCAATGAACTTACTTACTGGCTTTGATGCATTTAATGAGAAAACAGGACATATTGCCATCAGAGCATTCTTCTAGTATTTCATTTAAGTAAAAATTGTTCAAATGCTGTTATGCATAAAACCTTATCTACATCAGGTAAATTTAGAGAGTCCTAAAAGGCATTTACCTTATAACTTAATGCATAGGTAAGTGAATTTAGTAATCTCTCATTTAGCTAACATAGATTACTCCACTGAAATTTCATTTTCTGCTTATTTCAGCACTATCAAACATGAGGCTTTTTACACCTTCAGCCAAGGAAGTACTGAAGTACATGGTGTAGATTTTTCTTCAGTTAGCATCATACATATAAAATCCAAAGTCATATTGAATTCAGGATAATAAATGCATCAAAAAGTTGGTGTAACTACAGAAAGCCAAAAGCAGATGTCACCACCGATAGTAGCTGGATAAGTGAAAATAAAACATATTTGACAGATTCTTTAATAGCATCATAAACATCCTAAATAAATATAATGAAAGACCCAAAGCTCTAAGATAAATGTGCCAATGGAGCCAAGAAGCTAGCTAACCTTCAGACATCCTAAGAGTTCATTTGATAGGACCACTCTTCCCTTGGGTCTTGTGACACCCCAAGTTCTCCTGGCAGGAGTAAAAAGGACTTAATACCAATTCCAAATATAAACATAAATTAGAGATAAAAGTAGTAGGTATAATGAGTATCTGGACACTCAAAGATGTGCCTAAAATAACTGTGATCAGTTATTCATGAACTGTAATTTCAGCCTACTATATAGCTGACTTCCAGGTGACAGACAGATTTTACTTTCATACTACCTCAGGAAGAAAAATTATTTAAGAAATTGTAAAGCATCTGACTTTAACAGTAACAGTAAGGTTAAATAGATGAAAAGTGATCAAGCTTGGTTTCATTACAAAGAAATAAACTGACAACAAAGGTTTCAAATGTACTTTATTTCTTCAACCATGCCATATTTTAATGGGTGCACAGTGCTTCTACTTGGCATCAACTGTGAGTTGGTTTTGAAACAATTCAGTATTACACCAACTGGGATGATTACTGATCTCTCCATTCCTTTGGGGTGACTCTGCCAACAGGGGACAGGTTCCATTCTATTCCAATTTGTGTTGCTGTCTGTAAGAATTAAAATGCTATTAGTTATAAATGTTTAAACCAGAGTCCACTCTCCCTTGGAGACTATTTCTTAAAAGTGACAAAGATATTCAACTCTACAGGTTAAAAACACACAGAAACTCAGCTGGGAAATAGTGCCTCCTCCATGCAGGCCAAAGCTAATTACTGTCCTAATTCTCTAGACCAGTACTGCTCAAAAGAACTTCCTGAGGTGCAAGAAATGTCTAGATCTTCACTAACACAATAGCCACATATGGCTATTGAGCAACTGAAACGTGGCTAGTATGACTGAGCAACTGAATTTTTAATTCAAATTTTTACTTCACATTTCTCTACTATCTCCTCAAACACTGCTTCACTCAACCACAATTACCTAAATACTGCCAAAAAGCCCTTTTAAAATATCTTTCATCAAGGAACACCACCTCCAAAGGTGCCCCTGATCATGCATTTGTTCAACATCTATTTACCCTTCTAATTACACGCACCTATTTTAAGTGTATTTAAAGAAGGTTAAAACAAGAATGAAAAGTCCCACTAATATTTTTGTTTATTAAGGCAAGGTTAATAGATATCTTTTAAGAACAACATACATTTATCCTACTTTTAACCAATAAATACATCAACTGCTAAGAAGACTGTTAAATGTAAGATGTAAAAAACTAAAATAATCAAAGCAAGTCACTGTACATCTCATCCACCAGAAATGTTGTACTCAGTTCCGGGGATAGAATTTTAGAAGAGAAACTGACTAAGTGAAGGAAGGTGACCCAAGATGGTGAAAACCCTGGAAACCATGTAACAAAAAATTATTAACAGAACTAAGGATGTTTAATCTGAAAGAGAAGATTAAGGAGACTGATATCTAATTTTTCTAGTATCTTTGGTTTCTAGTATCTTATGGTTGATACATGGAAATGGGATCAGAATTTCTTGTTGCAAGAAAATGATGGGTAGTGCACCTGGCTGGCTCAGTCGGTAGGGCATGTAACTCCTGATTTCACTGTTTTGAGTTCAAACCCCATGCTGGGTATACAGATTACTTTTAAAAAAGAAAGAAAAAAGAAAATGATGGGTAGAATATGAATGCTTAATGCTATGGAAGAAATTCCTGCACTGGGTGGGTAATTATATCAGAAAATTTCTGAAGTCCCTCCTAACTAGAAATGTATACTACTCTGTGAAAGCATTTTGAATACACAAAATAAATAGGAATGAAAAACATCTAATATAGAAAATTATCAATCAACAGTACTTACATATGCCCATACAGCAATACAGAAAGTGGCTCCACTAGCTAATACGGCATTACCATATTTGTCATGGAAATCAGGCGTCCTTTTCTGGTGGCTCTGCCTTGTCATTGTTTGTGGAATGCTTTGTACTTAAAAAAAAAAGGAATACAGAAGCGTATCTATCAATTATAAGGAAAAAAGAACATGTAATTGATATTGCTAATCAGGAAAGCAAAGGATATTAAGTTTATAGTACTTTGTGGTTCAATACAATGTTAAAACATATTGTAGCTAAGGGGCGCCTGGGTGGCACAGCGGGTTAAGCGTCTGCCTTCGGCTCAGGGCGTGATCCCGGCGATCTGGGATCGAGCCCCACATCAGGCTCTTCTGCTATGAGCCTGCTTCTTCCTCCCTCACTCCTCCTGCTTGTGTTCCCTCTCTCGCTGGCTGTCTCTATCTCTGTCAAATAAATAAATAAAATCTTTAAAAAAAATAAAAATAAAAAAACATATTGTAGCTAAAAGCAAAGTAGTATACTTTAAATGCATCACAAGTAATTTGACAGATGTATAGATATGTGAGAAAACAAATATATCAAAATGTTAATTGTATCTATCCAGTGCAGTATGTGTGTTTATCATACACTTCTTCCAAATTTTCTCTATGTCTGAAAGTTTTCATGATAAAATCTTGGGGGATAAAACAGAACAGGTGATGTCAGTAACATTCACTACAAACCTCTGGAACTTGGCTCCTATTCATTAATTTGGGTATTTAGGACTTAAATTTTCACTAGTTTACTCTGCCGTGCTCAGCAACTTACAACATAAAAGGGTAAACTCAAAATGAATTTCAAATTAAAGCATACTAAATGTTTATGACCTTAAAATTACAAAAAAAAAAACCCTCCAAAAACTAGAGTCATATGGGATAGACCAGTGATGGGTAGTAAGGAGGGCACGTATTGCATGGTGCACTGGGTGTTATACACAACTAATGAATCATCGAGCCTTACATCGGAAACCGGGGATGTACTGTATGGTGACTAACATAATATAATAAAAAATCATTTAAAAAAAATAAAAAACTAGAGTCATGTTGATTTAAAAAACAAAAATTACTAATGAGGGCACCTAGGTGGCTCGGTCAGTTAAGTGTCTGCCTTCAGCTCAGGTCATGATCCTAGAGTCCTGGGTTCCAGTCCCGGGTAGGGCTTCCTGCTGAGTGGGGAGTCGGCTTCTCCCTCTGCCTCTCCCCCTGGCTCATGATTCCCCCCCCGCCTCGATCGCTCTCAAATAAATAAATATTTTTAAAAATAAGTAAATAATTGCTAATGAATATAACACAATGCTAAGAGAAATGGGGTACATGAAAATGTGTAACATACAGACCCTGCCTTCAAGTAACCTCCAACCTAGAGGAGGATATGAGACATGTATACACAAATCACTGTGATACAAAAAAAGTAGAATATTAGCTAAGTACTCTCAACAGCAGGTAGAATTTGGTTATGTAGATGTAGGAAAGGGAAATCTTAAAAAAAGCGGAGGAAAAAAAAAGCCCAGTGTACTAGAAAACCAATTATGTTTGGCTGAAGGACGAGGTGTAGAGATAATAGGGATAAAACTAGAAAGGATAATGGAGGGCCACTTTTTTCGTAGAGGCAAAGGTTTTTGAGCAGAATGACATTAAAACTTTGCTTTACTATTATTTTAGTAGAATGTATTTTCAAACTGCCTCTCCAGGCTCTTAGGAGAGCTTGGCAAACAGCCAAGACTGCAAAATGCATATTTCCAGATTTATTTCCTTCCTACGTAACAGATCCTTACTGTTTTATTTTTTTAAGATTTTATTTATTTATTTGAGAGAGGGCGAAAGAGCGCGGGGGCGGGGGGGGGGGAGGCGGCAGAGGGAGAAGCAGACCCCCGGCTGAGCAAGAAGCCAGACGCGGGACTTGATCCGAGGACACTGGGATCATGACCTGAGCCACCCCTACGCGCCCGGATCCTTACTGTTTTACAGCCTCAAGTGGTACTTATGTAATGGAAAGCATGTATCATTTGCTCAAAGTGGAAGAGATAACAGACGCGGCTTCTGGAATATTGAAAAACCAGTTGGGCAACTATTTTTTCAGTGACTGTCAAAGCTGCTTTAGTGTTTAGAACACAATCTAGTAATGCCACTAATGACTGTGTAAACTGAAAATATGGCTAAAGAAGCTAAATGGTAATTGCTTAAAGTCACTTTTCAATGTAAAACAACTGCTCACATTACTCAAGGTCACCTTCACTGCAAATCAAGCACGGAAATGAATTTTCTCTTTCCAATCTAGGCATTCTCAATACATAAGGCTGGTCTCAAAATTCCCTTGTACCTGCCAAACTTTTAGATAAGAAAAAAATTACAATTGTTTTAGAATAAGCTAATATTCATTTAATAACAACATAAAACCTGCAGGGCCACCACCTGGGTTGTCTCCTTGAAATGAAACCAGAGAAAGAGCTAGATTTCCAGTTTCCTTCCGTCACAGTTACAGGAATTGGAGAGGAAGTTCTTCGGGGGTAAATGTACCCTCAAAGCTAAAATTTACGAAATTACTGAAGGAATGAGTAGTGCCCACCAAGAACCTCCTTCCCTGAAATCGTAGGTAAGTGAATTAAAAAAGAAAAAAAAAACAGGGCTATGCTATGACTCTAGTAACAGAAAGTGAGCCGAGAACCAAAACAGAAACACTGGGGATTAAATTAATGCTAAGGACAGCTTCCCAATTACTTGGGGCGAGGCGGGAGACACCGCATTTAGAATTAGAAAGTCGGGATGCAGGTGGAGGGAAAGGGCACGAGAGACCACTAGGACAAATGGGTAAAAGACGATTGGAAATTATTTGCTCACAATTTTTACTTACCTCGGAGACGACTTAGAGCAGTTCTGGCCATGGGAAACATCCTGAAGCTGAAGACAGAACGGCGCAACGGCAGCTGCTCCTTCGCTACAAACTCGTGCCAAGTCTCCTTGCAAAATGCCCTGAAAGACAAAATGGCTTTCCGCAGGGCTCTTTAATGAGATTTAATGAAATCTCGCGAGACCTGTAAAAACCCCCTATAGAAATTGTAATCCTCTTTACTGATATTAGAATTAAAGGCTTTTTGGGAAATGTAGTTTCACGCTTTGCAGGTGCGGTATTTAGTGAAGAATGAGAGAAACCCTCCCCGTCCGACCCGCGCCTTGGAGCCAGGTTTAGGGCTCTAGAAGAGAGAGCTGATACACTCATCTTAGCCTAAATCATCAAAGGCACTAACTTCAAGTTGGTGTTTAGAGGCGTGAGCTTGTATCTCCCTCCACACTAGCAGTTCTTTTGAGTTCCCCGAACCTCCTTCACTTCTCTAATTTTTGTCTCCTATTACTATATAAGAATTTGTTTAACTTTTAATTTTGAAATGATTTCAAATTTAGAGAAAAGTTGCAAGAATAGTAAAAAATTTCATAATATGTGAGTAAATACGTGATAAAGCAAATGCAACAAATCGATTGTAGAATCTTGATGGTTCACCACTATCCAAGGTTCACCATTTGGATAATGTTTTGCCACATGTGTTCCCTCTCTCTTTCTCTCTCTCTGTATATGTATGGGGGGGCAGTTCTGAACCATTTGAAAGTAACTTGCATACATCATGTACTTTTACCTGTTAATACTTGAGGGTTCATTTCCTAAGAGCCAGATATTCTCTTACATAACCATTGTACAGTTATCAAATTAAGAAATTTTAAAATTGATACAATACAGCTCATATTCCAATTTCATCAACTGTTCCAGTGTCTCTATCCAGAATTCAGTCCAGATCCCCATGTTGAATTTAGTTGTCATGTATCTTTAGTCTTCTTTAAAATTGAGTAGTTCCACAGCCTTTCTTTGTCTTTCACAGTTAATCTTTATTCTCTCAGTTTTACATATGAAGGAAGTGAGGTGCAGAATCCTTAAACGACTAGTAGAAGATTAAGATTAGTCAGTGGTAGGGGTGCCTGTATGGCTCAGTCATTAAGCGTCTGCTTTCAGCTCAGGTCATGATTCTGGGGTCCTGGGATCAAGCCCCGCATTGGGCTCTCTGCTCAGCGGGAAGCCTGCTTCTCTCTCTCCCACTCCCCCTGCTTGTGTTCCCTCTCTCGCTGTGTCTCTCTCCATCAAATAAATAAAATCTTTAGAAAAAAAAAAAGATTAGTCAGTTGTAAGTGAAAGAACTGGTAATGGACCTTCTGACTCCACAGGTCTGTGCTCCGTAGTATTTTTGAAGAGTATAGGCCAGTTATTTTATAAAAGTTCCCACAAATTGTGTATGCTTGATATTTTCTCAAAATTAAATTCGGTTTATGCGCTTCTGGCAGAAACACTACATAACAGATATGTCTTCTTAGGGCATCTTACCAGGAAGCATATATTGTCCCATTATTGTTTCATAATTGCCAACTTTAATTTTAATCATTTGGTCCAAAGAGTGGCTTCCAAGTTCCTAAACTAAAGTCACTGTTTTTTTCCCTTTGTCATAAAATAAGTAATGTGGAAAATACATTGAGACTATGTGAATATCCTGTATTTCATCAAAATTTCACCCACTAGTTTTTGTATCCATTGATCATTTTTGCCTAAATCAATTATTAGTATGAAAGTTTCATATGGTGATTTTCTAATTTTAGCCCTTCTCCAATTTATTTGTTCATTATCAATATAGATTGGTGGATTCAGTAGTTATAATCCATTATTATCATGATTTATTTTGGTAATCAATAGTCCCAGATGTGATCAGTAGGATTCCCTTCAAGCTGTCTTATATGTATTTTTTGACATGACTTCGTTTTTTGTTTTTTTGTGTGTGTTTTTTTTTTTTGAGCACGTGTTTATTTTCTAACACAAGATGTTCAAGGTTCATCTTGTACTTTCCCTGCCCTAGCACTGGAACCAGCCATTTCTCTAAGAAGCCCTAATTTCTTTTAGAGATGGCATTTAGCAATATATATTTGGTACCAGGTATGCTCGTTGATTTTGGAGTGTCATTGCTTCTAGTCCTTTCAGCAAATAGAGCCAGGAATATATGTTCTGAATGATAAATTTATACTAATATCTCCAATTCCAGTCCAAACTCCTAAAGTTCTTTTTTACTTTCCCTCATTTCATATTTATATCTCCCTTCTTCCATAGTGAGAATCCTGGTTCTCAATAACATCAGTGTTTATGCATATTATATTATACACAATAAATTTTCAGAATTGCTATGCTCATATTACTGTGAAAAACAAACCTTGAGAAGCCTGGGTGGCTCAGTCGGTTAAGCGACTGCCTTTGGCTTGGGTCATGATCCCAGGGTCCTGGGATTGAGTTCTGCACGGGGCTTCCCACTCAGCAGGGAGTCTGCTTCTCCCTCTCTCTCTGCCTGCTGCTCCCTCTGCTTGTGCGCTCTCTCTCTCTCTCTCTCTCAAACAAATAAATAAAATCTTTGAAAAAAAACCTACTTAGTAGAATTTAAGATTTGCTTGTAGTTTTTTTTTTTTTTTAGACTAATGGGATATAACCGTAGTGGTGTGTTCATAAATTGTTCAGATTAGTTTTTTTTTTCTTTAGTGTGGTTGTTTTTCATTTGAAATAGGGTCAAGCTCCCTTTTTCTGTTTATATTAAAGTTTTACCACATCCTTGCTGATAAGATTTAATTTTTTTCTAATTTTATTTTTTAAATTTTTATCTATTTATTTTTGAAGTAAGTGTGGGGCTCAAACTCACAAAAAGATCAAAAGTTGCATGCTCTACCAACTAAGCCAGCCAGGTACCCCTCCAATTTATTTTAAAAATTGTGGTAAAATATACATAACATAGTACTTACCATTAATAATTATTGAGTGTACAGTTTAGTAGCATTAAGTACATCCACATTTTTGTACAATCATCACCACTATTCATCTTTAGAATTTTTTACAACTTGAAAAACCAAACAATTTGGTTTTATATTTGGATTATTTTATAGATGTTTACATTATTACAAAAGTCAAAACTATACAAACTTGTATACTTAAAGAAGTGTCATTCTCTCTCATAACTGTTCCACTCCACTTCCTGCAGATAACCAATTTCGTTAGTTTCTGGTTTAACTTTTTCTGTATTTCCTTTTGCAAAAATGGACAAATATGTGTATATTTTATTTCTTCTTCTGTTTTACACAAATGTAGCATAATATGTATATTCTTTTGTACTTTGGCTTTTTCACTTAACAATAGATCTTTAAAACCCATGCCAATTACACAACTCTTCCTCATTCCTTTTTTTTTTTAATAGCTGTGAAATACTCCATGGTGTTTACGTATGTTGGAGGAGGTAACAAAGAGGGCTCGACTGCCAGTTGACCTGTGAGCTGGACCCAGGCAATCATATACTCCTCATCCAAACCCCATTCTGGGAATGTACATTCTGCCTACTTTTCCCACAGTGGGAGCTATTCCAACCACATAGCACTGAGAAAGTAAGTGAGACCACCTGGCAGCATACATGACTGAACCCAGTTATGGCCTCTATATAAACTTTTGAGATTCTGGTGGGGAGATTCTGGTGGGCAGGTGGGAATTTCTACTTGTTTTGCAACTGCCCAAGACAAGCCTCGTGAGTTCCCTCGCTTATTAAAAACACAATCTAAGTGTCCATAGATAGATAAATGGGTAAAGTGAGTTATACATGGTGGAATATTACTTGGCCATAAAAAGAATGAAATCTTGCCACTTGTGACAACATGGATCGGCCTAGAGGGTATATACTAAGTAAAATAAGTCAGATAGAGAAAGACAGATACCATACAATCTCACTTATATGTGGAATCTAAAAAAAAATTAATTAACAAACAAAAAACAGAAACAGACTCATAAATACAAGCAGGTGGTTGCCAGAGGGAGGGAGGATAGGTGAAATAGGTGAAGGGGATTAAGAAGTACAACCTTCCAGTTGTAAAATAAATAAGCCATGGAGATAAGAAGGACAGCATAGGGAATTTAGTCAATAATATTTTTATAATGTGGTATGGTGACAGATGGTGACCACACTTATGGTGGTGAGCACTGCATAATGTATAGAATTATAAAATCACTATGTTGTATGCTTGAAACAAATGTAACATTGTATGTCAACTATACTTCAAGAAGAAAAATAAAAATTTTAGGGGCTCCTGGGTGGTTTAGGCGGTTAAGCATCTGACTTCAGCTCAGGTCATGATCTTGGGGTCCTGGGATTGAGCCCCCAGGTCAGGCTCCACACTCAGTGGGAAGTCAGCTTCTCCCTCTCCTTCTGCCCCTACCCTGCTCATGCTCACTCATGAACTCTCTCTCTCTTTCAAATAAATAAATAAAATCTTTAAAAATAAAAAATAAATAAAAATTTTAAAAACCCTATCAACCTAGAGTGGTCTGCCTCAGTCTCTCCTCGGTCTCTCCTTGCCCTGCATGTACAGGGGCCAGTCTGTAAACCAACAATGTACCATAATATATTCAATCAGTCTCCTATATTTGAACATTTGGGTATTTTTGAGAATATTTCAATTATAAATAGTGCTAAAATGAATAATTTTGTGTACATATATTCTTATTTTTTGGAGTACATTCCTCCAAGTGGGATTGCTGGATCAGAGGATAAAAGTGTATGTAGTTTTGCTAGATATTGTCAGCTTACCCTCCATAGATATGCCATTTTGCATTTCCACCAGCATTGTATAAGGGTGCATGTTTCCCCACAACCTTGATGATGGCATGCATTGAATTTTTGCCAATATGATAGGCAAGATTTCTGTGTTCTTTAAAAATTTACCTTAATTTTTATTCATTCAATTTACATGCAGTAAAATTCATTCTTTTTTGGTGTACTGGTCTGTGAGTTTTGACAAGTGCCTTGTGTAACCACCCCAACAATAAAGTACATGACAGTTCCATCACCACAAAAATTTCCTTGTGTGGCTCCTTTGTAGTCAACCTCTCTCCCCACATCCAGCCCCAGATAGCCACTGATCTATTCTCTGTCCCTTTGTCTTTTCCAAAATGTCATATAAATGGAATCAAACAGCATGTCTCCATATACTTTTATTTTGTATTATTCTTATTACGAGTGTCTGTAAACATCTTAAAATGTTTTTCATATCTCCAGTTCACATATCTTCACTTCAGAACCAGCTCTTTTCCTTTCCATACACATATTTTTGTCTCTCCAACATAATGAGATTCTTTTTCTCTGTGCATGTTGTGTGCATGTGTCCCCCAGCAAGGAATAAAAGAGTAGTCATATGATGTTTCACAGCATGGAAATAAATCCAAATTATAGACAACTGATCTTATTTTCTTGGTATTTTTCCTCTTGAGTATATTATTCTTCCGTAGTTCAATCATCTGTTTTACAACCCACTATGATAAACAAAACTGGACCAAATAAATGGAAACTTCTTCAGCTATGTAGGATTTTTATTATTTTTTAGGGGAAACATGGGGGAATTGGTGTTTAATGAAAATGGACTATGACACAAAAACTAAAAAGACAGAAATCTTCCTTACAACCTTGGTTTCATGCTCATCTCCCAAACAAAATAATAAAAAGTCGGCATTTGCTGTCTATAACCCGAAATTTAAGTACATATAAAATAATAAATTAGTAAGTTTAACTTTAAAAATGTCATGAAAAAACAACTTAAAAAATCACTTTTGATGTCCGCTTTATACACGGCACATGGCACAGTTCCTGGGACACAGATGGTATTCAACAAGTTCTTGCTCATTTACTTTTAAAAATCTTCAGTGATATTAAGTGTATTTCTGCTTTCCTGCTTTTACTTTTTACATCTTGAGTTGAAAAACTTTAGAGGCAGAATGAGGGAATAAGATAGCTAACAATCACGTGGCTACGTCCGAATTTTCTAAAATATTGCACAAACAAGGCGGATTTCAAAGACTTCTAAATGAGGGGGAAGATATTTCGTTTTAACAACCTGAAGCCATTTTGGGCTAGGAAAAAAAAAACCCGCAACCCTTTACAACTGCGCATGCGCCCGTGCCCGCGCATTGAACGCCTTATCTTTACGTAAATGAAAGGGGCAGTTAATCATCCTTAGCGAACCAATGAAAAACCACCAGATTATCCTTTTTCTATTGGCTAACGGAGACCAATTAGAAGTGAACCGTCTTTCAGCGTGCTGCTAGCGGTAGAGCGTCGTGACGTACTGTGAAGGGTCGCCCAGCGGGGCTGAGCTGGACCAATGAGGAGGGACAGGGGGCTGGTTTGTCTGTTCTCACGCCCCGCACTCAGACCCAGCCCAGGAAAGTTTCGCTTCTCCGAGAGAGACAGAGAGAAGCGAACATGGCAGCGCGTTGGTGGCTTTGGTGTGTCTCCGCGAACATGGCGGTGGCGCTGCTGCTCAGTTACGGGGTTTCCTCAGCCTCTGCCCAAAGAAAGAAGGAGGTGAGGACGCTGTTTGCAGCAACACGGGCTTTTCCCAAAGAATGGGGCTTGAGAGGGTCTGTACTCCTTCCCATCCCCTTTCCCCATTGGTTCTGTGTCTTTTGGTGGCTCCAATTTCACCATTTTTAAGAGTTATGATGTTCGCGAGAGAAGAAACTGTAACTCCTTGTCTTCTAGGGATGTAGAGCCTCAGAGGGGTGGGGTAGATGACAACCTGGCTTCTATAGGCCTGTGCGTGTACATAGCTGAGAGTGTTGACACTACTTTGAGTATGGGCCCCATCAGGTGGTAGGGGAAGTTTCACTGTAGGTCCGGGGGTAGAATTTCTTGAAATTTTCTGCTGTCAGTAGATGTAACTCCCTTATAGATGCCTAAGAGCTATATGTTTGTAGCATTTTCGCTTCAGGAATGTGAGAATTAAACTGAAAAGCTAAATAATGCCGTGTTTATGACATTGTCCAAATAATTGATTCAAAGCAATTTACTGGGATGGAAGCTCTTAAGCCATTTCAATAATTTACCAATATCAAACGTGCCAAGCACTGTTGTAGGAGCTTGGTATGCATAAATGAACAAAAACTAATATTCCCTCTTTGTGGAATTTACTGACTGTGGCAAGTAGAGGAGATACAGTATTCTTTCCTTATCATTAAGCAGTCCAAGCAAAGATATTTTAACATGGTGTTTTGAAACATTTGTGACTGAGAGCCATATGCTCTTAGAGCTTTCAGGATTACTTATAACTTTTTATATTATTTATGCTCCCTGATTTTATGTTTGAAGAAAACCGAGTCCTAAGCTTACACAGTTACTTGTTGCAGAACAAGGACTAAAACCCTAGGTCAGTCTTACGCTAGTTCCTGTGCATTTTGTGCTTCCTGTAGTACACAACACCTGTACACACACTTTTAAAATATCATTTAGATATCTCAGATGCTTGTCAACTTGAGCTGAATTTAAAGGAAATTATCTTTTCTGTTTCTGAATATTTGAACTATTCGATAAGAAAAAAAAAATAAGCCAGCAAATTAGAATGAGTTACTTATTAGGTTGGCAGAAAGTAAAATAAAAACATACAGTTTTCAAAGGTATAGCGAACAGGATATTTTTCAGAGGATTCCAGGACGTTTTTACATGGATAACAAGATATAGAGCAATACTTTGTATTTTAGATGCCTTTTATGCAAAAACACAAGACCACCCATATATAAGTGCATATGTATGTATAGAGCAATTTTTGTAAGGATACACAACAGTCTTAAGAGTGGCTTTCTCTGGGTAGTTGGGATTGTTCATTAGGGGAACACTTTCACTTTTTACCTTATGTACTGGTATTGTCTGAATTTCTACAGTAACCACTTTTTATAAATAAGAGAAGTGAAGATTTTTGTAAAACTACTGTTTTGTCCAGTTTAATTATATTTATTCATTTAATCTTTCACTGGAGTAGAAGCAGAAGGGCCTAGCAGGAGATAGGTTATTTTTAAAAGGAATCAGCAATAAATTATATGCTTTAAAATGGTTAACGTGGTGGATTTTATGTTATGTAAATTTTATCTCAATAAAATAGTTTAAAAAGGAATCAGATTCCAACTCCTTTCCCATGATGCACACTTTTCAGACCCTTATTGCTCTTACAAATCTATTGCAATACTGCCTAACTGGTCATCCTTGAACCCATCCTTCATAGTATTGCCAGAGATGCTAACATGAAAATCTGAAAACCTTTTAACCTGTTTTGCAAAGTATAAAAGGGCTTCTGTAGCCTGACCCTTTTCTGCTTCTTATCTTAGTCCAAGCTCCTTCCTATACAAGTCATATTGAATTACCTGCCTTCCTTGATCTTTCTGTATTCTCTTGCAAGTGTCTGTATTTTGCTGGACTTCTGCTGGAGTATTTTCCTTCTCTCTCACCCCACCCTCTCATTCACCTGAGGATTCCTACTCTTTTTTTTTTAAGATTTTTTTTAAAAGATTTTATTTGTCACAGAGAGAGAGTGAGAGAGAGCACAAGCAGGGGAAGCAGCAGGCAGAGGGAGAAGCAGGCTCCCTGCTGAGCAGGGAGCATGATGATGCCGGGCTTCATCCCAGAACCCTGAGATCATGACCTGAGCCGAAGTGAGACGCTTAGCTGACTGAGCCACCCAGATGTCCCATTTTTTAAAAATTTATTTATTTATTTATTTATTTGAGAGAGAGAGGGCGTGTGCACAAGCAGGGAGAGGCAAAGGGAGAGAGAAGGGAGAAGCAGACTCCCTGCTGAGCAGGGAGCCTGACAGGGGGTTCCATCCCAGAACCCTGAGATCGTGACATCAGACGAAGGCGGATGATTAACTTGACTGAGCCACCCAGGCGCCCCTGAGGATTCCTACTCTTTAAGTCTTAGCTCAAACATTACCTTCTTCCACAAGCAAGCTTTTCCTGGTCCCCCCAGGTGAACTGAAATGAATTCAGTACATCATATTACCATTGTTCATATATCAGTCTTCCCCATTAGACTGTGAGCATCTTGAATATACTTTTTTTTAAAAAAAAATAGGTACCTTTAAATTACTTTTTGTTTTCCTGGCACCTAGCAGTGTCAAAAATGTCCTTGATAAACATGAAATTAATTAAATAAATGTGTGTATGTAGGGTCAGGAATCTGTTCTTTCAGTTGCAGTTTGTTTAGGTTTCACAACCTAAAATTGGACTTTCTCATCAGTAAAGAAGGAATTAATATAGGATGGTAAACATGGCTTAGCTTTTATCCCTTTCCTCTGTAACTGAGGAGGTTTTAGGCTGTTTAAAAAAGATTGCTGTGGGGCACCTAGGTTGCTCAGGCAGTTAAGCGTCCAACTCTTAGTTTAGGCTCAGGTCATGATCAAACACTGCTCAGTGGGGAGTCTGCTTCAGGATCCTCTCTCCCTCTCCCTCTACCCCGCTTCTCCCACCCTGCTTGCATGTTGTCTCTCTCTCTAAAATAAAAATAAATATTTAAGGGGCACCTGGATGGCCCAGTTGGTTGAGTGTCTGCCTTTGGCTCAGGTCGTGATCCCAGGGTCCTGGGATCAAACACCGTGTGGGGCTCCCTGCTCAGTGGGAGAGTCTGCTTCTCCCCTCCCCTCTGCTCCTTACCCCCGCTCCTACTTGATCTCTCTCTCTCTCTCACTCTTTCTCTCAAATAAATATTAAAAAAATAAAAATAAATCTTTAAAAAAAGATTACTGTGATACTACTTGAGACACTTTTAAAATATAGGTGTTCTCTCATGCTTCATTCCCCCTTCTGATTACCCCCCCTTTTTTATCCCTTTCTTCTCCTAGACTATGGACTCTGAGAAACAAACTGAGGGCTTCAGAGGGGAGGGGGGTGGGGGAATGGGATAGACTGGTGATGGGTAGTAAGGAGGGCACGTATTGCATGGTGCACTGGGTTTTATACGCAACTAATGAATCATGGAACTTTACATCAAAACCAGGGATGTACTGTACGGTGACTAACATAATAAAAAAATATCATTATTAAAAAATAAATAAAATATAGGTGTTCTGTTGTAGAATACTTCTTTTGGTCAATTTTTGAAAACATTTTTTAAAAAATCCCAGGTCTATCCACCATAGTAGATGTGCCTTTAAATAGTAGGTTGCCTGGGCTTATAATCTTAAGTATTCCTTTTAAAAAGACACATTTCAGGATGCCTGGGTGGCTCAGTCGGTTAAGCGTCTGCCTTCAGCTCAGGTCGTGATCTCAGGGCCTACTTCTCCCTCTGCCTCTCCCCCCAGCTTGTGTTCTGTCTCTCTGACAAATTCAAAAAATTAAAAAAAATTAAAAGACGATTTTCCTAAATTAATATAATTAAAAATCACTCAAGTTCCTCCTGGTTGTCTATTGTTAAATGTAATGCTATCTTACTTGTCTGATTATTTATGCCTATAATAGTGTTTTCACTGGAACATTATTCTCTAATATTTATTCAATGCCTTCTACATGCCAGGCACAATGGTTTATATGCGTTACCTATAATCCTCACAATAACCCTGCAGAGTAAGTATTAATCCCTTTACAAAGATTAGTGAAGAGGGGACTGATGTTGAACAAGAGAGATTATCGGGGGCTTGCCCAAAGAAGACAGCTCTAGAGACTGAGCTGGAATTCCGTCCCTGGTCTGACTCCAAACCCAGTGCTCTCTGCTAGGTCACAAAGACTTCTTTTTCAATGACTTATTTTATTTTTAGATGAATTATATCCCCCTGTGGTAGAAGGGAAGTTGTTTGTCCTTGCATCTGGTGTCATTTTAGGAAGGCAGCATGATAAAAATGAAAAAGCATAGCCTTTGATAAAATGATCTATATATCCTGATCTACTTCTGGGAATCTATAATAGAGAAAATGAAATATGGAAAACAGTGAATGCACATAGCATACTGAAACCTAATAAAAATGATCATAATAATGCTAGGATGATAGATTTTCTCCCCTTTCTCAGTTTTCAAAAAAATTTTGTAAAATTTTAAAGAGCATATGTGTTTTTTTGTGTCGAAAATGTAGATATCTTTTTGTTATGTTGTATTAGTCACCATACAGTATGTCATTAGTTTTTGATGTAATGTTCCATGATTCATTATTTGAATATAACACCCAGTGCTCGTCACAACTTGTGCCCTCCTTAATACCCATCACCAGGTTACCCCTTTCCCCCCACCCCTCTGAAACCCTCAGATTATTTCCTGGAGTCCATAGTCTCTCATGGTTCGTCTCTCCCTTTGATTTCCCCCTCTTCAGTTTTCCCTTCCTCCACCTAATGTCCTCCATGCTATTCCTTATGTTCCACATATGAGTGAACCCATATGATAATTATCTTTCTCTGCTTCACTTATTTCATTTAGCATAATCTCCTCCAGTCCCATCCATGTTGATGCAAATGGAGGGTATTCATCCTTTCTGATGGCTGAGTAATATTCCATTGTATATATGAACCACATCTTTATCCATTCGTCTGTTGAAGGGCATCTTGGCTCCTTCCATGGTTTGGCTTGTGGACAATGCTGTGTGAACATTGGGGTGCACGTGCCCCTTCTTTCCACTACATCTGTATCTTTCAGGTAAATGACCAGTAGTGCAATTGCTGGGTCACAGGGTAGCTCTATTTTTAACTTTTTAAGGAACGTCCAGAGTGTTTTCTGAAGTGGCTGTACCAGTTGCATTCCCACCAACAGTGTAAGAGGGTTCCCCTTTCTCCGCATCCTCGCCAACATTTGTTTCCTGCCTTGTTAATTTTTGCCATTCTAACTGGTGTAAAGTGGTATCTCAATGTGGTTTTGATTTGAATTTCCCTGATGGCTAGTGATGTTGAACGTTTTTTCATGTGTCTGTTGGCCGTTTGTATGTCTTCTTTGGAGAAGTGTCTGTTCATGTCTTCTGCCCATTTTTTGACTTATTTGTTTTTTGAGTGTGGAGTTTGAGAAGTTCTTTATAGATCTTGGATATCAGCCCTTTATCTGTAATGTCATTCGCAAATATCTTCTCCCATTCTGTGGGTTGCCTCTTAGATTTGTTGACTGTTTCCTTTGCTGTGCAGAAGCTCTTTATCTTGAAAGTCCCAAAAGTTCATTTTTGCTTTTGTTTTCCTTGACTTTGGAGATGTGTCATGAAAGAAGTTACTGTGGCCGTTGTCAAAGAGGTTACTATCTATGTTCTCCTCTAGGATTTAGATGGATTCCTGTCTCACATCGAGGTCTTTCATCCATTTAGAGTTTATCTTTGTGTATGGTATAAGAGAATGGACAAGTCTTACTCTTCTTTTATATAGCTGGCCAATTTCCCCAGCACCATTTATTGAAGAGCCTGGCTTTTTTTCCATTGGATATTTTTTCCTGATTTGTTGAAGATTGGATGACCATAGAGTTGAGGGTCCATTTCTGGAGACTCTGTTCTGTTCCATTGATCTATGTGTCTGTTTTTGTGCCAGTACCATGCTGTTTTGGTGATCACAGCTTTGTAATATGGCACGAAATGCCTCCAGCTTTATTTTTCTTTTCCAACATTTCTTTGGCGACTTGGGGTCTTTTATGGTTCCACACAAATTTTAGGATTGTTTGTTCCAGTTCTTTGAAAAATGCCAATGGTATTTTAATAGGGATGGCGTTGAAAGTGGAGATTGCTCTGGGCAGCATAGACATTTTAACAATGTTTATTCTCCCAATCCACGAGCATGGAATGTTTTTCCATCTTTTTGTGTCTTCCTCAATTTCTTTCATAAGTGTTCTATAGTTTCTAGAGTATAGATCCTTTACCTCTTCGGCTAGGTTTATTCCTAGGTATCTTATTGTTTTTGGTGCTATTATAAATGGAATTAATTCCCTAATTTCTCTTTCTGTAGTTACATTGTCAGTGTATAGGAAAGCAACTGAATTTTTTAAATGTTTTTTTATTATATTATGTTCGTCACCATACAGTACATCCCTGGTTTCTGATGTAAAGTTCGATGATTCATTAGTTGTGTATAACACCCAGTGCACCATGCAATACGTGCCCTCCTTACTACCTATCACCAGTCTATCCCATTCCCCACCTCCCTCCCCTCTGAAGCCCTCAGTTTGTTTCTCAGAGTCCATAGTCTCTCATGCTTCATTCCCCCTTCTGATTACCCCCCTTTCTTTATCCCTTTCTTCCCCTACCGATCTTCCTAGTTCTTATGTTCCATAGATGAGAGAAATCATATGATAATTGTCTTTCTCTGCTTGACTTATTTCACTTAGCATTATCTCCTCCAGTGCCTTCCATGTTGCAGCAAATGTTGAGAACTCGTTCTTTCTGATAGCCGAGTAATATTCCATTGTATATATGGACCACAACTTCTTAATCCATTCGTCTGTTGAAGGGCATCTCGGTTCCTTCCACGATTTAGCTCTTGTGGACAATGCTGCTATGAACATTAGGGTGCATATGGCCCTTCTCTTCACTACGTCTGTATCTTTGGGGTAAATAGCCAGTAGTGCAATGGCTGGGTCATAGGGTAGCTCAATTTTTAACTTTTTAAGGGACCTCCACACTGTTTTCCAGAGTGGCTGTACCAACTTGCATTCGCACCAACAATGTAGGAGGGATCCCCTTTCTCCACATCCTCTCCAACAATTGTTGTTTCTTGCCTTGTCTATTCTTGCCATTCTAACTGGCGTAAGGTGGTATCTCAGTGTGGTTTTGATTTGAATTTCCTTGATGGCTAATGATTTTGAACATTTTTTCATGTGCCTGTTAGTCGTTTGTATGTCTTCATTGGAAAAGTGTCTGTTCATATCTTCTGCCCATTTTATGATTTGTTTATTTGTTTCTCGTGTATTGAGTTTGAGAAGTTCTTTGTAGATCTTGGATACCAGTCTTTTATCTGTAGTGTCATTTGCAAATACATTCTCCCATTCCGTGGGCTGCCTCTTAGTTTTTTTGACTGTTTCCTTGGCTGTGCAGAAGCTAGAAAAGCAACTGATTTCTGTGCATTGATTTTGTATCCTGTCACATTACTGAATTGCTGTATGAATTCTAGTAATTTGGGGGTCGAGTCTTTTGGGTTTTCCACATAAAATATCATGTCATGTGTGAAGAGAGAGAATTTGACTATTTCTTTGCCAATTTGAATACCTTTTATTTCTTTTTGTTGTCTGATTGCTGAGGCTAGGACTTCCAGTACTATGTTGAACAATAGCGGCACAAGTGGGCATCCTTGTTGTGTTCCTGATCTTAAGGAAAAGCTCTCAGCTTTTCCCCATTGAGAATGATATTCTCTGTGGGCTTTTCACAGATGGTTTTTATGGAATTGAGGAATGTACTCTCTATCCCTACACTCTGAAGAGTTTTAATCAGGAAAGGATGCTGTATTTTGTCAAATGCTTTTTTTGCACCAATTGAGAGGATCATATAGTTCTTGTCTTTATTAATGTGTTCTATCACATTGGTTGATATGCGAATGTTGAACCACCCTTGCATCCCCAGGAATAAATCCCACCTGGTCATGATCGATAATCCTTTTAATGTACTGTTGGATAAATAGCATATGTGTTAATGCAACCCTAATGATCCTTAGCCAGTTACTGAGTCTCATTTTCGTTTTCAGTAGAATGCAAAAATGCCTGTTTGCATATTGTGTAAATTAAATGAGGGCAGTAAGGTGTCTAATGCCATCCCTGCATGTAGAAGACATTAAATGAGTATTAGAAAATAAGATTGTGTTCCTCTGTGGTAGTAAAATATTTTTTGGTTGATCTTTTTGTGATGTTTTTATGGATATTCAGAAAATAGAATTACTGCGCATTTTGACAAGGCAGGTTATTGTTGGAAAAACTTCTACACTTTCTGACATTGCTTTGAAAACTGAGAAATGAAATTGTCAAATGTGCAAAATCTCTGTGATTCTTTAGAAAATACCTTATTACTAAGAATCAAAGGCCCAGTAGCAGTTGCAAAACAAATTGAGGTACCCCCTATAACCAAAACATCACGGAGAGGGGACAGAGTGTATTTTAGTCCTGTCCAGAAATTAGGTACACTGAGAATGGAGCACATGACATTTAAGGATTAAAAATGTTCTCTTCTCGGTTCATTGTCTGATTCTTTCAGTTGTTATCTGCCAGATATGTTTCCAGATCTGTTTAGTGTCACTCTTAATTTGAGGATGGAGTTGGACATGTATTGCTTAACCAGGAATCTTACTTTACTAATGTCTGAAAACTAGTGGATGATTAAGAAAACTAAAAATACCAAGAATTTTTGTAAATAAACCCTGATGGTGTAGAGCACAGATACAGTCAAATAGGTTTGGAGGTGGGGGAAGGGAGGTGCATTTTAGAAGAATTCAGACTGGTGATGTTTAGCTTTATTACTTCTGAAATTCAGAAGAAATCTTAATGGCAGGATCAGATTTCAGCTTTAAATAATAATGGATTCCTATATGCTATTTTTCATGAGAGAGATTCAGGAGCAGTAGAAGAATTTGTAGTTGTTCAGACTTAATCTAGTTTACTAGAGCTAATTTAGATAACTATTATGCAAGCAGGTAGAGCAAAATTAAACTATTGTGTCACTGCCTTTTCTTGGCCCTCTTAATCCTTCATAGGCCTAAAATGTTCATCATACTTGATTATTGCTAACAGGATTAGGGATATTAATTGACTTCCTGTTAGGATTATTTTGTGGTCATACTAATTAAAATGTTTCAAGAGAACAGGGAGTTCAAGCTTACTTAACTTTGCTGGTTAGTATTTTAGTTGTGAATAATATTGCTCTTTCTTGTTTTTTTTTGAGTCAAAAATAAATAATGTAGTCCAGGAAGGGGGGAAATTGATTATAAAAGTCCTTCCTTATACATTTAATGTTTTTCCATAGCAAGCCTATATTTTGTTTTGAATAAATATATCTAATGCAAATTAAAAACTGGATGGATATATTTTCTTAAATGTTTAGTGAAGCTATTAGTGGAAATAGTATTTGCAAAAGGAGTTGTTTCCAAATCAATTGCTTTTTTTAGTTGCTGAATAATTCATTTGATAAACCTCTTTTCTGTACTATAGTCCTTTGTGGTTCTTAACTTTAAAATATTAAATAATAAATAGAAGGACATGAAGGGTGTGGGCAACATTTTAATTCTTTGAAGGTTATGTCTCTGGAAAATAAAGCGAGATCTGGGGAGTGCATAGTGGGACTTAGTAAAGATGCTGTAGAAAAACAAAAGTTTTATTTCTGAGCCGTAGCTTTCAGTATTCAAACGGTGGGCTCTTGATAATGGATGAAAGGTATCCTAAGGAAGAAGATTCTTCAGTACTAGACAATCAAGAAAGCTTTCAACTCAAATGTGAAGAAAAGAGAAATTCCTTTATAAAACCATATACTAGAGAAGTCAGAGGACTAGTGAAAGAAGTGGCTAGGACCTGTACTCTAAAAACTATAAAACACTGATGAATGAAATTGGAGATGACACAAACAGATGGAAAGATATTCCATGCTCATGGATAGAAAGAACAAATATTGTTAAAATGTCCATGCTACCCAAAGCAATCTATAGATCTAATGTAATCCCTATCAAAATACCAGCAGCATTTAACATAGAACTAGAATAAACAACCCTAAAATTTGTATGGAGCCACAAAAGACCCCGAATAGAAAAAGCAGTCTTGAAAAAAAAAATAAAGCTGGAGGTATCACAATTCCAGACTTCAGGTTGTACTGCAAAGCTGTAATAATCAAAACAGTATGGCACTGGCACAAAAATAGACACATTGATCAACGGAACACTAGGAACCCCAGAAACAAACCCTCAATTATATGTGGTCAATTAATCTTCAACAAAGGATGCAAGAATGTGGGGTGCCTGAGTGGCTCAGTCATTAAGCGTCTGCCTTCGGCTCAGGGCGTGATCCCGGTGTTCTGGAATCAAGCCCCACATCAGGCTCCTCCGCTGGGAGCCTGCTTCTTCCTCTCCCACTCCCTCTGCCTGTGTTCCCTCTCTTGCTGGCTGTCTCTCTCTCAAATAAATAAATAAAATATTTAAAAAAAAAGGATGCAAGAATGTGCAATGGAAAAAAGTCCCTTCAACAAATGGTGTGGGGAAAACCAGACCATGTTTTTACATATCCAAAAATAAACTCAAAATGGATTAAGGACCTAAATGTGAGACCTGAAACTATAAAAATCCTAGAAGAGCACAGGCAGTAAAGTCTGACATTGGCCTTTTTTTCTAGATATGTCTAGAAAATGTGTCTGACATTTGGCAACATTTTTCTAGATACGTCTCCTGAGGCAAGGGAAACAAAAGCAAAAATAAACTATTCGGAATTCATTAAGATAAAAAGCTTCTGCTAAGATAAAAAGCTTCTGCACAGTGAAGGAAACAATCAACAAAACTAAAAGGCAACCTACGGAGTGGGAGAAGATTTTTGCAAATGACATATCCAATAAAGGGTTAGTATCCAAAATATATAAAGAATTTCTATAACTCAACACCAGAAAAACACAAATAATCCAATTAAAAATTGGCAGAAGACATGAATAGACATCTTTCCATGAAAAGATGCTCAGTATCACTGATCATCAGGGAAATGCACATCAAAAGTACAATGAGATGTCACCTCACACCTGGCAGAATGGCTAAAATGAAAAATAAGAAACAAGTGTTGGCAAGGATATGGAAAAAAACGAACCCTGGTGCACTGTTGGTGGAAATGCAAACTGGTGCAGCCACTGTGGCAGTATGGTGGTTCCTCAAAAAATTAAAAATATAATTACCATATGATCCAGTAATTGCACTACTGGGTATTTACACAAAGAATACAAAAACACTAATTCAAAAGGATATATGCACCCCTATGTTTATCACAGCATTATTTACAATAGCCAAATTATGGTAGCATCCCAAGTGTCCATTGATAGATGAATGGATAAAGATGATGTGATATATATACATATATATGTATATGAATATATGTATATGTGATACATGTATATGAATATATATCATATCATCTTTATCCATATATATGTGTGCGTGTGTATATTATTCAGCCATAAAAAAGAACGAAATCTTGCCATTTGCAACAACATGGATGGAACTAGAGAGTATAATGCTATGTGAAGTAAGGCAGTCAGAGAAAGGCAAATACCATATGATTTCAATCTTATGTGGAATTAATAAAACAAAGGAAAAAAAGACAAACCAAAAAGCAGACTCTTAACTATAGAGAATGAACAGGTGGTTACCAAAGGGGAGGTGGATGGAGGATGGGTGAAGTAGGTGAAGGGGATTAAGAGTACACTTATTTTGATGAGGGCTGAGGAATGTAAGAATTGTTGAATCACTGTATTGTACACCTGAAACTAATATAACACTGTATGTTAACTCTAGTGGAATTTTTTAAAAGTGTCTTAATTATTAAGATGTTATATTTGACTTATCTAAAATATATCACATTCTTCAGTCATTCCAGGAAGATCAGGTAGTGGTTTATTATTAGGAATGATGTTTTTTTTTTCTTCTGTTCATCATTTGAATAGCTTAATGTTTATTTAATTTCCCTATGTTATGTATAGGTCTCTGTCCATATGTAGTCTCTGTCCATAAGAATGAGAATGTATAGCAGTAGTTCTGAAACTTCAGTGTATATAAAGAATCACTTGGGTTACCTGTTAAAATTTCATATTCTTGGAACCTACAGTAGACCTACTGAATCAAATTTACTAGAAGATGAAACCTGGAAGTCTTAACATCTAACAAGCTCCTTTATACCAACCACACCTGGAGAAACATGGGTATTGAAAGTTTATTACGCATTATGCTGAGGGCTTGCTCTGAGAAGTTTTGGGTTACTTTATTGCCACATTTTTATTTTATATTGCATTCTGATCAGTAATGAATTAAAAAATTGAATACATACTAAGATGATAAAAACTTAAGTCATACTGTGAAAATTCTTTTCAGTTTACAACAGTGATTCTCAGTAAGGGAAGAGGGGAATTTTGCTCCCTGGGGTTATCTGGCAATGTCTGGAGACATTTTTGGTTGTTGCAGCTGAAGGTAGGGGTACTACTGGTCTCTGATGGGTGGAGATCAGGGATGCTGCTCAACATCCTACAATATGCAGGACAACTCCTGACAACAAAGAATTATCTGGCTCAAGATGTCAGTATTGCCACTGTTGTAAAACCCTGGTTTAGAGTGATCTGTTTCCTCAGTATCATTGTTCCACAAGTCTTGTTAATTATTTGTTGTACTAATCTTTTAAGAGTGTATATATTTCTCTATGGGCTTAGAGTTTATATTTGGTTTTCTATTTGTGACATATTCATTTTATGGCTTTTACTGGAATTATTTTGCATCTGATACAAAACTAATTTTTGTACATTCTTTCTCTGTTGTTCATAGGTATACTCAGGAAATAATTTTTTTTTTTCAGTATTGGCTGAACTCAGCCATGCTTTAAAGGTAAATCATGCATTTTTAGAATCCATGTTACTATTCCCTTCCTGGAAAAACAAGTTCCATTTCTTTTTTTTTAAAGATTATATTTACTTATTTATTAGAGCACACATGCGTGCAGGTGAGCAGGGACAGAGGAAAAGGGAGAGAATCTCAAGCAGACTCCCTGCTGTGCACAGAACCCAACATGGGGCTTGATCCCATGACCCTGAGATCATGACCTGAGCTGAAACCAAGAGTCAGATGCCTACCTGACTGAGCCGCCCAGGCACCTCAAGTTTTGATAGTTTTTAAAAGTATATTATAACTACTAATCCTTTGTCAGATATGCATTTTGAAAATATTTTCTCCCACTCTGTAGCTTGTCTTTTCCTCCTCTTAACATGGTCTTTCCTAGAGAAAAAATTTTAAGTTTGGTGAGGTTGTTTATCTTTTTTTTTTCTTTTTTATGAATCATGCTTTTTGGTTTCAGGTCTAAGAACTCTTTCCCTAGCCCATGATCCTAAATGTTCTCTCCTAATTTTTTTCCTAAAGAAAAAATTTTTAAGTAAGCAGTATGCCCAGTGTGGCGCTTGAACTCACAACCCCGAGATCAAGAGTCACATGCTTCACTGACTGAGCCAGCCAGGTGCCCCTTTTTTCTTTTTTTCTAAAATTTTCAGTTTTCGTTTTGATGTTTAAGTATGTGATCCAGTTTGAGTTAATTTTTGTATAAAGTATGAAGTTTAGTTCGAGATTCCTGTTTTTGACCATGGATGTCCATGTGCTCCAGCACTATTTGTTGAAAAGGCTGTCCTTGCTTTACTGAGTTTTTGCACCTTTGTGGAAAATCAGTTGGCTATACTTAATGTAGGTCTGTTTCTGTGCCATTGATCCATGAGTCTATTCTTTCATCAGTACCACTCTGCCTTGCTTATTATTCCTATATATTAAACCTTAAAATCAGGTGGAGTGATCCTCCCATTTTATTCTTTGTTTTCAAGATTGTTTTAACTACTCCAGTGTCTTTATAGGTGTGTTTTGTTTTTATTTTGGTTTGGTTTTGAGAAGCAAATTCTTGTACAAAACTAACTGGTTTAACTCAATATTCTTTGGAATCTTTGGCAAATGAAAGGTTTTATGATTTTGTATTTTATTTATTAGTAAATAATTCACATCAACAGTATAGTATCTGATTAAATCTCATCATGAAATAATAGAATTTTAAGAATAATTATCAGGCCCAATTATCAGATTTTATTTTTAGGTTTCTCACAGTTTCTGTGTACCTCTGCTTGTTAGTCTTGGTTTTAAGTAAGTTGCCTAGTTAAAAAGAACTTCAAATGCCACACTGAGAGCATTAACACATGCTCCTCCTTTTTTTTTTTTTTTTTAGATGGTGTTATCAGAAAAGGTTAGTCAACTGATGGAATGGACCAATAAAAGACCTGTAATAAGAATGAATGGAGACAAGTTCCGTCGCCTTGTTAAAGCCCCACCAAGAAACTACTCCGTTATTGTCATGTTCACTGCTCTCCAACTTCACAGACAGTGTGTCGTGTGCAAGTATGAACTTTCAACTACACTTTAAAATTAAATAACATAAGATTTTAACCGTTTCTCAATCCTAGAAGAACCAAATTAGTTCAGTGGGTACATAAACAATTACTGTATATACCTTAGGATGTCTGTAGTAACACATATTGCCCTTTTTTACAGTCATTTCTTGTTTGCCCACATTAGTGGGGGGAACAAAGAGCAAGGATAAAGTATTGTGGTAGCCATGATAGGAATAACTTAAAAATTGAATAATCATCATATAAATTGGTATCAACTTACATAAATGTATGCCAATAGGCTTGATGCAGTATTTTACTATTTATAAGTTATTTCAGTTTCATAGTCTTATTTTATACAACAACCCCAAAAGGTAAGTAAAGCAAGTGTTCTCTCATTTGTGGAGAAATAGGTTCCAAAATCTTTTTTTTAAAGATTTTATTTATTTATTTGAGGGAGAGTGGGCAAGTGAGAGAGAGAGAGCCCAGGAGAAGGGGGAAAGGGAGAAGCAGACTCCCCACCAAGTAGGGAGTCTGATATGGAACTCGATCCCAGAACCCTGGGATCATGACCTGAGCTGACGGTAGACATTTAACCGACTGAGCTAAGCTACCCAGGTGCCTGGTTCCAAAATCTTTTAACTGGTCTACCCAAAGCTAGAGATAATTATTAATGCAATAATGGTAGCTACATTCAAATTTGGAATTACAGGAGAACATTTTTAGAAAATAAAAACTTATGATTTAGAGATGTTTTCTTTTTTCTAGATTATTTTGTAGTGATTGTAAACCTTGGAAGTGGAGACTAATCTCACTTAAACTTTCATCAAACAATGGTTTACTGATTTTATTTTACTGTTTCCGAATGATCTTAGAAACAAAGATTGATATTTCTTTAAAGAAAAGGACTATATTTTTATGAAGATTTTATTTATTTGACAGAGAGAGAGAGAGCAAGAGCAAGCACAAGCAGGGTAAGTTGCAGACAAAGGGAGAAGGAGGCTCCCCACTGAGCAGGGAGCCTGATATGGGACTCGATCCCAGGACCCTGGGATCATGACCTGAGCCAAAGGCAGATGCTTAACTGACTGAGCCATCCAGGTGTCCCAGGACTATATTTCTTTAAACAAAATTAAAAATAGTGGGTATTAAAAAATAGAATAGCTTTTGCTTTTTGGTGTTTTTTTAACTTATATTTTTAGATCAATATGTGTGATCTGGGAATTCATGTTAAATGAAATGACAAAGCTACCCTGTAAAGAACTAATTTAATAGAATCTTGACAGCTTTCCAAATTCTGACAGCCTGGGTCCATGTGAAGGATTAGATAATTTTTTTTTAGAATATGCATTATGCTACCCCAAGACTTGCTAACTTTTCTTAAAGGATTTCCCCCCAGGTAGTCAAGGTATTTGATCCCAGAGTACTTATTTTTGGGCACATATGCTGGATAGTACATATTAATTATACATAAACTTCAAATCTAGAATCACTATTAATTTAGTCATTTCACTCAGCAATCAGGAGTATACAAAAATGTTAGGGAACAAACACAAACTCCTTCATAATTCTGTACTAAATGCATATTAATGACATTCTTATTTAATCAAGGTTTTTATTAGTATCTTACTTTCTATAGGACCGAATTTAAAATTAGTTCACATTTTCCTAAACTCATTCAAAACATAAAAATTAACAGCAGTGTGTATAATACTATATATTTGGTGCTATCAGGATGAGAAGTGTAAGATGCCCTACCCTTATCATATGGCTAGGGAAATGAGTTCCACACGTGAAAATTTAGCTGGCAGTGTAAGGCAATTTATAATTAAATACCAAATGGATTATGTGCGTCATAAATACTACAAAATTTCAGGAAGGACATATAACAGGAAGATTAGGGTTGGTCTAATGGAGAAGAAAGGTTTTGTATTAGGGCAAGATGGATGGATCAGATTTGGATAGAAGTAGGATATTTTGATTAGAAGTAAAGATGTGTACAAGGGTACAGAGATGGTGGTAAATAAAGTGCCGAAGTTAAGAGATCCTGTTTTATATTGATCAGTAGTAAGGCTATGTAAAAGTTAGATGCCTTACTGGGATTGAATGATAAAGAACCTTAAATAACCAGTGAAAAAGCTTGGGGACTGTCCTGAAGGTAGTAGGAATGCAACAATGGCTTCTGAGAAGAGTAAGAGTTTCAGGAAAGTAGTAATTTAAAAGACTGATGTATATTGCAGTGTAAGAAGGATTGAAAGAGGAGAAACCAGAGCCAGTATTTTAATATTCTAATGTCAGATATTAAGGATCTGACTTTAGCTCATAGCAATGAAAATAAATGGGAAGGGATGGATTTAAAAGATAATCACTAATGAAGAATTATCACATCTTGGAAACTGAAAGCATATGGGCAATAAGGGAAAAGTCATACATGACTTGAGGTTTCAGTTAATCTCAATTCCCTAGATTCTTCTTATCTTTCACCCTAATTCATCTGACTGTATTTTTGTTTACTAAATAATAGCATGTTATACATTAGATTTATAAAATGGATTACTATTATAGTCTACTATCTCTGGAAATACTTCAGCCTTGTCTTTGAACACTTACAAGTAATTTACCCAGTATTAAAAAATTGTTGTACGATTAGCTGGATTTTTCTAATGACTACTGAAAGAGCTTTGAGATAAGAAACAAGCACAAAGTATGAAGCCGAGTCAAGTAACTACTTTCTGTTGAAATCCCCATCACTTAGGATAAGGCTTCTCTTATGCCAAAACAATGGCAGTATTTTCCAAGGTTTCTCCTCACCCTGTCAGCAGAACCTGACTGGTGTTTGTTTCTTTCTCTCTGTCTCCCTCTCTGTCTCTTTCTCTCTCTCTAAATATTTCCCCCACTGGAAAAACTGCTGTTGCTTCTTTGGCTCTGTTTTACTGCTGATAAATTAGATTGCTTTTTAAAAATGTCTTATATGTTATCTCCACAAACTTGATTGTATCCAGGCAAGCTGATGAAGAATTCCAGATCCTGGCAAACTCCTGGCGATACTCCAGTGCATTTACCAACAGGATATTTTTTGCTATGGTGGATTTTGATGAAGGCTCTGATGTATTTCAGATGGTAAGATCTTTGGCTTATTTTATTAAGTACGGATAAGTTAACAATAGATAAAGTGGAATATATCTTTTTCAATAGCCACAAGTTTTATTTATATATTCCTTGTTATCTAAATATACTGGGAAATAATGTTATATTGCTTTCAGGTATACAACATAGTGATATGACAGTTCCATACATTACTTAGTGCTCAATGTGATAAGGGTAGTCACCATCCATTACCACACAAGGTTATTACAATATTATTGACTGTATACCTTATGCTGTACTTTACGTTTCTTTTTTTTTTTAATGATTTTTTATTATATTATGTTAGTCACCATACAGTACAACCCCGGTTTCCGATGTAAGGCTCGATGATTCATTAGTTGTGTATAACAACCAGTGCACCATGCAATACGTGCCCTCCTTACTACCCATCACGGGTCTATCCCATTCCCCCACCCCCCTCCCCTCTGAGGCCCTCAGTTTGTTTCTCATAGTCCATAGTCTCTCATGTTTCATTCCCCCTTCTGATTACCCCCCCCTTTCTTTATCCCTTTCTTCTCCTACCGA